>NC_041384.1:133713417-133781765 GCF_002162155.2 Triticum dicoccoides | reverse complement strand
TAGATGCATGGTGTATTTCTCTTCTAAATGCAGTATGATTGATGCAAAGTGTATTTTTATTCTAAATTAGTTACTTCATCAAATATATGTTGTAGGAAAAAGGATCGTGGAATAGCACATGAGGTGTATATTGTTGTTAGCATATGCCTACTTTGATGCATTGTATTTGCATACATATACCAAGTTTTTCATCAATTGTATATTGGAGGAGAATGGATGATCAAAAAGCAATCAAGGTGGCAAGGTGTTTGCGATTTACTGTATGAAATACTGAATATGCAGGAGTCATGATGCAATTGTATGACAATACATGTAGATATACGACTATTGTCATATCATCCATTGTATCTATCTATGACTCCTCAACTTCAACGTATATATCTTGAATAATACATTAATTGGTTGATGATGCTCTGCAGTGGCGACGACGTATGTGAGTTACCAAAAACCCTTCCATTCTCCCACCATATTCCCGAAACAAACAGTGCCACAAGGGAGATCTGAGTACTTCCCTTAGAGGCCTGAACTGTCTCCCTGCCTCCTGCTATCAGACCCTGAGCATAACAACATCTTGGCGGACAACCTCACTAACATTATACCATTGAAGCACCGAGCTCCAAATGATGGCGACAACACAAAAACCCAAGGAAAGATGTTGTGTCGTGTCCTTCTAAAGTTTGCGAAAACCACATGAAGCAACTTTCGAGTAAGGATCATATATTTGGGAACAGAATGTTAATGTGTCTAGCTCACGAGAAGCCAATGTATATATGAAATCTATTGCTGAATTATATATACTGTATTTTGTTGTGTGGGGAAGGTGTGAGATTTGTCAATGAAAAAAGGGCAGGTTTTGAAGTTTGCTATAGTACTATAGTACGTCATGCGTAAATATGGGTTGTGCATAGAACTTTGGCCAATTATCTCCTTCTCTTAAAGCTCTTCAATGATTGACACTTCATAACATTCAACTGGATACTAATTTGAGAGAACTATGAATAAGGAAATTTTAGAAGGAAGATACTTCCTTTTAGTCTCATGGTTGTGCAAGAATCACGATGGTTTGAAATAATAAACATGCAAGTTTCTCCTATATTATTCCTACATATTTTCATTTTCAATATATAATACTTGCTTTGTGGTTGTTTGTGTAAATGTGTAAATAGAAAATACTAGCCCGTGCACCCGCACGGGTTGACGACTAGTCATGCATAACTTCTTTGTATAAGGAATAAGGTATTGCACTAGCACTAGCACCCATATCACATAAGCCATGATAACAATGATCTCCTATTTTAACAGAAATAACAGGCATGCCTACCACAGGTCTAGGTTTATCGTTATCACGGGGTTTAGCAATTCTAGCAGTTTCATTACAGAAATAAATAACATGCCCATCTATATTATCAGACAAGAGATCTTTAACAATAGCAATATTAGGTTCAACTTTAACTTACTCAGGTGGTGTATATGTTTTAATATTGCTTTTACGAACCACAGTTGAAGCTTTAGCATGATCCTTTATCCTAACAGGGGAAAGGGGGGTTTCTCAACATAAGAAGTAGGAACAATAGGATCATTATAAGTGATAGTCTTTTCTTCAACTTTAATAGGTGCAGCTACTTTTACTTCTATGGGAGGATGATATTTAAACCACTTCTCCCTAGGGAGATCAACATAAGTAGCAAAAGATTCACAGAAAGAAGCTACTATCTCAGAGTCAAGTCCATATTTAGTGCTAAATTTACGAAAAATATCGGTATCCATAAAAGATTTAACACAATCAAAACTAGGTGTCATACCTGACTCCTTACCATTGTCGAGGTCCCAATCTTCAGAGTTGTGTTCAATTCTTTCCAATAAATCCCATTTGAATTCAATAGTCTTCATCATAAAAGAGCCAGCACAAGAAGTATCAAGCATGGTGCGATTGTTACTAGAAAGCCGAGCATAAAAAATTTGAATAATTATTTCTCTTGAGAGCTCAGGATTGGGGCATGAATATAACATTGGTTTAAGCCTCCCCCAAGCTTGAGCGATGCTTTCTCCTTCGCGAGGCCAAAAATTATATATATAATTGTGATCACGATGAACAAGATGCATAGGATAAAACTTCTGATGAAATTCCAATTTCAATAATTTGTAATTCCAAGACATCATATCATCACAAAGCATATACCATGTCGATGCATCTCCCCTCAAAGATAAGGGAAAGATCTTCTTCTTAACAACATCTTCGGGTACACCAGCAAGCTTAAATAATCCACAAACTTGATCCACATATATCAAATGTTCATCATGATGTTTTGTTCCATCTCCTAGAAAAGGATTTGCTAGCAGTTTTTCTATCATACCGGAAGGAACTTCAAAGCAAGCATTTTCATTTTCATATTCATTTCATTAGGTTCGGTAGGTTGAGGACCAACTCTTTGCTCTACTAGCCGGGGTGAAGATACCCCGAACAAGCCCCTCAGAGGATTACCTTCCATGGTAACAAGTGACAGTAAATTTCAGCACACTATATAAATTTTTCCTTACCAAATTCCACCTACCAAAGGCGGTTCACTCCCCGGTAACGGTGCCAGAAAAGAGTCTTGATGACCCACAAGTATAGGGGATCTATCGTAGTCCTTTCGATAAGTAAGAGTGTCGAACCCAACGAGGAGCAGAAGGAAATGATAAGCGGTTTCCAGCAAGGTATTTTCTGCAAATACTGAAATAAGTGGTAACAGATAGTTTTGTCATAGGATAATTTGTAACGAGCAATAAGTAACAAAAGTAAATAAAGTGCAGCAAGGTGGCCCAATCCTTTTTGTAGCAAAGGACAAGCCTGGACAAATTGTTATATGATGTAAAGCGCTCCCGAGGACACATGGGAATATCCTCAAGCTAGTTTTCATCATGTGCATATGATTCGCGTTCGGTACTTTGATAATTTGGTATGTGGGTGGACCGGTGCTTGGGTGCTGCCCTTACTTGGACAAACATCCCACTTATGATCAACCTCTATTGCAAGCATCCGCAAAAACAACAAAAGTATTATGGTAAACCTAACCATAGCATGAAACATATGGATCCAAATCAGCCCCTTACGAAGCAACGCATAAACTAGGGTTTAAGCTTCTGTCACTCTAACAACCCATCATCTACTTATTACTTCCCAATGCCTTCCTCTAGGACCAAATAATGGTGAAGTGTCATGTAGTCGATGTTCACATAACACCACTAGAGGAGAGACAACATACATCTCATCAAAATATCGAACGAATACCAAATTCACATGACTACTAAGAGCAAGACTTCTCCCATATCCTCGGGAACAAAAGTAACTACTCACAAAGCATAAACATGTTCATAATCAGAGGAGTATTAATGTGCATATAGGATCTGAACATATGATCTTCCACCAATTAAACCAACTAGCATCAACTACAAGGAGTAATTAACACTACTAGCAACCTACTAGCACCAATCCTTGATTTGAAGACAAGAATTGGATACAAGAGATGAACTAGGGTTTTGAGATGAGATGGTGCTGATGAAGATGTTGATGGAGATTGCCCTCTCTTGATGAGAGGAGCGTTGGTGATGACGATGGCGATGATTTCCCCCTCCGGGAGGGATGTTTCCCCGACAGAACAACTCCGCCAGAGCCCTACATTGCTTCCGCCAAGGTTCCGCCTCGTGGTGGCGGAGTTTCGCTGAGAAGATGGCTTGTTAATTTTTTCTCATTGAAAGACTCCATATAGCAGAAGATGGCCACCAGAGGGCCACCAGGGGGCCCATGAGGTAGGGGGGGCGCCCCCCACCCTCATGGGAAGGGTGTGGCCCCCCTGGTGAGGTTCTTGCGCTCAGTATTTTTTTATATATTTGGAAAACATCATCCGTGAAGTTTCAGGGCTTTTGGTGCTGTGCAGAATAGGTCTCTAATATTTGCTCTTTTTCCAGCCTAGAATCCCAGCTACCGGCATTCTACCTCTTTATGTAAACCTTGTAAAATAAGAGAGAATAGGCATAAGTATTGTGACATAATGTGTAATAACAGCCCATAATTCAATAAATATTAATATAAAAGCATGATGCAAAATGGACGTATAAGTAAGCCTCTAGTTGACTAGCTCGTTGATCAATAGATGGCAGTGGTTTCCTGACCATGGACATTGGATGTCGTTGATAACGACATCACATCATTGGGAGAATGATGTGCCAGATAAGACCCAATCCTAAGCATTTCTAATGTCAAGTATCATTTCCTTAGACCATGAGATTGTGCAACTCCCGGATACCGTAGGAGTGCTTTGGGTGTATCAAATGTCACAACGTAACTGGGTGGCTATAAAGGTGCACTACAGGTATCTCTGAAAGTGTCTGTTGGGTTGGAACAAATTGAGACTGGGATTTGTCACTCCGTATGACAGAGAGGTATCTCTGGGCCCACTCGGTAATGCATCATCATAATGAGCTCAATGTGACTAAGGAGTTAGTCATGGGATCATGCATTACGGAATGAGTAAAGAGACTTGCCGGTAACGAGATTGAACAAGGTATGGGGATACCGACGATCGAATCTTGGGCAAGTAACATACCGATGGACAAAGGGAATTGTATACGGGGTTGATTGAATCCCCGACATTGTGGTTCATCCGATGAGATCATTGTGGAACACGTGGGAGCCAATATGGGTATCCAAATCCCGCTATTGGTTATTGGTCGGAGAGGTGTCTCGGTCATGTCTGCATGGTTCCCGAACCCGTAGGGTCTACACACTTAAGGTTTGGTGACGCTAGAGTTGTTATGGGAAATAGTATGTGGTTACCGAAGGTTGTTCGGAGTCCCGGATGAGATCCCGTACATGACGAGGAACTCCGGAATGGTCCGCAGGTGAATATCAATATATTGGACGAAGGGTATTAGAGTCTGGAATTGTTCCAGGGGTACCGGGTGAGGATCAGCGTGTCCGAAAGGGGTTTTGGAGGCCCCGACAAGCGTTGGGGAGCCTTATGGGCCAAGGGGAGGGGGCACATCAGCCCACTAAGGGGATGAGCGCCCCTCCCACCCCCATCTCTCGTAACCTGGAGAGGTGGGGGCGCCTCCCCTAGGGCAGCCACCCCTCCCGGCTTGGGGGGCAAGTTTCCTAGGGGTGGGGGCGCCCAAACCCTTCTAGGGTTTCCCCTATGGCCGCCGCCCCTTGATGTCTACTACACAACCTTCTTCTTGTAGACGTTGTTGGGCCTCCAAGTGCAGAGGTTTGTAGGACAGTAGCAAATTTCCGTCAAGTGAATGACCTAAGGTTTATCAATCCGTGGGAGGCATAGGTTGAAGATGGTCTCTCTCAAACAACCCTGCAACCAAATAACAAAGAGTCTCTTGTGTCCCCAACACACCCAATACAATGGTAAATTGTATAAGTGCACTAGTTCAGCGAAGAGATGGTGATAGAAGTGCAATATGGATGATAGATATGAGTATTTATAATCTGAAAATAACAGCAAGGTAGCAAGTGGTAAAAGTGAGCGAAAACGGTATTGCAATGCGTTGAAACAAGGCCTAAGGTTCATACTTTCACTAGTGCAAGTTCTCTCAACAATAATAACATAATTGGATCATAAAACTATCCCTCAACATGCAACAAAGAGTCACTCCAAAGTCACTAATAGCGGAGAACAAACGAAGAGATTATGGTAGGGTATGAAACCACCTCAAAGTTATTCTTTCGGATCAATCTATTCAAGAGTTCGTACTAGAATAACACCATAAGACACATATCAACTGTCGGTGTACAAAAATAAGGGTGCATATTTGTACCCCTTTTTTGTGCACGAGCAGTCAGAGCCGCACCCACGGTCACACCAAGCAGAACGAGGGAGGTGAGCCAAGGTAAGATCGAAGCCCAAGAAAATCAAAGCAACGCGAAGGCCAAGACCACAAAGAGCAGAGTGACGAAGCAAGTTCCCCTGGCAAGACCCTTGCCGGGTGGCCTTAGCAGCCCCGGCAAGGCTCTTGTCGGGACAGCTCGCCACGCACCAACAGAGCGGGCCACCCTTGAGCCCACGGCCCCCAGTGCCATCATCAGCGTGGGGCTAGGGCTCGGGAAGGCACCCCTGTGGTGGCACGAAGATCTTTGTGAAGACATATTCAAGATCAGATTAGAAGACGACGATTCTCGGTAAGATCCTTGCCAAGGAAGGCCACCAGACCCCCGGCAAGATCCTTGCCGAGGACGACAACACGCCACAGCGAGACCCTTGCCGGGCCCCCCGGCAAGGCCCTCGCCAAAGACGCCGGCAAGGCCACCGCCAAGCCCACGTCAACCAAGCTTCCACCGCCGTTCACATGCAGCTGCCAGCCCAACCAGCTAGGTGGGCACCTGCGTGGCAACATGCAGCTCCCAGGCCAACTCATCAAGCGCCTGCGTGGCGGCATGCAGATCTTGGCGAAGGCTCCACCACCGCGCCAACTCAGCTGCCTGCCTGCCTACATGGCACCGCACGCATCCTTGGCCGAGGCGCGTGTCGAAGTGAGGAGGAGCAGCGACGGACGGGATACGATAAAGTAAGAGGACACCTAAGTGATGCATTAAATGCACCTTGTCCTATAATACGAGGGATAATGTCGTGCCACTATTGACCTTTCCGCCTCCTGTGTGCCACTGTGGCAACCCCTTTTTCCTATAAAAGGAGGCCCAAGGCGACGAGGAGGGGGATTCGGCTCTTTCGAACCACACGCTGACCACATCTAGTTCGGGAGCTCAAGAACTCTTAGAAATACACCCACCAAAGTAGGACTAGGGTTTTACGCATCCTCGTGTCCCGAACCTGGGTAAACGATCCTTGTTCTGTCTACTAGCCTTGCTCTCCTCGCAACCCTGCACCCCGGCAACCGTAGTAGGGATTCTTGTGATCCCATAGGTGTCTTTCCACACCGACATGCTTGGCGCGCCATGTAGGGGGCACAATTCTGAGAATCTGGTCTAGTAGTTAGCCTAGCAGTTCTTTGTCGCCATGGCCCATAAGAAGAAGACGGACACGATGGTCGATTCGTTGGGAGCCGAACAACCCATGCCGGTGCAGACGAGCAGCGGACCGGTTGCAGACAGGACCCGGGCCGCGGCCCGCAAGCACCAGCATCGCCCAGGCAGTCAGAGCCTGGAGAGCGGCATCTTTCGCGCGCTAGACGACCAACTACACTTCGCCGGATCCAAGGATGGAGCTGGGCCCCCGCAGGCGGCACGGATATGTAGATCTCCTCCCATTGTAACCGACTCTGTGTAACCCTAGCCCTCTCCGGTGTCTATATAAACCAGAGGGTTTTAGTCCATAGGACGAACAACAATCATACCATAGGCTAGCTTCTAGGGTTTAGCCTCTTTGATCTCGTGGTAGATCTACTCTTGTACTACTCATACCATCAATATTAATCAAGCAGGACGTAGGGTTTTACCTCCATCAAGAGGGCCTGAACCTGGGTAAAACATTGTGTCCCCTGCCTCCTGTTACCATCCGGCCTAGACGCACAGTTCGGGACCCCCTACCCGAGATCTGCCGGTTTTGACACCGACATTGGTGCTTTCATTAAGAGTTCCTCTGTGTCGTGCCATTAGGCTTCATGGCTCCTACTATCATCGATGGCGATGCAGTCCAGGGTGAGACTTTTCTCCCCGGACAAATCTTCGTATTCGGCGGCTTTGCACTGCGGGCCAATTTGCTTGGCCATCTGGAGTAGATTGAAAGTTAAGTCCCTAGCCACCAGGTCAGGTTTGGAAGCTTAAACTACACGGCCGATATCCGTGGAGACTTGATCTTCGACGGATTTGAGCCTTTGCCTTGTGCGTCACGCGGTCACGATGAGTACGGCTTAGCGCTACCATCGGATAGTGTTCAAGAGATCGCACATGCAGCCGCCCCCACCCTCAATTCGGAGCCAGGTGCGCCTTCCGCGGACGGGTGGATGGACCCCGCCACGGAGGCCTTACCCTCAGCGGTGATCAATCCAAACATCGACCTTACCTTGCATGAGAGCCGTGCTGTTAAACTGTCGGATCCTTCTCCGGCCATGGACTCCGAACCGCCTGCGCCTGTTCCTATCGAATCCGATTGGGCGCCGATCATGGAGTTTACCTCCGCGGATATTTTCAGCACTCGCCCTTTGGCGACATACTGAACTCATTAAGGTCTCTCTCCTTGTCAGGAGGATCCTGGCCGAACTATGTCCGGCAGGACTGGGATGCGGACGACGAAGAAATTCGAGGCCCACCCACCACCCACTTAGTAGCCACTGTCGATGACTTAACCGACATGCTCGACTTCGACTCCGAAGACATTGACGGTATGGATGACGATGCGGGAGGCGAAGAGGAACCACCGCCCACAGGGCACTGGACGGCCACCTCATCATACAATATATACATGGTGGATACACCCAAAGAAGGCAATGGGGAAGAGATAGCGGAGGATGACCCCTCCAAGAAGCAACCCAAGCGCCAACGTCAGTGGCGCCGCTCTAAGTCCCGCCAAAGCAAAAGTGGTGATACCGGCACAGGAGATAATAATACTCCGGATAGTGCCGAAGACAACAACAATCCCCTCCAGCAAGATTTAGAGCAGGAGAATGGAGGAGCCAGCCCTCCCGAGAGAACAGCAGATGGAGAAGAGGAGGATGATAATTACATGCCCCCTCCGAAGACGAGGCAAGCCTCGGCGATGATGAATTCGTTGTGCCAGAGGATCCCGTCGAACAAGAGCGCTTCAAACACCGGGTTATAGCCACGGCAAATAGCCTTAAGAAAAAGCAGCAGCAGCTTCAAGCTGATCAGGATCTGCTAGCTAACAGATGGACTGAAGTCCTCGCGGCCGAGGAATATAAACTCGAGCGCCCCTCCAAGAGTTACCCAAAGTGCAGGTTGCTACCTCGACTGGAGGAAGAAGCGTATGATACGGCTGATCGGCCACCTCGTGGCCGCGATAGAGAGGCATTCCAGCCAAAAACTCAGCCTCCACCCCGACGCCATTCAAATAAAAAGGCATGGGGAGGTACGCCAGACCTGCGAGACATATTGGAGGACAAAGCAAAGCATGCCAGATCGATCTACGGATCACAAGGGCGCACCACTCTGCGAGACGATAAACGTCACGCCGGATACAGCAAAAGCAAATCCGGCCGGGCCGAACACAGCGGGCAAGACCCATTCGAGCTGCGTCGCGATATAGCCCAATACAGAGGCGCCGCACACCCCTTATGCTTCACAGACGAAGTAATGGATCATCAAATCCTAGAAGGTTTCAAACCTGTAAATATTGAATCATACGACAGCACAACAGATCCCGCAGTATGGATCAAGGATTTCCTCCTCCACATCCACATGGACCGCGGTGACGACTTACACGCCATCAAATACCTCCCACTAAAGCTCAAGGGACCAGTGCGGCATTGGCTTAATAGCTTGCCAGCCGAGTCCATCAGTTGTTGGGAAGATCTGGAAGCCGCATTCCTCGACAACTTTCAGGGAACTTATGTGCGGCCACCAGATGTCGATGACTTGAGCCACATAATTCAGCAGCCAGAAGAATCGGCCAGGCAATTCTGGACTCGGTTCCTAACAAAGAAAAATCAAATTGTCGACTGTCTAGATGCAGAGGCCTTAGCGGCTTTCAAACACAACATCCGTGACGAGTGGCTATCCCGGCACCTTGGTCAGGAAAAGCCGAAATCTATGGCAGCCCTCACGATGCTCATGACCCGCTTCTGTGCGGGAGAAGATAGTTGGCTGGCTTGTAGTAACAATATGTCAAAGAACCATGGTACCTCGAATACCAAGGACGGCAATAGTAGGTCACGTCGCAACAAACATAAGCGCCGCATTAAGAGCGATAATACTGAGGATACGGCAGTCAATGCCGGATTCAAAGGCTCTAAACCCGGTCAGCGGAAAAAGCCATTCAGACAAAGTACGCCGGGCCCGTCCAGTTTGGACCGCATACTCAATCGCTCATGTCAGATACACGGCAACCCCGACAAGCCAGCCAACCACACCAATAGGGACTGTTGGGTATTCAAGCAGGTCGGCAAGTTAATTGCCAAAAATAAGGACAAGGGGCCACATAGCGATGACGAGGAAGAGCCCTAGAAGCCACACACCGGAGGACAGAAGAAGTTCCCCCACAAGTGCGGACGGTGAACATGACATACGCAACCCACATCCCCAAGAGGGAGCGGAAGCGTGCGCTCAGGGACGTATATGCGTTGGAGCTAGTCGCCCCAAAATGCAACCCGTGGTCCTCCTATCCGATCACTTTCGATCGCAGGGACCATCCCACTAGTATCAGTCATGGCGGATTCGCTGCACTGGTTCTGGACCCAATCATCGACGGATTTCACCTCACTCGAGTCCTTATGGATGGCGGCAGCAGCCTGAACCTGCTTTATCAGGACACAGTGCGCAAAATGGGTATACACCCCTCAAGGATCAAACCCACAAAAACGACCTTTAAGGGCGTCATTCTAGGTGTAGAGGCCCATTGTATAGGCTCAATTACGCTGGAAGTGGTCTTCGGATCCCCAGATAACTTCCGAAGCGAAGAGTTAATCTTCGATATAGTCCCGTTCCACAGTGGTTATCATGCACAGCTCGGGCGAACCGCATTTGCGATATTCAAGGCGGTACCGCATTATGCATACCTCAAGCTCAAGATGCCAGGACCTCGCGGGGTTATTACAGTCAATGGAAACACAGAGCGCTCTCTTCAAACAGAGGAGCACACTGCGGCCCTCGCAGTAGAAGCGCAAAACAGCCTCTCAAGGCAATCCACCAGTTCAGCGTTTTAAGACCCGGACACCTTCAAGCGCGCTCAGAGCAATCGGCAAATAGACCGCCTGGCGCGATCTGAGCTCGCGTAGCAATGCGGCCCCCACCCCAGTCCCAGCCAAATGGTGAAGCTCATGCCACGCGTACATAATTACGCATTAAAAATACCATGGGCACAGGTGGGGAGGGGGCACACTGCGGCACGCCCCAAGACGCGGCTTAAACCACACTAGGGGCTTCCCGTTTGGTTATTTTTCTCTTTTTCAGGACCTTAATCTCTGGAAACCCTGTTCGGCAGCACTATTGCCGAACACATGATGCAGCAACCAAGGAGGCAGAAAGCTACGTCACACCATGGAATTCCCAGGTGGATTACAATACCGAGTGAAATATTTGATTTAATACTATTCCTCAGCTTGCCTTTGGAAGGGACATAGTCCCACTCTTTGCTTATCGCACTATCTGTATCATTCTGCTTTAACGCACCTTTTTGAATAAACAATGCATAACATCATGACTATTATTGCATTCTTGTTATATATGTATGTGTGTGTGTGTGTGTTCATTAACGACGCCTTGCAATCGTACACTTTGGTACGGCCAATACACCAGGGGCTTACGTACCCCACAATATGGTGTGAAAAGTCCGAACACTTTCACAAGTGCGGCACCCCGAACTTATAGAATTATATGCATCAGCTCCGAATCATGTCTTTGGTCAAATGTTGGGTTTGCCCGGCTCCTATGTTTTGGTACCTTACGTTCCACTCTATCGGCTAAGGTAGCGCTAGGAGAACTACTGCGATTGTGCCCCGGTTCTGCCGGGCTGAGCACCTCAGTAGAGAAAGCTAAAACTGACTGTCATGATAAGGCGAGAGACTGATCGCTGTTCGGCGAGGTTTTCGAGTCCCTAAAGACTTATGCCGCTTAGGGCGAGGGGCTGGCCCTGTCCGGCTTAAAGGCGTGTATCACGCCCCGAATTCGGCCTTCCGAATACCAGGGGCTTCGCCGGAATTTAAAATTATAGAATTATATGGCTAAGTGAGAGTGATAAAGCATTATTAGTCCGGTTGCCTTGTTCGTTGTGCTAAGCACCTCCCTTAAAGGACCCAAACATGGGAACAAGAGTGCTCAGGTTTATCCCAAACACCTCAGCACTCGTGGCATGGGGCAGAAGCCGAGGACTAGCCATCTCTCAGATTGGATAAATAGCCAAACAGAAGGTAATATTTTAAATTCACACAAGCGTTGCATAGCGCATATGAAACAAGTTTTCATCATACAGGATCACACGAGCAAGTTTACTCAAATATTGCATCCTTGGAACATTCGTCTGCTACAAGACGGGCACCCTTCAGGACACCCTCATAATAAATTTCGGGGGTGCGATGCTCCTTGCCCTGCGGCGGCCCTTCCTTGATCAGCTTCACAGCGTCTAGGTTGGCCCACTACACCTTCACACGGGCGAAAGCCCAGCGTGCACCTTCTATGCAGAAGGACCGCTTGACGACCTCCAGCCGCGGGCAGGCATCCACAAGCCGCCTCACTAGGCCGAAGTAGCTGTTCGGAAGGGCGTCGCCAGGCCACAGCCGGACTATAAGGCCCTTCATGGCCTGTTCGGCCGCCTTGTGCATCTCGACCAGCTGCTTTAGCTGGTCGCTCAGAGGCATCGGGTGTTCGGTCCCAGTATACTGAGACCAGAACAGCTTCTCCATTGAGCTTACCTCCTCAGCCTGGTAAAACTGTGCGGAATCCGACACGCTATGGGGCAAATCTGTGAATGCTCCTGGAGAGCTCCGAATTCGGGTAAGTAATCCGTAATTTACTTTCACATTCTTGCTTTGCATATAGAATGCCTTACCTGCCGCTATTTTCTTCATCGCGTCAATCTCCTGGAGGGCCTTTTGGGCCTCGGCCTTGGCACTCTTTGCACTCTCGAGGGCCGTGGCAAGCTCAGACTCTCGCGTCTTTGAGTCAAGCTCCAACGCCTCGTGCTTCGTCACGAGAGCCTGGAGCTCTTGCTGCACCTCACCCACACGAGCCTCTTGTTTTTCCTGCTCGGTGCACTCCTTGTCCGCTTTATCTTCGGCCTTGGTTAGCGCTTGCTTCAGGGTCGCCACCTCGGTCGTGGCCCATGGCAAATATACGATGATCCTGTCATTTTGCAATCGCGTCTTCTTTTATATATACATATCTATAGACAGGGTATTACTTACCCTTGTTCTCCTCGAGCTGCCTCTTGGCAAGGCCGAGCTCTTTCTTGGACCCCTCAAGGTCCTGCTTCAGTATGGCAACCTCCGCAGTCAGTGCGGCGGACGCCAGCAGCAAGGCCTGCATACGCATATTGACATACTTATATTAGACTCCTGCGATATTATTTGATCCTCTGTTCGGCTTTTCTTTGTGAACGCCGAACAAAGCATCAGGGGCTACTGTCTATGTGGTAATATTTTTCCTATATTTTAAAACACTTACCTCAAAGCCTGTTAGAAGGCTGGCACAGGCTTCAGTCAATCCGCTCTTGGCGGACTGGACCTTCTGGACCACCGCACTCATAATAGTACGGTGCTCCTCATTGATGGAAGCGCTGCGAAGTGCTTCCAGCAGATTGTCCGGCGCCTCTAGATGGAAAGAGGTCACCGGCACAGGCGTCTTGCCCCTCTTAGAAGGAGGCCGCCTGCCCGAGCCCGGAACCACTGGAGGTTCTGGCGCAGTGTTTGGCTAAGGGCCGAACTCGGAGCTCTCAGGGGCCCTGTCCCCTCGGCTCCCGGAGTCCGGGAGGCCTCCTTGAGGCGCCTCCGGGACTGTCTCCCCTCGACCTGGTGCCTTGTGAGACAGCACCTTGGCGTCGTCTGCAGGATAAGGGGAGGTGGCGGTCGGGACTGGATCGCTATCCATGTCCGACGAGCCCAGGGAGCCGTCCGATGATACATCGATACGAGCTCGGGGCGGCCTGCATAATCATATTTCGGCGTTAGGTGAAGTAGTACGGCAAAGGAATACTATGACTTACTCTAGTATCCGAATACTTACGACTTCCCCAGGGGCTTGGCCCTGGGCAGCCACTCGTCTTCACCGTCGGCGGCGGTGGTAGAGTAGTCGGGAAGGAGAGTTCTCCCTTTCTTGGACCCTTTGGCCTCCGTAGTTGGGGCGGCCTTCCTTTTCTTGTCTCCGCCGTCTGGAGGGGGAGCATCCTCTTCTGCCTCCTCGTCTTCGGGGGAGGATTGCGCCGTAGAGTCCTCGGATGGTGAGTCCGGCGACGCCTGGCGTCGGGAACTCTTTCGGGTTCCCTTGGCCTTCTTGGTGTTCACCGCCATCGTATAAGGAGCCGGAGTCCGCATCTTCGCTAGAAGAGCGTCTACTGGGCCTTCAGGCAAAGGATCCGGACAGTCGATCTGTCCGGCCGTCTCTTGCCAGTCCTGTCAAAGATACGGGAGTTTAAATCCCGCATGGAGTCAATCTATAAAAAATAAGTATCCTGTGAAAGGTAAAGCAGCTTACCGCACTGGCTTGGCGCTTCGTGCTGAATCCGCGATCCTCGGTAATAGGAGGGGGGACCTCGGCGCTTTTCAACAGCACCCTCCAGACATCTTCGTGAGTTGTGTCGAAGAGCCTGTTCAGAGTTCGGTGCTGCGCCGGGTCGAACTCCCACAAGTTGAAGTCCCGTTGTTGGCACGGGAGGATCCGGCGGTGGAGCATGACCTGGACTACGTTGATGAGTTTGAGCTTCTTGTTCACCATGTTTTGAATACATGTTTGGAGTCCGTTCAGCTCTCCCGAACTACCCCAAGACAGGCCCTTCTCCTTCCAGGAGGTGAGCCGCATGGGGATGCCAGATCGGAACTTGGGTGCCGCTGCCCATGCAGGGTCACGTGGCTCGGTGATGTAGAACCACCCCGATTGCCACCCCTTTATGGTTTCCACAAAGGAGCCCTCGAGCCATGTAACGTTGGGCATCTTGCCCACCATGGTGCCTCCGCACTCCGCCTGGCGGCCTCCCACAACCTTCGGCTTGACATTGAAGGTCTTCAGCCATAACCCGAAGTGGGGCTTGATGCGGAGGAAGGCCTCGCACACAACGATAAACACCGAGATGTTGAGGATGAAGTTCGGGGCCAGATCGTGGAAATCCAGGCCGTAATAGAACATGAGCCCCCGGACGAATGGGTGGAGAGGGAATCCCAGTCCACGGAGGAAATGGGTGAGGAACACTACCCTCTCATGGGGCCTGGGGGTGGGGATGAGTTGCCCCTCATCTGGGAGCCGGTGCGCGATGTCGTCGGGCAGGTATCCGGCTCTCCTCAGCTTCTTGATGTCTCCATCCGTGACGGAGGAGACCATCCACCTGCCTCCCGCTCCGGACATGGTTGGATAAGGTTGAGGTGGGAAGTGCGGACTTGGGCGCTAGAGCTCGAGTGTGCAAAAACGGATGAGCAAAGGAGGAAGAAGGCATGGATGAAAAGGTGAATCCTTATCCCTTTATATGGGCGAATGAAACTAAGCGTCCCCACTAGCCTGGTAAAACTCGATTATCCCCCAAGTGCCGTAATCGATGGCGCGGTTGGGTTACCCACGCCCGTATTGATGAGAATCCCGTAATAAGGGGACACGATCTCTGCTTTGACAAGACGTGTCAACAAACTGCCTCGCGTTATGTGCGGGGCTAGTTAAAGGAAACAGTTTGAATAATCACTGGGCCATGGCATAATGTCGTGTTGCCAAAACAAGTCAGCAAGTTAGATTTGCGGAAATATTATTCTCTCTACGGTGGTATGTGGAACTTATTTTGCAGGGTCGGACACTATCCTTGTATTCAAATTCTTCTGTGATGTATTCGGAGGAGGAACCCATCTTGCAATGCCGAAGACAATCTGCGTGCCGGACTCGTCGTCATTGAAGCCTGGTTCAGGGGCTACTGAGGGAGTCCTGGATTAAGGGGTGTCCGACTAGCCGGACTATAACCTTTGGCCGGACTCTTGGACTATGAAGATACAAGATTGAAGACTTCGTCCTGTGTCCGGAAGGGACTTTCCTTGGCGTGGAAGGAAAGCTTGGCAATACGGATATGTAGATCTCCTCCCATTGTAACCGACTCTGTGTAACCCTAGCCCTCTCCGCTGTCTATATAAACCAGAGGGTTTTAGTCCATAGGACGAACAACAATCATACCATAGGCTAGCTTCTAGGGTTTAGCCTCTCTGATCTCGTGGTAGATCTACTCTTGTACTACCCATATCATCAATATTAATCAAGCAGGGCGTAGGGTTTTACCTCCATCAAGAGGGCCCAAACCTGGGTAAAACATTGTGTCCCCTGCCTCCTGTTACCATCCGGCCTAGACGCACAATTCGGGACCCCCTACCTGAGATCTGCCGGTTTTGACACCGACAGTGACCCTGGGCACCGCCGGGGGAAGAGCCCTGTGCGTCATCGGCAAGATGAGGGGGTTCAGCACGCTCGCCAAAGCGCTGGCGAAAATGGCGCGCAGCCGCTGGGTCGTGACGGAGCTCCTTCTAACGTAGTTAGAAGTCGAAGTGCGTCGCGATCCACTTAGCTATCGCCGCCGCCCACGCTTGCGGAAGCTTTGGCACGCGCACAGCTACTCCTCGACTTCCCTCCTGCTACGGAGAAGCTTGACGAGTGGAGGGCCACCATCCGGAGACTCGTCGCCGTCGCAAACAAAGACGATCTGCGACCAGCGGGGCCCTCGGGACGGCACTCCACCGAGCCACTACATGCTAGCGCTGGGAGGACCGGGGGAGCTACGGCCACGGTGCACTCTCATCCTCCTCGCCAGCTGCCACAGGCTTCGGCCCGTCGCGACGACGCTTGTGACAACATCTCCATAGCATCGTCTGACCCGCGGACCCTCTGCGACCAGCGCCAGGTCCTTCGGGAGCGAGCTCACGAAGACGCTCGAACCACCGTCGAGCGCCGACGCAAAACACACCGCCAATTGGACAAGCGAGCGGGGCCCGCTAGGGACCACCCGGCACCGGGGGCCCCGGCGGCCTACCTTACGAGGTGGGCTGCCCGGCTTTTACCCGTGAGATGAGGCAGTTCCAGTGGCTGTCCCACCGCACGTTCAAGCCCGATGTCGGCGAGAAGTACACTAGCAAGACCCATCCGTCCGAGTTCCTCAGCATCTACACCATCGTGATGCAGGCCGCTGGGGCTCACGACGACAAGGTGCTCGCCAACTATTTCCCGCTGGCGCTCAAGCCTAATGTGATGTCTTGGTTGATGCACTTGCCGGCGGATTCCATTTCTTCCTGGTCAGATATGTGCCATGAGTTCGTTGGCGCCTTCATAGGAGCCCACCAAGCTCATGGCCATGCCAGTGATCTGCATATCATTCCCCAGAAGGAAGGGGAGACCCTGCGCAAGTACATCTAGAGATTCAGCTGGGTGCAGTACAACATCCCCGATGTTCATCCTGCTGCTGTGATTAGCGCGTTCCACCAGAACATATGCAACCACAAGATGCGCGAGGAGCTGGCGATGACCAAGGTTAAAGATGTGGCCGAGCTCTACGTTCTGGCCGATAGGTGCGCCGGGGCTGAAGAGGGAAGGAAGTACCACAGCGAAGACGCCGGCGCGGAAACCGACTCTATTGGTGAAGACGCTGCCACCCCGACGAAGATGAGCTGACGTCGCAACGGGAAACGCAAAGCCAAGGCCGTGCTTGCCGTTGAGGGATCTAACGATACCGGTGCCGGCAAGAAGGTCAAGGCAGACACCCCCGGCAACGAAATTGCCGGGTGCCCCGCCTGCCGGGCCCTGGCGGCTACCGACAAGCCAGGAAGCTCCGGCAAGCAATACTGCAAGATCCACCGCACCAAGGGCCACGACCTCCAGAACTTCTGACAAGTCGAGCTGCTTGCTGAGAAGCAAAAGGCTGAGTACGAAAGGCGGGACAAGGAGAAGGACCAGGACGGTGCTGAGGGATCCGGTAAGAAGCGTGGCGGCCAAGGAGGCCGCCCCGGCAAGGACAACCAGCAAGGGAGGCCCGCCCGGGGCTGCGACAAGAAACAAGAAGACGACGGTCACGGCGAGGACGACGAGTCTGGTGAGCAAGGGTTCCAGAAGGCTACGGAGGCCATGTGCATCGATGGCGGCGCCTCGCTGCATACCTCTCACCACCGACTCAAGCAGTGGGCGCGTGAGATTACACCAGCAGAGCCGTCGTTCGATGCTCAGAAGCCGCTGAAGTGGTCCAGCACGCCCCTCATCATTGACACCGAGGACCACCCTAACCGCACTACCACGGTCGGGTGTTTGCCATTGTTGGTCTCGCCAACAATACGCAACCTCAGGGTGAACAAGATGTTGGTTGACGGCGGGGCCAGCCTGAACCTGATCTCGCCTGCCGTGATCAAAAGGTTGCAAATCCCTGATGGAGACCTCGAGGAAATGGGCACATTTCAAGGGGTCAATCCAGGGAGGACCCAGCCAAAGGGAAGGGTCACACTGCCCGTGACATTTGGAGGAGAGTTAAACTACAGGAGGGAGAGGATCATCTTCTACGTGGCCGAGATCTCCGTCCCCTCTGACAAGAAGGACGCGCTAATCTGCTCCGACCAACTCTACTGGGAAGCAGTTGTAGCAGCTGCCGTCAAGGCCCCTGCTCCTGCCGCTGACAGCCCAGGAGGGAAAAAGGAGCCCGGCAAGACCTCTCGCACCCACTCCGGCAAGCGCACCTCCTCGGAGTGTTGTGCTACCGTTGAGGACGTGCCAGAGAGCTCTACTGACAAGAGCAAGAGATCCGGAGCCGAGCCGACGCAGACCAAGAAGGTGCCCGTCGGGGAGGATGGCACGGGAGGGGCCTTCATCATAGGCTCCACCCTCGACAGCAAATAGGATGGCGCACTCGTCACCTTCCTACGGGAAAATGTCGACGTGTTTGCATGGCAAGCATCCGACATCCCCGGTGTTCCCAGGGAGGTGATTGAGCACCACCTAGCTGTCGGCCCCCATGCGCGGCCCGTCAAGCAGAAGGTCAGAGAGCAGGCTCTGGAAAGGAAGGAGTTCATCACAGAGGAGATCAAGAAGTTGGAAGTGGCAGGTTTGGTGAGAGGGGTGCTCCACCCGACGTAGTTGGCCAATCCAGTAGTGGTGCGCAAGGCGAATGGGAAATGGAGGCTGTGTATTGATTACACAGATATTAACAAGGCTTTCCCTAAGGACCCCATCCCGTTGCCGCGCATCGACCAGATTGTCGACTCCACGGCCGGGTGTGATCTGTTATCATTCCTGGACGCCTACTCAGGCTACCACCAAATCTTCATGACAATAGAGGACGAAGAGAAGACGACATTCTTCACCCCATGTGGTACATATTGCTTTTTACGGATGCCTTTCGGGTTGAAGAGTGCCGGCTCAACGTTTGCAAGAGCAGTCAAAATTGGTATCGAACCTCAGCTCCATAGAAATATGGAGGCCTACATGGATGACATAGTGATCAAAACCAAGGACGGGCCAACTCTTATGCAAGATCTGGAAGAGAGATTTGCTAACCTGCACAAGATCAACCTCAAGCTGAACGCTGAGAAGTGCGTCTTCGGTGTTCCGTCCAGCAAGCTTCTTGGATTCTTTGTGTCGTAGCGTGGGATCGAGGCAAACCCAGACAAGATCAAGGCTATTGAACAGATCGAGGCGCCCAAGTGGATCAAGGATGCGCGTCGGCTCAACGGTTGCGTTGCCGCCATGAGCCGGTTCATCTCCAAGTCCGCCGAGCGTGCCCTTCCCTTCTTCCAAATCTTGAAGAAGGCAAGCCCAATAGAGTGGACACCAGAAGACAAGGTAGCACTGCAGGATCTGAAGAAATACCTTTCCTCCACACCGATACTGGTTGCGCCTAAACCACAAGAGTCGTTGTTGCTGTATATGGCGGCGACGAATCAAGTGGTCAGCGCCGCACTAGTGGCACAGAGGGAGGTCAACGAGGAGGTAGCAATGGCGGCAGAACCAGCGGATGGCAAGCCAAAGATTCCCCCGGCGGAGTCCGGTGCCACCAAAGCAATGCCCTCGCAGTCGAGTGAAGTGGTCCCAAAGAAGAATATGATGCAGCACCCGGTTTACTTTGTCAGCTCCCTCTTGCAGGGGGCTAGGTCGAGGTATTCCGACGTGCAAAAATTGCTCTTCGGCCTCCTTATGGCCTCGAGGAAGCTGCGTCACTACTTCCAGGCCCACGAGATCACTGTCGTCACCTGCCTCCCGTTGCAACGGATACTGCACAACTCGGACGCAACTGGAAGGATTGTAGAATGGGCCTTGTAGCTATCAAGTTTCGGTTTGAAGTTTGAAAGTACCTCAACAATTCAGAGCAGAGTCCTGGAGGAATTCATCGCATAATGGACCTCGATGCCCAACGAAGAAGTCCAGGAGACCACTCTTCCCGGCGAGGAAGCAGACCGCGACTAGATCATGTACTTTGATGGGGCTTTCTCGCTGCAAGGCGCCGGTGCCGGTGTACTACTCGTCGCACCCACCGGAGAACACCTCAAGTACGTGATCCAGATGCACTTCCCCAGGGAGATGTCCACCAAGAACACCGCTGAGTATGAGGGATTGCTTGCCGGTCTCAGGATCGCAGCAGACCTCGGGGTTAAGAAGCTCATCGTCAGGGGCGACTCGCAGCTCGTTGTCAGGCAGGCCAACAAGGATTATCAGAGCCCATTGATGGAAACCTACGTAGATGAGGTGAGGAAGCTGGATGAACGCTTTGACGGTATCCAGACGGAGCACGTCCCCCGAGCGGAGAATGACGTCGCCGATTACTTATCAAAGTGTGCCGCATTCAAGCTACCTGTGGAACCAGGTACCTTTTTGGTCCGGTTAACTCAACCATCTGTCGAACCATCAGCGGGGCAGAACAAACGGAGGAAATCAGGTCCCGGCAAGTACTTTCCTACCGAGCCCCCTGGGGCTGCCGGCAAGGGTGCTGCCATGGACGCTAAGCCTGCCCAAGAGCGACTGGCTCCGACAGGGCGTCAAGCCCTGGCCGTAGAGACAGTCGCTCTCATGGCGGAAGAAATGCCTTTGGTCCTTGCCATTGAGCCCCAGGCTCCGGCATGGGCACAACATACCATCCACTTCCTCCAAACAGGGGAGCTTCCTGAGGAGCAGGAAGAAGCAGAGAAAGTAGCCCGTCGGTCCGCCCTGTACCAATTCGTTGATGACGTCTTGTACCGGAGGAGGCCAAACGGTGTGAAACTCAAGTGCATCCCCTGGGAGGAAGGACTAGAGCTGTTGGCAGAGATACATGGAGGCATATGTGGCTCCCACATAGGGTCAAGGGCCCTTGCCGAGAAGGCATTCCGGCAAGGTTTCTTCTGGCCCACCGCCCTCCAGGATGTGACGGCACTAGTAACCAAGTGTGAAGCGTGCTAGTTCCATTCAAAGAAGCTTCATCAGCCGGCTCAAGACCTTCAAATAAATCCCTCTCTCCTGGCCATTCTTGGTCTGGGGGCTCAATATACTTGGCCCTTTCCCATGCGCTGTCGGGGGCTTTGAGTACTTGTACGTTGCAATCGACAAGTTCACAAAGTGGCCGAAAGTGGAAGCAGTGAGTAAGGTGACTTCTCAGTCAGCCATCAAGTTCTTTAAAGGACTGGTCTGCTGTTTTGGTGTGCCAAACAGAGTCATCACCTACAACGGGACGCAATTCACAAGCCACACCTTAATGCAGTACATCCAAGACCTCGGCAGCAAGGTCTGTTTTGCTTCCGTGGCACATCCACGGAGCAACGGCCAAGCAGAGAGGGCAAATGCTGAAGTGTTGCGAGGCCTGAGAATGAAGACCTTTGACAAGTTGCACAAGAGTGGAAGGCGCTGGATTGATGAGTTACCGGCGGTTCATTGGTCGATCAGAATGACGCCAAATCGAGCCACTGACCAGACACCTTTTGCCCTGGTATACGGGGCAGAAGCAGTTCTCCCCACGGAACTCATATACGGGTCACCTCGAGTGCTCACTTATGATGAGCTTGAGAAAGAGCCATTGCGCCAAGATGATGCGATGCTCCTTGAGGAAGATCGTCTTCGGGCGGCTGTGAGAGCGAGACGCTACCAGCAAGCTTGCGCCGCTATCATAGCCGCAAGGTTCATGCCCGAAGCCTTGAGGAAGGTGACCTTGTTCTTCGGCGCGTTCAGTCGGCCAAGAATTCCAACAAGTTGATGCAAAAGTGGGAAGGCCCTTATCAGGTAATGCGAGTCACCAGGCCCGGCGCAGTCCGCCTGGAGACCGAAGATGTCATCCCAGTGAGCAACTCCTGGAACATCGAGCATCTTCGCAAGTTTTACCCATAAGGCGCGGCTTGCCGGGCCTCCCGGCAAGCCACCTTTTGTACGCAGACCCTGAGCATAAATAAATGAAGCGTTGGTGCCCTAAGTTATAGCATGCATGCTAGGTCGAGTCTCTTCCTTGGTTAGGGTTGATAGTGCTTAGCGGCGACTAACCCCTAGCCTAGAGGTCGAGTGCGCGTCTGTCTGTTCTTTTTCTGTCCTCCTTTGGTTCGCAGGGCACGTGAGCACTTCTGTTGAGCTACTCGGAAAGAAGGAAACGGACCGGCGCCCCGACACCGGCAAGTCAAAGTTGCCGGGGGCTGCAAGCACAAGGATCCAACCGCGGCAAGATGAGATTGCCAAGGGTTGCGGATCCAGATAAGTCTTTTATCCTCTATCATGCATTTCGGAACCGGACTGGGGCATGTGAAACCTCGTTTTTATCTCTAGCCTGCCGTGCTCCCCTTTTTCCTATACCTAGGGATTATTTCCTGGGTCCGGATTTGGTCGTAGCCGCGGCGGCAAGGGGGTGGGACTAGGAGCCTATAGCCCACTTCATCCCTGCCTCTGCCAAGAGCGCGAGAACAGTCGAGTGGAATGGGGGGGCGGCAAGGCCTGTTGCCGGGCGAAAAACGTTTATCTTAAAACAATAACAAGGATTCGCTCCTTGTCGCGGGATTTACCTGCGAACGAAAAACCCGGCAAGCATCCCTTTTTCATTAAAAACATTCCATACAGGTACAATTCGTGGAGATGAAAAACATGAGCAAGGGGATTACAAGTGTTAAATTTAACAAAGGCCCGCAGGCTTACAAACTAAAAAAGAGATAAGATGTCCATAATCCCTTTCTTGTCCCTCTTCTCAGGAGGCAGGTCAAGGAGGCGAAAGGGCAAAAGGGGCGCCTAGGCAAGCTACGAGCAGCAGAAAGCACCAAGAGAACATCTCGGTGGCCACCCACGGGCGAGCCGGTGATGACGGTGCTGGAAAAGGAGCTGGAAGACGGGGCGGCAGGACAGGCAATACGCGATGAAGGCGTCGGTGCCCGCATACTCCGAGTTGACGGCCTTGCCGCCCGCCCTCTTCCTCTTCTGCAGCCTCCCGACGCCAGCCGCCCAAGGAGACAGCCCCACAAGGTTCAAGGAGCTAGCCCTGCCCCCGGCCAGCTTCTGCCGGAGGAGCGGCCAGGTGCAGATGCTGCTGCTGCCGCACCCGCCCAGGCGCGGGGCGTCCGACGCCTAGTCGGACTCGTCCCCGCTGTCCGCCCCGCTGTCCTCCTCATCGCTCTCGCTCGAGGACGAGCTTCCATCGTCAGAATCTCCATCAGAGGAGCTCTCCACGCATCATTTCAGACGAGTTCCCAAGTCTCCAAAGACCTTGACAGAGAGCAGGTCGTCCTCCATTTACTTGAAGTAGAGGACGAGCCCCGCCGTCAGGTTGTGGATGCGGGCGAATGTCTTCCATCCACGGCAGAGATACATAACTCGAGGAGCCGAGAAGTCAACATCGACCCGCGTGCCCCCGTTCCCGCAGCCCCTCATGTGCAACCTGAGGGTCTGGGGTGGGGCACGCTCCATCACCCGAGCGAATGGAGTGGGGAGACGAAGACGATGACGTGGGGGCCGGCAGAGCCTGATGAAGGACTCGCAAGGCTGGTCTTCAACGTGGCCCTCCATCGGGAAGGGCATCATTGGCAGGGGCAAGGCCGGCGTGCCGCCCCGTCCTCCTCTTCCCTGAGCGCTACGGCCTCAGCCCGGCCTCACCCACGGCCTCACCCCTCCCCCTTCCCCTCGCGGTCAGTTCCACCACCACGGGTTCAGGACGGGGAGGGACGCGCTGTCGAGCGGCGACCCTCGCCGCCACCGTCGAAGGACCAGGGTTCCCTTTCTCCATGGCGGATGAGATGAAGGAGCAGAAGCAGAAAGAGATAAAGGATGGAAGAATGCGGGGTGCCGTCTCCCCCTTTCTCCTCTTTATAAAGGAACGGGGTTGAGGCTTGGCCGCCCCGCTCGGCCAATCCAGACACCGCAGGCGCGGGGAATCAGGACCGACCCGCCGCCCAACCAGCGGCGGCCCGGTTTCTCGCCTCCACCGTTTGCCACCACAAGGACGCATGGCAGACATGCAGGACTGAGGGGACGGGTGAGGCGACCTCTCCCCACCCCGTGATCATGCGGAGTGGACGCCTTGAAGACCGCACCCCGACCCCGCTCAGTAAATGAGCCGCGCCTCCACGCCTCCCTCTTTTTACGGGGAAGACGCGAGCCGCCTCTTTACTGCGATGTGACGCATGCGTGTGAAAACCGTCCCACGCATGCCGCCCACGTCACGCACACCCCTCCACGCCGCACCACACGCGCGGGTTGTGGGAGGCGGAGCGCATGAAGAATCTTACCACGGTAAAAACCGCCCCACCTGCCCGCGCACTGTTTTGGGCCTGGCCAAACAACGTGTTGCGCTTATGTGTGGCCCAGGCCCGGGGCTCCTGTCGGTGTACAAAAATTGGGGCGCATCTTTGTACCCCTTTTTTGTGCATGGGCAGTTAGAGCCGCACCCATGGTCACACCAAGCAGAACGAGGGAGGTGAGCCAAGGTAAGATCGAAGCCCAAGACAATCAAAGCAACGCGAAGGCCAAAACCACAAAGAGCAGAGAGATGAAGCAAGTTCCCCCGGCAAGACCCTTGCCTGGTGGCCTCAGCGGCCCCGTTAAGGCTCTTGCCGGGACAGCTCTCCCCGCACCAACAGAGCGGGCCACCCTTGAGTCCACGGCCCCCAGTGCCATCATCAACGTGGGGCCAGGGCTCGGGATGGCACCCCTGTGGTGGCACGAAGATCTTCGTGAAGACAAATTCAAGATCAGATTAGAAGACGACGATTCTCGGCAAGATCCTTGCCAAGGAAGGCCACCAGACCCCCGGCAAGATCCTTGTCGGGGACGACAACACGCCACGGCGAGACCCTTGCCGGGCCCCCCGGCAAGGCCACCGCCAAGCCCACGTCAACCAAGCTTCCACCGCCATTCACATGAAGCTGTCAGCCCAACCAGCTGGGCGGGCACCTGCGTGGCAACATGCAGCTCCCAGGCCAACTCATCGAGCGCCTGCGTGGCGGCATGCAGATCTTCATGAAAGATCCACCACTGCGCCAACTCAGCTGCCTGCCTGCCTACATGGCACCGCACGCATCCCCGGCCGAGGCGCGTGTCGAAGCGAGGAGGAGCGGCGACGGACGGGACGGGCCTCGTCCCCGTCCCCGATAAACTAACAGGACACCTAAGCGATGCATTAAATGCACCTTGTCCTGTAATACGAGGGATAACCTCGTGCCACTGTAGACCTTTCCACCTCCTGTGTGCCATTGCGGCAACCCCTTTTTTCCTATAAAAGGAGGCCCGAGGCGACAAGGAGGGGGATTCGGCTCTTTCGAACCACACGCTGACCACAGCTAGTTTGGGAGCTCAAGAACTCTCAGAAATACACCCACCAAAGCAGGACTAGGGTTTTACGCATCCTCGCGGCCCGAACCTGGGTAAACGATCCTTCTGCTGTCTACTAGCCCTGCTCTCCTTGCAACCCTGCGCCCCGGCAACCGTAGTAGGGATTCTTGTGATCCCATAGGTGTCGTTCCACACCGACATCAACCAAAACCCTAATGTCACCTAGATACTCCAATGTCACCTCAAGTATCCATGGGTATGATTATACGATATGCATCACACAATCTTAGATTCATCTATTCAAACCAACACAAAGTACTTCAAAGAGTACCCCAAAGTTTCTACCGGAGAGTCAAGACGGAAATGTGTGCCAACCCCTATGCATAAGTTCACAATGTTACGGAACCCGCAAGTTGATCACCAAAATATACATCAAGTAGATCACGTGATATCCCATTGTCACCATAGATAAGCGCATGCAGGACATACATCAAGTGTTCTCAAATCCTTAAAGACTCAATCCGATGAGATAACTTCAAAGGGAAAATTCAATCCATTACAAGATATAGAGGGGGAGAAACATCATAAGATCCAACTATAATAGCAAAGCTTGCGATACATCAAGATCGTGTCGAGTCAAGAACACGAGAGAGAGAGAGAGAGAGAGATCAAACACATAGCTACTGGTACATACCCTCAACCCCGAGGGTGAACTACCCTCCTCGTCATGGAAAGCGCCATGATGATGAAGATGGCCACCGGTGAGGGTCCCCCCCCGGCAGGGTGCCAGAACGGGTCTAGATTGGTTTTCGGTGGCTACGGAGGCTTGCGGCGGCGGAACTCCCGATCTAGGTTATGTTTTGGGGGTTTCTATATATATAAGAGCTTTTGGCGTCAGGAACAAGTCAGGGGGGTCTCTGGGCTGTCCACGAGGTAGGGGGCGCGCCCAGGGGGGTGGGCGCGCCTCCCACCCTTGTGGGCAGCCCGGGACTCTTCTGGCCCACCTCTTTTACTCCACGTCCTTCTTCTGGTCCAAAAATAAGCTCCGTCAAGTTTCAGGTCAATTGGACTCCGTTTGGTTTTCCTTTTCTGCGATACTCAAGAACAAGGAAAAACAGAAACTGGCATTGGGCTCTAGGTTAATAGGTTAGTCCCAAAAATCATATAAAATAGCATATAAATGCATATAAAACATCCTTGAAGGATAATATAATAGCATGAATACTTCAAAAATTATAGATACATTGGAGACATATCAGCATCCCCAAGCTTAATTCCTGCTTGTCCTCGAGTAGGTAAATCATAAAAGAAATAATTTATGAAGTGTGAATTCTAGCAGGTGAACAAGTTTGATCAATGATAATTTCAATCACCTTTTCTAGCATCCTTATATGTCATAACAGTAGCTCATATCATAAAGCTTCTCATGATCAAGTAACAAGCTATTCACATGTTAAAGTATAGATCATAAACTTTCTTGAAAACTAAAAAATAGTTCTCAGTCATCAAACAATTGCAATTCATCTTATTTTTAGGAAGGGTCTATGTAAGAGATTTGATTTAGCAAATCCCACATACTCAACTATCATATAGTCCTCCATGATTGCTACCACTCAAAGCATATTTTTAGAACAAATAGCATCCATCGAACACAGAGAAAGATAGGGGCTTAATGTTTCGCCTCCCAACTTATTTATCATATAGATAATTGTCAACAATAATAATTCATGATCAAATATATTTGAATGGCCATATATGCTTAGATCTTTCCATCACATGATGCTTGACAACTAAAGAGTAGGTCGGAATGAGAAGGAATACTACTGACTCTTGCATAAAAGTAAAGATAGGCCCTTCGAAGAGGGAAGCAGGGATTTGCAGAGGTGCCAGAGCTTGAAGCTTTAAAACAGAGATGAAAATAATTTTGAGAGGTATGCTTTCATTGTCAACATAATGACCAAGAGTTCCCAATATCTTCCATACTAGATACATTATAGGCAGTTCCCAAACAGAAAGGTAAAGATTTTACTCCCCCTCCACCAACAATCACACTCACAGCTTGTCTGAAACAACGGGTGCCGTCCAACTATCAACAATCCTGGGGGAGTTTTGTTTAAATTATTTGCGATTTTGTTTTTGATCTTTTGATCATAGGACTGGGCATCCCAGTTACCAGCCATTTTCTCGTGAATGATGAGCGGAGTCCACTCATCATGAGAATAACCCACCTAGCATGGAAGATACTGACAGCCCCTAATCGCTACATGAGCGATTTGGGCATACAAAACAGATTAGTATTTGAAGGTTTAGAGTTTGGCACATGCAAATTTACTTGGAACGGCAGGTAAATAGCGCATATAGGTAGATATGGTGGACACTCATGGAAGAAACTTGGTTCAAGGAATTTGGATGCACAACCAGTATTCCTGCTTAGTACAAATATTTTGGCTAGCAAAGGATTCTAAATAGCAAGCACCACATGGTAGAGGATCCATAAAAATATAACTTCTATACAAATATACCCAAGCATAGCTCATTATGTTGTCTTCCTTGTCCAACTTCAACTAATTTGCTCATGTTTGAAAATAATTAATGAGGATCACAATCATAGAAGATGTCCAAGATAGTATATTTATATGTGAAATCTCTCTTCCTTCAATATTCTTTCATGAATTGTTCAAGTGACCAATACAATGTTTGCTAACCTTCAAAAAATTTACCACCTCTACTTCCTATATGTGAAGGCATTACTCCCCATGGGAAAGCCATATGAAGCATATATAATTTCAGATTTATGACATTCAAATCATTAAACCATTTACTCATAGGATATAAGTGAAGCACACGAGTAAATGACAAACTACTCCATAAAGATATAAGTGAAGATCAATGAGTGGTTAAATAATTATGTAGCTATGTGAAGACTCTCTCTCATTTAAAAAATTTTAGATCTTGGTATTTTATTCATACAGCAAGCAAAACAAAAGAAAATAAAATGACGCTCCAAGCAAAACACATATCATGTGGTGAATAAAAATATAGCTCCAAGTAAAGTTACCGATGAACGGAGACGAAAGAGGGGATGCCATCCGGGGCATCCCCAAGCTTAGGCTTTTGGTTGTCCTTGAATATTACCTTGGGGTGCCTTGGGCATCCCCAAGCTTAGGCTTTTGGTTGTCCTTGAATATTACCTTGGGGTGCCTTGGGCATCCCCAAGCTTAGGCTCTTGCCACTCCTTATTCCATAGTCCATCGAATCTTTACCCAAAACTTGAAAACTTCACAACACAAAACTTAACAAAAAACTCGTAAGCTCTGTTAGTATAAGAAAATAAATCACCACTTAGGTACTGTTGTGAACTCATTATAAATTCATATTGGTGTAATATCTACTGTACTCCAACTTATCTATGGTTCATACCCTCCGATACAACTCATAGATTCATCAAAACAAGCAAACAACACATAGAAAACAGAATCTGTCAAAAACGGAACAGTCTGTAGTAATATCTGTATCAAACGTATACTTTTGTAACTCAAAAAATTCTGAAATAAATTGCTGCACGTGAGGAATTTGTCTATTAATCATCTGCAAAAATAATCAACTAAATAGCACTCTCCAGTAAAAAATGGCAGCTAATCTCATGAGCGCTAAAGTTTTTGTTTTTTACAAGAAGATCATAAAGACTTCACCCAAGTCTTCCCAAAGGTTCTACTTGGCACAAACACTAATTTAAAACATGAAAACGCATATTAACAAAAGCTATATGAATTATTTATTACTAAACAGAACCAAAAAGCAAGGAGCAAAAATAAAATTGGGTTTCCTCCCAACAAGCGCTATCGTTTAACGCCCCTAGCTAGGCATGATGATTTCAATGATGCTCACATAAAAGATAAGAATTGAAACATAAAGAGAGCATCATGAAGAATATGACTAGCACATTTAAGTCTAACCCACTTCCTATGCATAGGGATTTTGTGAGCAAACAACTTATGAGAACAAAAATCAACTAGCATAGGAAGGAAAAACAAGCATTACTTCAAAACTTTAAGCACATAGAGAGGAAACTTGATATTATTGCAATTCCTACAAGCATATGTTCCTCCCTCGTAATAATTTTCATTAGCATCATGAATGAATTCGAAAATATAACTATCACATAAAGCATTCTTTTCATGAGCCACAAGCATAGAGTTTTCACTACTCTCCACATAAGCAAAATTCTTCTTATTCGGAATAGTGGGAGTATCATAAGAAACTCGAATACTATAAATTTTTTCCATATTAAAAGAGTAATGTTCAGAAAAAAGGTAATCATAATCATGACAAGTTTTATAAATATAATCATCACTACTTTGTATAGCATAAGTTTCATCACAATAATTATCATAAGTAGCAACTTTGTTCTCATCATAATCGATTGAAACCTCTCCCAAGATAGTGGAATCATTACTAAATAAAGTCATGACCTCTCCAAATCCACTTTCATAATTGTCACAATAAGATTCAACACCCTCCAAAATAGTGGGATCATTACTTCCTAAAGTTTACACTCTTCCAAACCCACTTTCATCAATATAATCATCATAAGTAGGAGGCATGTTATCATCATAATAAATTTGCATATCAAAACTTGGGGGACTAAAAATATCATCTTCATTAAACATGGCATCCCCAAGCTTGGGACAAACATTAATTGCAGCAAATAAATTCTCAAACATGTCATTCTCATCAAACATAGCATCCCCAAGCTTGGGCCTTTTCATATCATAAGCATGATCACTCTCATCATTAATAGTATGGATAGCACCAATAGTATAGCAATTATCATCGTCATAATGAGTAATAGGAGCAACATCATTTGGGAGGGATACCTTTCTACCTTTGCTTCTCCGTCTTTTCTTTTTCTTCTTGACATAATGTGTGGGTTTAACCCTCTTTTTTGAGCTCCTTATTAATGAGATTGGTTGAATAGAAAACTCCTCCTCGTTACCTGATTCATCATAAGAAATAATAGGAGGATATTGGGAAGTATCTTCCCTTTCATTAGTATTCTCTTCATCTTCTATTTGTTTTCTTGTCTTTATGTAATTGGCAATATAAGTATTTTCAATGCAATTCACCATGCAATACATAAAAATTTCTTCTAGATCAAAATCACGAAATCAATCAAGATTATATTTTGGAATACCCTCAGTTATACGTTCATTTCTTCATACCCCAAAAGAAGACTAAGCTCTTTATGATGCTCAAGGGTAATCAAGTTATCACAATTTTTGGACACGATTTGATCATGAAACAAATAGCATTGGAGCTTTAAATGACCATGTTCATTGCAAAGTTCACAAGGATGGCGATAAATATTGAATCTTTCAGCATAATCATCTAGCCTTTCTTGCAACCATTTAGTTTCCAAATACTTATGCCTCTTGCAAAATCTATCTTCCCTATTTGGTGTGTGCTTGCAAGCTCTATGTATTCCACAAAAGTTGACATGCTTATAAGAGACATTTTCATCATGACTAGTGCAACCATCATTAGTACTATGGATATTCAAAGAGTTCATACTAACAAAATTGCAATCATGCTCATCATTCAAAGATTTAGTGCCAAACATTTTAATGCATTCTTCCTCTAGCAATTGAGAACAATTACCGGAATCCTTATTCTCATGAAAGATATTAGAAAGATGAAGCATATGAGGCACCCTCAATTCCATTTTTTGTAGTTTTCTTTTATAAACTAAACTAGTGATAAAACAAGAAACTAAAACATTCAATTGCAAGATCTAAAGATATACCTTCAAGCACTCACCTCCCCGGCAACGGCACCAGAAAAGAGCTTGATGTCTACTACACAACCTTCTTCTTGTAGACGTTATTGGGCCTCCAAGTGCAGAGGTTTGTAGGATAGTAGCAAATTTCCCTCAAGTGGATGACCTAAGGTTTATCAATCCGTGGGAGGCATAGGTTGAATATGGTCTCTCTCAAACAAGCCTGCAACTAGATAACAAAGAGTCTCTTGTGCCCCAACACACCCAATACAATGGTAAATTGTATAAGTGCACTAGTTTGGCGAAGAGATGGTGACACAAGTGCAATATGGATGATAGATATGAGTATTTATAATCTGAAAATATAAAAACATCAAGGTAGCAAGTGGTAAAAGTGAGCGAAAACGGTATTGCAATGCGTTGAAACAAGGCCTAAGGTGCATACTTTCACTGGTGCAAGTTCTCTCAACAATAATAACATAATTGGATCATAAAACTATCCCTCAACATGCAACAAAGAGTCACTCCAAAGTCACTAATAGCGGAGAACAAACGAAGAGATTATGGTAGGGTACGAAACTACCTCAAAGTTATTCTTTCGGATCGATCTATTCAAGAGTTCGTACTAGAATAACACCTTAAGACACATATCAACCAAAACCCTAATGTCACCTAGATACTCCAATGTCACCTCAAGTATCCGTGGGTATGATTATACGATATGCATCACACAATCTTAGATTCATCTATTCAAACCAACACAAAGTACTTAAAAGAGTACCCCAAAGTTTCTACCGGAGAGTCAAGACGAAAATGTGTGCCAACCCCTATGCATAAGTTCACAATGTTACGGAACCCGCAAGTTGATCACCAAAATATACATCAAGTAGATCACGTGATATCCCATTGTCACCACAGATAAGCACATGCAAGACATACATCAAGTGTTCTCAAATCCTTAAAGACTCAATCCGATAAGATAACTTCAAAGGGAAAACTCAATCCATTACAAGAGATAGAGGGGGAGAAACATCATAAGATCCAACTATAATAGCAAAGCTTGCGATACATCAAGATCGTGCCGAGTCGAGAACACGAGAGAGAGAGAGAGAGAGAGAGATCAAACACATAGCTACTGGTACATACCCTCAGCCCCGAGGGTGAACTACTCCCTCCTCGTCATGGAAAGCGCCGGGATGATGAAGATGGCCATCGGTGGCTACGGAGGCTTGCGGCGGCGGAACTCCCGATCTAGGTTATGTTCTGGGGGTTTTTGTATACATAAGAGCTTTTGGCATCGGGAACAAGTCAAGGGGTCTCCGGGCTGTCCACGAGGTAGGGGGCGCGCCTAGGGGGGTGGGCACGCCTCCCACCCTCGTGGGCAGCCCGGGACTCTTGTGGCCCAACTTTTTTACTCCATGGCCTTCTTCTGGTCCAAAAATAACCTCCGTCAAGTTTCAGGTCAATTGGACTCCGTTTGGTTTTCCTTTTCTGCGATACTCAAAAACAAGGAAAGACAGAAACTGGCACTGGGCTCTAGGTTAATAGGTTAGTCTCAAAAATCATATAAATTAGCATATAAATGCATATAAAACATCCTAGAAGGATAATATAATAGCATGAATACTTCATAAATTATATATATGTTGGAGACGTATCACCCCTCCCCTAGGGAAACCCTAGGGTGCCTCCTCCTCTGGCCTCCCCCTATATATACTGAGGGAGAGAGAGGGCAGCCGCACCCCTTCCCCTGGCGCAGCCCCTCCCACCTCCAACACCTCCTCCTCCGTAGTGCTTGGCGAAGCCCTGCAGGAGAACCGCAAGCTCCACCTCCACGCCGTCGTGCTGCTGGGGCTCTCCCTCAACTTCTCCTCTCCCCTTGCTAGATCACGAAGGAGGAGACGTCCCCGGGCTGTACGTGTGTTGAACACGGAGGTGCCGTCTATTCGGCACTTGGATCGGATCTTCCGCGATTTGAATCGCTGCGAGTACGACTCCATCAACCGCGCTCTTGTAACGCTTCCGCTTAGCGATCTTCAAGGGTATGAAGATGCACTCCCTCTCTCTCGTTGCTAGCATCACCTAGATTGATCTTGGTGACACGTAGTAAAATTTTAAATTATTACTACGTTCCCCAACAGTGGCATCATGAGCTAGGTCCAGGGGCGGAGCCCAATGGGCCAACCCTATAGCACAGGCTACAGGGTCCAAAGAAAATTTAGTGCTAATTATAAGGTATATGGCCCGAGGCAACAGGGTGGCCCGTCGAGTGTGCATCAGGGTGGCCCATGAAACCAATGAACCAGGCCGCACTAGCTCCAAGGCACGCGCGTACGCTCTCGCAGCCCAACTCGCGGATTTAGGTATGGCTGCGCGGCTGGGCGTTCGGTCTTCTAGTACGTGATCGTGACTTTTCAGTTTTCTACTCGAGAAAAAAAACAGCGACCCCAGATCCCAATCCTATAGTCTTCTCATCTCCCATGATCTGTTCCTGGCGGCTGGGCGGCCGGCGTTCGTGCAGCAGCGGCCAGCCAGGCGCCGGCAACCAGAAGGCCGCCGATCAACGGCACGACGCCGGACGCCGAACTCCTCCAACGCGAGACACGACTAGCCGACTACGCCGCACGCCGTAAAAAATTTCCTCCTCGGACCCCCTCTGTTTTAGGCCTTATTATTGCCTTAGCGAAGTAGGAACATCACTTTGAGTATTTTACCTAATTGTAGTCAATTAGTCATACTTGATTCGCATTCTGCTTGGTACCCCATTTGTGTGTCGTTCTTCATAAATGCTTTTATAAGCTGCAAACAATTGCATGTATTAACTTGTAGCTAGTAGATCAATTTTTGTTCTCTGTTGTAATTTTATTTGTTAAATGCAGACAATGGACAAGTTTCTTCTCAAAAGAAAGGCACCATCACAAGATGCTCCAGAAGACATGAATTGGGAGGAGGAGATTCAATATGATCCAGGCAAGAGGAAATTGATAGAACATTATCATCCAAATTTGAAAGACTTGGTAAGAAGAAAGTATTTGCTTAATGGACCTTGTCAGCCAAAAGATATTGATTTTCCATATTCAAACTTTGGGACTAAGAGGAGAAGGTTCAATCCTGAATGGTTTGATGATCATGAGAGTTGGCTTGAATACAACAAAGAGAAGAAAAAAGCGTATTGCTTTTGTTGTTTCTTATTTAGGGATCGTGGCCACAAGAAAGAAGCTGGGTATGAGGCATTTGTTCTGAATGGTTGGGATACGTGGAGCGTTCCATCAAGGCTAAAAGATCATGTTGGCGAGCCAGGTAGTGTCCATGATCAAGCAATGAAAAAATGTACCGCTCTACTAAAAAGAGATGAACAGATTGATGTTGCTATGCAATTTCGAGGTGAAGCTTCGAAGGTTGCATATTTTACTCGACTGAATGCCGCAATTGACACGGCTAGAATATTGTTGAAGCAAGGGTTGCCTTTCTGGGGCCATGATGAGTCAAAGAACTCGCACAATAAAGGTAATTTCTTGGAAGTCCGTGATTTCTTAGCTGAGCATGACCCAGTTGTTGGCAAGGCTATGGGAAAAGATGCTGCAAAGAATGCTGTTATGGCTGCTCCTCAAGTCCAGAAAGATATTGCTGAAGGTTTTGCCCATGTGATAGTCCAATCTATTCTCAAAGAAGTTTAGAATAATGTGTTTTGCTTGCTTGTTGATGAGTCCAGAGATGCCTCTTGCAAAGAACAAATGGTCGTGGCCTTGCGGTATGTTGATAGTTCCGGAGATTCTAAAGAAAGCTTTGTTGGTCTTGTTCATGTGAAAGAAACAACTTCCTCGTACCTCAATAGTTCAATTGATTCTCTTTTTGCAAAATATAAGCTGAGCTACAATCAAGTTAGAGGACAAGGGTATGATGGTGCCAGCAACATGCGAGGTGAGTTTAATGGTCTGAAATCATTAATCATGAGAGAAAGTAGCACAGCTTATTATGTTCATTGCTTTGCTCACCAACTCCAGTTAGTTGTTGTGGCTGTTGTAAGAAAGCATAAAGGAATTAGTAATTTCTTCGGTATGATTTCTACCTTGTTAAATGTTGTGGGTGGTTCTTCCAAGAGAAGAGACATGATTAGAGATATAAATCTTGAAGAAGTGAGCAAGGCTTTAGGGTGTGGGCAGCTTACAACAAGAACAGGTCAGAATCAAGAGCAGTGTCTTCAAAGACCCGGAGACACTCGTTGGGGTTCACATGCTAAAACACTTAAGAGTTTGGTTGCCATGTTCAGGTTAGTTATTAAAGTTCTTGAATTTATTGAAGAAGAAGACACTGATAGAACAAATAGAGACCAAGCAATCGGTCTTCTAGTGTACTTTCAATCTTTTGACTTTGTCTTCTACTTGCATCTCATGTTGACAATACTCAGTACTACCAACACATTGTCATTAGCATTGCAGCGGAAGGATCAAGACATAGTAAATGCCATGAAATGTGTCAAGTCAACTAGAACAGTTTTGAATGAACTTAGAGAAGATGGATGGGAATCTATGCTATTGTAGAGTTGGACATGGAAGAAGCATATGTTAATCTAAAAAAGAGAAGGCAGGTAACTGGAATTACCAACAAACATCACTATCAGGTTGATTGCTTCAACGATGTTTTTGATTGGCTAGTTCAAGAGCATGACTGCAGGTTCAGTGAGGCATCCTCTAATTTGCTTGTTTTGTCAGCCGCTTTGAGTCCAAGAGACTCATTTCGTGATTTCAATTTGGATAATCTCATGAGTTTGGCTAAACTATACCCTCGGGATTTTGATTCTGGGGATTTGAGGGATCTTGATAAGAATCTACGTCTCTATATTGCTGATGTGCGCACAGATGATAGCTTTTCCAACATAGCAACAATCACCGAGCTTTCAAAAAAATGGTGCAAACAAGGAGACATATTATGTATCCTTTGTTTTATCGGTTGTTGAAACTAGTAATTGTGTTGCCTATTGCTACTGCTACAGTTGAGAGGTGCTCTTCAGCAATGAAATTGGTCAAAACTGACTTGCGCAGTCGCCTCAATGATGACAGCTTGAGTGATGATGTTATTTGTTATGTGGAGAAAGAAGAGATGAAAAAGGTCACCAATGATCAAGTGGTTGAGTATTTCATGGCTAGAAGGAAAAGAGTTTACTGAAGGTAATTCGTAAAAAAAGCAAATTAACGTACTTTCATTTGTGCATTTTATTATGTTCCACACTTCTACTTGAAAATTCAATACTAGTTTTTATACTGTAGGTTATTGAGTCTTGGTGTGTGATGAGGTGTTTTGGAATCTGAGAATGCAAGGCATCCTTTTGAAGTAAATTGTCATTTGTTTTACTGTTTTATAAAGCCGTTTACCTCTTACATTTTGTTTTTTATAAACCGACTTATATTATGTTCTGTAATTCGTGTTACAAGATCTGAAACATTTCTTTATTCATTGCATCCTCGCTTGAAAAATTTATGCCATAGTTAAGTGGTGCTTCAGGGTAAGATTAGCTCCAGATCCGCCCCTGGCTAGGTCTATGCATAGATTCTATGCACGAGTCAAACAGAACGTGGTTGTGGGCGATGATTTGGTCAATTTTCTTACCGTTACTAGTCTTATCTTGATTCGGCGGCATTGTGGGATGAAGCGGCCCGGACCGACCTTACACCTACACATGCGTGAGACTGGTTCCACCGACCGACATGCACTTGATGCATAAGGTGGCTAGCGGGTGTCTGTCTCTCCCACTTTAGTTGAATCGGATTCGATGAAAAGGGTCCTTATGAAGGGTAAATAGCAATTGGCATATCACCGTTGTGGCTTTTGCGTAGGTAAGAAACGTTCTTGCTAGAAACCCATAGCAGCCACGTAAAACATGCAACAACAATTAGAGGACATCTAACTTGTTTTTGCAGGGTATGCTAGGTGATGTGATATGGCCAAAAGGATGTGATGAATGGTATATGTGATGTATGAGATTGATCATGTTCTTGTAATAGGAATCACGACTTGCATGTCGATGAGGATGACAACCGGCAGGAGCCATAGGACTTGTCTTGTATGAACTGCGTGTCAATGAAAACGCCATGTAATTACTTTACTTTATTGCTAACTGTTGGCCATAGTAGTAGAAGTAATAGTTGGCGAGACAACTTCATGAAGACACGATGATGGAGATCATGATGATGGAGATCATGGAGTCATGTCGGTGACGAAGGTGATCATGCCGCACCTCGAAGATGGAGATCAAAGGCACAAGATGATATTGGCCATATCATGTCAATTTATGATTTGCATTTGATGTTTGTCATGTTTACATCTTATTTTCTTAGAACGACGGTAGCATAGATAAGATGATCCCTCACTAAAATTTGAAGAAATGTGTTCCCCTTAACTGTGCGCCGTTGCGAAGTTTCGTTGTTTCGAAGCACCACGTGATGATCGGGTGTGATAGATTCTAACGTTCACATACAACGGATATAAGCCAGATATACACATGCAAAACACTTAGGTTGACTTGACGAGCCTAGCATGTACAGACATGTCCTCGGAATACGAGAGACCGAAAGGTCGAACATGAGTCGTATAGTAGATACGATCAACATGGAGATGTTCACTGTTGATGACTAGTCTGTCTCACGTGATGATCGGACACGGCCTAGTCGATTCGGATCATGTATCACTTAGATGACTAGAAGGATGTCTATCTGAGTGGGAGTTCATTAAACAATTTGATTGGATGAACTTAATTATCATGAACATTGTCAAAATTGTCTTTGCAAATTATGTTGTAGATTAATAGCTCGCACTTTAGCTCTCTGTTTTAATACGTTCCTAGAGAAATACTAAGTTGAAAGATATTGTAAGCAATTGTGCGGACTAGCGCCCTAATCTGAGGATTGTCCTCATTGCTACACAGAAGGCTTCTGTCCTTGATGCACCGCTCGGTGTGCCAACCCCTCTGGCATCGTCTGTGGATGTTGTGAACATCTGGCAGACCTGTTCTGATGACTACCTAATAGTTTAGTGCACCATGCTTTACGGCTTAGAGTTGGGGCTCCAAAAGCGTTTTGAACGCCATAGAACATATGAGATGTTCCAAGAGCTAAAATTGGTATTTCAGGCTCATGCCCATATTGAGAGGATTTGAGTGTTGGGGAACGTAGTAATTTCAAAAAAATTCCTATGCACACGCAAGATCATGGTGATGCATAGCAACGAGAGGGGAGAGTGTGATCTACGTACCCTTGTAGATCGACAACGGAAGCGTTTGGTTGATGTAGTCGTACGTCTCCACGGCCCGACCGATCAAGCACCGAAACTACGACGCCTTCGAGTTCTAGCACACGTTCAGCTCGATGACAATTCCCGGAATACGATCCAGCAAAGTGTCGGGGAAGAGTTCCGTCAGCACGATGGCGTGGTGACGATCTTGATGCACTACCGTCGCAGGGCTTCGCCTAAGCACCGCTACAATATTATCGAGGACTATGGTGGAAGGGGGCACCGCACATGGCTAAGAATATGATCACGTGGATCAACTTGTGTGTCAAGGGGTGCCCCCTGCCCCCGTATATAAAGGATCAAGGGGAGGAGGCCGGCCAGCCCTCTATGGCGCGCCAAGGAGGAGTCCTCCTCCTAGTAGGAGTAGGACTCCTACTAGGAGGGGGAAAGAAGTGGGGAGGGAGAGGGAAAGGGGGGCGCCCCCCCCCCTCTCCTAGTCCAATTCGGACCCGGGGGGAGGAGGCGCGTGGCCCACCTTTGGCTGCCCCTCTCTCTCTCCACTAAGGCCCATATGGCCCATTACTTCTCCCGGGGGGTTCCGGTAACCCTCCGGCTCTTCGGTTTTCTTCGAAATCACCCGGAACACTTCCGGTGTCCGAATAAAGCCGTCCAATATATCAATCTTTATGTCTCGACCATTTCGAGACTCCTCGTCATGTCCGTGATCACATCCGAGACTCCTAACTAACTTCGGTAGATCAAAACTCATAAACTCATAATATAACTGTCATCGAAACCTTAAGCGTGCGGACCCTACGGGTTCAAGAACAATGTAGACATGACCGAGACACGTCTCCGGTCAATAACCAATAGCGGAACCTGGATGCTCATATTGGCTCCTACATATTCTACGAAGATCTTTATCGGTCAGACCGCATAACAACATACGTTGTTCCCTTTGTCATCGGTATGTTACTTGCCCGAGATTCGATCGTCGGTATCTCAATACCTAGTTCAATCTCGTTACCGGCAAGTCTCTTTACTCGTTCCGTAATACATCATCTCGCAACTAACTCATTAGTTGCAATGCTTGCAAGGCTTATGTGATGTGCATTACCGAGAGGGCCCAGAGATACCTCTCCGACAATCGGAGTGACAGATCCTAATCTCGAAATACGCCAACCCAACATGTACCTTTGGAGACACCTGTAGAGCACCTTTATAATCACCCATTTACATTGTGACGTTTGGTAGCACACAAAGTGTTCCTCAGGCAAACGGGAGTTGCATAATCTCATAGTCACAGGAACATGTATAAGTCATGAAGAAAGCAATAGCAACATACTAAACGATCGGGTGCTAAGCTAATGGAATGGGTCATGTCAATCAGATCATTCACCTAATGATGTGATCCCGTTAATCAAATAACAACTCCTTGTTCATGGTTAGGAAACATAACCATCTTTGATTAACGAGCTAGTCAAGTAGAGGCATACTAGTGACACTCTGTTTGTCTATGTATTCATACATGTATTATGTTTCCGGTTAATACAATTCTAGCATGAATAATAAACATTTATCATGATATAAGGAAATAAATAATAACTTTATTATTGCCTCTAGGGCATATTTCCTTCAGTCTCCCACTTGCACTAGAGTCAATAATCTAGATTACACAGTAATGATTCTAACACCCATGGAGCCTTGGTGCTGATCATGTTTTGCTCGTGGAAGAGGCTTAGTCAATGGGTCTGCAACATTCAGATCCGTATGTATCTTGCAAATCTCTATGTCTCCCACATGTACTAGATCTCGGATGGAATTGAAGTGTCTCTTGATGTGCTTGGTTCTCTTGTGTAATCTGGATTCCTTTGCCAAGGCAATTGCACCAGTATTGTAACAAAAGATTTTCATTGGACCCGATGCACTAGGTATGACACCTAGATCGGATATGAACTCCTTCATCCAGACTCCTTCGTTTGCTGCTTCCGAAGCAGCAATGTACTCCGCTTCACATGTAGATCCCGCTACAACGCTTTGTTTAGAACTGCACCAACTGACAGCTCCACCGTTTAATGTAAACACGTACCCGGTTTGCGATTTAGAATCGTCCGGATCAGTGTCAAAGCTTGCATCAACGTAACCTTTTACGATGAGCTCTTTGTCACCTCCATATATGAGAAACATATCCCTAGTCCTTTTCAGGTATTTCAGGATGTTCTTGACCGTTGTCCAGTGATCCACTCCTGGATCACTTTGGTACCTCCCCGCTAGACTTATAGCAAGGCACACATCAGGTCTGGTACACAGCATTGCATACATGATAGAGCCTATGGCTGAAGCATAGGAAACATCTTTCATTTTCTCTCTATCTTCTGCCGTGGTTGGGCATTGAGTCTTTCTCAACTTCACACCTTGTAACACAGGCAAGAACCCTTTCTTTGCTTGATCCATTTTGAACTTCTTCAAAACTTTGTCAAGGTATGTGCTTTGTGAAAGTCCAATTAAGCGTCTTGATCTATCACTATAGATCTTAATGCCTAATATGTAAGCAGCTTCACCGAGGTCTTTCATTGAAAAACTCTTATTCAAGTATCCCTTTATGCTATCCAGAAATTCTATATCATTTCCAATTAGCAATATGTCATCCACATATAATATCAGAAATGCTACAGAGCTCCCACTCACTTTCTTGTAAATACAGGCTTCTCCAAAAGTCTGTATAAAACCAAATTCTTTGATCACACTATCAAAGCGTTTATTCCAACTCCGAGAGGCTTGCACCAGTCCATAAATGGATCGCTGGAGCTTGCACACTTTGTTAGCTCCCTTTGGATCGACAAAACCTTCTGGTTGCATCATATACAACTCTTCTTCCAGAAATCCATTCAGGAATGCAGTTTTGACATCCATCTGCCAAATTTCATAATCATAAAATGCGGCAATTGCTAACATGATTCGGACAGACTTAAGCATCGCTACGGGTGAGAAGGTCTCATCGTAGTCAATTCCTTGAACTTGCCAAAAACCTTTTGCGACAAGTCGAGCTTTGTAGACAGTAATATTACGGTCAGCGTCAGTCTTCTTCTTCAAGATCCATTTATTCTCAATTGCTTGCCGATCATCGGGCAAGTCAACCAAAGTCCATACTTTGTTCTCATACATGGATCCCATCTCAGATTTCATGGCTTCAAGCCATTTTGCGGAATCTGGGCTCACCATCGCTTCTTCATAGTTCGTAGGTTCATCATGATCTAGTAGCATGACTTCCAGAACAGGATTACCGTACCACTCTGGCACGGATCTCACTCTGGTTGATCTACGAGGTTCAGTAGTATCTTGTTCTGAAGTTTCATGATCATCATCATCAGCTTCCTCACTGACTGGTGTAGGTGTCACTCAAACAGTTCTCTGTGATGCACTACTTTCCAATAAGGGAGCAGGTACAGTTACCTCGTCAAGTTCTACTTTCCTCCCACTCACTTCTTTCGAGAGAAACTCCTTCTCCAGAAAGTTTCCGAACTTAGCAACAAAAGTCTTGCCTTCGGATCTGTGATAGAAGGTGTATCCAATAGTCTCCTTTGGATATCCTATGAAGACACACTTCTTCGATTTGGGTTCGAGCTTATCAGGTTGAAGCTTTTTCACATAAGCATCGCAGCCCCAAACTTTCAGAAACCACAACTTTGGTTCCTTGCCAAACCATAGTTCATAAGGCGTCGTCTCAACGGATTTGGATGGTGCCCTATTTAACGTGAATGCGGCCGTCTCCAAAGCATAACCCCAAAACGATAGCGGTAAATCAGTAAGAGACATCATAGATCGCACCATATCTAGTAAAGTACGATTACGACGTTCGGACACACCATTGCGCTGTGGTGTTCTGGGTGGCGTGAGTTGCGAAACTATTCCGCATTGTTTCAAATGTACACCAAACTCGTAACTCAAATATTCTCCTCCACGATCAGATCGTAGAAACTTTATTTTCTTCTTACGATGATTTTCAACTTCACTCTGAAATTCTTTGAACTTTTCAAACGTTTCAGACTTATGTTTCATTAAGTAGATATACCCATATCTGCTTAAGTCATCTGTGAAGGTGAGAAAATAACGATATCCGCCACGAGCCTCAATATTCATTGGACCACATACATCTGTATGTATGATTTCCAACAAATCTTTTGCTCTCTCCATAGTACCGGAGAACGGTGTTTTAGTCATCTTGCCCATGAGGCACGGTTCGCAAGTACCAAGTGATTCATAATCAAGTGGTTCCAAAAGTCCATCAGTATGGAGTTTCTTCATGCGCTTTACACCGATATGACCTAAACGGCAGTGCCACAAATAAGTTGCACTATCATTATCTACTCTGCATCTTTTGGCTTCAACACTATGAATATGTGTGTCACTACTATCGAGATTCAACAAAAATAGACCACTCTTTAAGGGTGCATGACCATAAAAGATATTACTCATATAAATAGAACAACCATTATTCTCAGATTTAAATGAATAACCGTCTCGCATCAAACAAGATCCAGATATAATGTTCATGCTTAACGCTGGCACCAAATAACAATTATTTAGGTCTAATATTAATCCCGAAGGTAGATGTAGAGGTAGTGTGCCGACTGCGATCACATCGACTTTGGAACCGTTTCCCACGCGCATCGTCACCTCGTCCTTAGCCAATCTTCGCTTAATCCGTAGTCCCTGTTTTGAGTTGCAAATATTAGCAACAGAACCAGTATCAAATACCTAGGTGCTACTGCGAGCATTAGTAAGGTACACATCAATAACATGTATATCACATATACCTTTGTTCACCTTGCCATCCTTCTTATCCGCCAAATACTTGGGGCAGTTCCGCTTCTAGTGACCAGTCTGCTTGCAGTAGAAGCACTCAGTTTCAGGCTTAGGTCCATGTTTGGGTTTCTTCTCTTGAGCAGCAACTTGCTTGCCGTTCTTTTTGAAATTCCCCTTGTTCTTCCCTTTTCCCTTTTTCTTAAAACTAGTGGTCTTGTTGACCATCAACACTTGATGCTCCTTCTTGGTTTCTACCTCCGCAGATTTCAGCATTGCGAAGAGCTCAGGAATAGTCTTATTCATCCCTTGCATATTATAGTTCATCACGAAGCTCTTGTAGTTTGGTGGCAGTGATTGGAGAATTCTGTCAATGACGCAATCATCTGGAAGATTAACTCCCAATTGAATCAAGTGATTATTATACCCAGACATTTTGAGTATATGCTCACTGACAGAACTGTTCTCCTCCATCTTGCAGCTATAGAACTTATTGGAGACGTCATATCTCTCAATCCGGGTATTTGCTTGAAATATTAACTTCAACTCCTGAAACATCTCATATGCTCCATGACGTTCAAAACGTTGTTGAAGTCCCGATTCTAAGCCGTAAAGCATGGCACACTGAACTATCGAGTAGTCATCAGCTTTGCTCTGCCAGATGTTCATAACATCTGATGTTGCTCCAGCAGCAGGCCTGGCACCCAGCGGTGCTTCCAGGACGTAATTCTTCTATGCAGCAATGAGGATAATCCTCAAGTTACGGACCCAGTCCGTGTAATTGCTACCATCATCTTTCAACTTTGCTTTCTCAAGGAACGCATTAAAATTCAACGGAACAATAGCACGAGCCATCTATCTACAATCAAGCATAAACAAGCAAGATACTATCAGGTACTAAGTTTCATGATAAATTTAGGTTCAATTAATTTACTTAAAGAACTTCCACTTAGATAGACATCCCTCTAATCCTCTAAGTGATTACGTGATCCAAATCAACTAAACCATGTTCGATCATCACGTGAGATGGAGTAGTTTCATTGGTAAACATCACTATGTTGATCATATCTACTATATGATTCACGCTCGACCTTTCGGTCTCCGTGTTCCGAGGCCATATCTGTATATGCTTGGCTCGTCAAGTATAACCTGAGTATTCTGCGTGTGCAACTGTTTTGCACCCGTTGTATTTGAACGTAGAGCCTATCACACCCGATCATCATGTGGTGTCTCAGCACGAAGAACTTTCGCAATGGTGCATACTCAGGGAGAACACTTCTTGATAATTAGTGAGAGATTATCTTATAATGATACCGTCAATCAAAGCAAGATAAGATGCATAAAAGATAAACATCACATGCAATCAATATAAGTGATATGATATGGCCATCATCATCTTGTGCTTGTGATCTCCATCTTCGAAGCACCGTCGTGATCACCATCGTCACCGGCGCGACACCTTGATCTCCATTGTAGCATCGTTGTCATCTCGCCAATCTTATGCTTCCACGACTATCGCTACCGCTTAGTGATAAAGTAAAGCATTACGGCGCGATTGCATTGCATACAATAAAGCGACAACCATATGGCTCCTGCCAGTTGCCGATAACTCGGTTAGAAAACATGATCATCTCATACAATAAAATTTAGCATCATGTCTTGACCAGATCACATCACAACATGCCCTGCAAAAACAAGTTAGACGTCCTCTACTTTGTTGTTGCAAGTTTTACGTGGCTGCTACGGGCTTAAGCAAGAACCAATCTTACCTACGCATCAAAACCACAATGATAGTTTGTCAAGTTGGTGCTATTTTAACCTTCGCAAGGACCGGGCGTAGCCACACTCGGTTCAACTAAAGTTGGAGAAACTGTCACCCGCAAGCCACGTATGTGCAAAGCACGTCGGGAGAACCGGTCTCGCGTAAGCGTATGCGTAATGTCGGTCCGGGCCGCTTCGTCCAACAATACCGCCGAACCAAAGTATGACATGCTGGTAAGCAGTATGACTTATATCGCCCACAACTCACTTGTGTTCTACTCGTGCATATAACATCAACATATAAAACCTAGGCTCTGATACCACTGTTGGGGAACGTAGTAATTTCAAAAAAATTCCTACGCACACGCAAGATCATGGTGATGCATAGCAACGAGAGGGGAGAGTGTGATCTACGTACCCTTGTAGATCGACAACGGAAGCGTTTGGTTGATGTAGTCGTACGTCTCCACGGCCCGACCGATCAAGCACCGAAACTACGGCACCTCCAAGTTCTAGCACACGTTCAGCTCGATGACGATTCCCGGACTCCGATCCAGCAAAGTGTCGGGGAAGAGTTCCGTCAGCACGACGGCGTGGTGATGATCTTGATGCACTACCGTCGCAGGGCTTCGCCTAAGCACTGCTACAATATTATCCAGGACTATGGTGGAAGGGGGCACCACACACGGCTAAGAATATGATCACGTGGATCAACTTGTGTGTCAAGGGGTGCCCCCTGCCCCCGTATATAAAGGATCAAGGGGAGGAGGCCGGCCGGCCCTCTATGGCGCGCCAAGGAGGAGTCCTCCTCCTAGTAGGAATAGGACTCCTACTAGGAGGGGGAAAGAAGTGGGGAGGGAGAGGGAAAGGGGGGCGCCGCCCCCCCCCCCTCTCCTAGTCCAATTCGGACCAGGGGGGAGGAGGCGCACGGCCCACCTTTGGCTGCCCCTCTCTCTCCACTAAGGCCCATATGGCCCATTACTTCTCCCGGGGGGGTTCCGGTAACCCTCCGGCTCTCCGGTTTTCTCCGAAATCACCCGGAACACTTTCGGTGTCTGACTAAAGCCGTCCAATATATCAATCTTTATGTATCGACCATTTCGAGACTCCTCGTCATGTCCGTGATCACATCCGGGACTCCGAACTAACTTCGGTACATCAAAACTCATAAACTCATAAAATAACTGTCATCGAAACCTTAAGCGTGTGGACCCTACGGGTTCGAGAACAATGTAGACATGACCGAGACACGTCTCCGGTCAATAACCAATAGCGGAACCTGGATGCTCATATTGGCTCCTACATATTCTACGAAGATCTTTATCGGTCAGACCGCATAACAACATATGTTGTTCCCTTTGTCATCGGTATGTTACTTGCCCGAGATTCGATCGTCGGTATCTCAATACCTAGTTCAATCTCATTACCGGCAAGTCTCTTTACTCGTTCTGTAATACATCATCTCGCAACTAACTCATTAGTTGCAATGCTTGCAAGGCTTATGTGATGTGCATTACCGAGAGGGCCCAGAGATACCTCTCCGACAATCGGAGTGACAAATCCTAATCTCGAAATACGCCAACCCAACATGTACCTTTGGAGACACCTGTAGAGCACCTTTATAATCACCCATTTACGTTGTGACGTTTGGTAGCACACAAAGTGTTCCTCCAACAAACGGGAGTTGCATAATCTCATAGTCACAGGAACATGTATAAGTCATGAAGAAAGCAATAGCAACATACTAAACGATCGGGTGATAAGCTAATGGAATGGGTCATGTCAATCAGATCATTCACCTAATGATGTTATCCCGTTAATCAAATAACAACTCCTTGTTCATGGTTAGGAAACATAACCATCTTTGATTAACGAGCTAGTCAAGTAGAGGCATACTAGTGACACTCTGTTTGTCTATGTATTCACACATGTATTATGTTTCCGGTTAATACAATTCTAGCATGAATAATACACATTTATCATGATATAAGGAAATAAATAATAACTTTATTATTGCCTCTAGGGCATATTTCCTTCATTGAGACCTCTAACAAGATCTTTGCCTACAAGATGGAGGGGGATAGCTTAGCCAGTGAGCAGGTGCTCAGAATGTCTGGGTACTTCAATCGCTTGAATCAAGTGGGAGTTAATCTCCAGATAAAAGAGTGATTGACAAAAGTTCTCCAGTCACTATCACCAAGCTTCTAGAGTTTCGTGACGAACTATAACATGCAGGGGATGATGATCCCGGAGCTGTTCGTCGTGCTTTAGGTCGTAATGGTAGAAATCAAGAAGGAGCATCAAGTGTTGATGGTTAACAAGACCACTGGTTTCAAAGAAGGGCAAGGGAAGGAGGGAAACTTCATGAATGGCAAGCCAGTTGCCCCTCCAGTGAAGAAACCCAAGAACCCAAACCCGAGACGAAGTGCTTCTATTAGGGGAACGGTCACTAGTAGCAGAATTGCCTCAAATACTTGGTAGATAAGAAGGCTGGTAACTTCAACAAAACTATATTTGGTATATGTGTTATTGATATGTACCTTACTAGTACTCCTAGTAGCACATGGGTATTAGATACCGGTTTAGTTGCTAATATTGGTAACTCGAAACAAAAGCTACAGAATAAACGGAGACTAGCTAAGGGCGAGGTGACGATGTGTGTTGGAAGTGTTTCCAAGGTTGATGTGATCACCATCGCACACTCCCTCTACCTACGGGATTAGTGTTGAACCCAGATAAATGTTGTTTGCATATGTGTCTGCGTTGAGCATGAACATGATTAGATCATGTTTATGGCAATATGATTATTCATTTAAGTCAGAGAATAATGGTTATTCTGTTTACATGAATAATACCTTCTATGGTCATGCACCCAATGTGAATGGTTAATTGAATCTCGGTCGTAGTGATACACATGTTCATAACATTGTTGCCAAAAGATGTAGAGTTGATAATGATAGTACCACGTTCTTGTGGCACTGCTGCTTAGGTATATTGGTGTAAAGCGCATGAAGAACCTCCATGCTAATGGGCTTTTGGAGTCACTTGATTTTGAATCACCTGACACATGTGAACCATGCCTCATAGGCAAGATGACTAAAACCCCGTTTTTTGGAACAATGGAACGGGCAAGTGACTTGTTGGAAATCACACATGCTGATGTGTGTGGTCCAATGAGTGTTGAGCACACAGTGGATATCATTATTTTCTCACCTTCACCGATGAATTGAGTAGATATGGGTATATTTACTTAATGAAGCATAAGTCTGAAACATTTGAAAAGTTCAAGCAATTTCAGAGTGAAGTTGAGAATCATCATAACAAGAAGATCAATTTCCTATGATCTGATCAAGGGGAGAGTATCTGAGTTATGAGTTTGGCAATCACTAAAGACAAGGTGGAATAGTTTCATAGTTGACGCCACCTGGAACACCATAGCGTAATGGTGTGTCCGAACATTGTAATCGCACCCTATTGGATATGGTGCGATCTGTGATGTCTCTTACCGATCTATCGCTATCATTTTGGGGTTATGCACTAGAGACAATTACATTCACTTTAAATAGGGCACCACCTAAGTCCGTGAAGATGACACCATATGAACTATGGTTTGGCAAGAAACCTAAGTTGTTGTTTCTTAAGGTTTGGGGCTATGATGCTTATGTCGATAGGCTTCGACCAGAAAAGCTCGAACCCAAAGCAGAAAATGGTGTCTTCATAGAATACCCAAACAAGACGATTGGGTATACCTTCTATCTCAGATCTGAGGGCAAGGTGTTTGTCGCTATGAACAGGTCCTTTCTCAAGAAAGAGTTTCTCTCAACGGAATTGAGTGTGAGGAAGATAGAACTTGATAAGGTTGTTGAACCTTTACTTCAACCAAAGAGTAGCACAGCACAAAAGATGTTTCTATGGCACCTACCTCAGTTGAAGAGAAAGCTAATGATGATGATCATGGATCTTTAGATCAAGTTACTGTCAAACCTCATAGGTCGACAAGGGTGTGTACAACTTTTGAGTGGTAACCCTGTCTTAAAGGTCATGTTGTTGGACAACGATGAACCTATGAGCTATGAAGAAGCGATGGTGGGCCCGGATTCCAACAAATGGCTAGGAGCCATGAAATCTGAGATAGGATCCATGTATAAGAATAAAGTATGGACTTTGGTGGACTTGCCCGATGATCGGCAAGCCATTTAGAATAAATGGATCTTTAAGAAGAAGACAGACGATGATGGTAATGTCACCATTTATGAAGCTCGACTTGTCTCAAATAAGTTTCCGACAAGTTAGGAGTTGACTGTGATGAGACTTTCTCAATCATAGCGATGCTAAAGTCTGTTAGAATTATGTTAGCAGTTGCTGCATTTTTCATTTACGAAATCTGGCAGATGGATGTCAAAACAAAGTTTCCTTGATGGTTTCCATGAGGAAAGGTTGTATGTGATACAACCAGAGGGATTTGTCGATCCTAAGGATGATAAAAGGTATACAAACTCCAGCGATCCTTCTATGGACTGGAGCAAGCATCTCGGAGTTGGAACATGCGCTTTGATGAGGTGATTAAAGCATTTGGGTTTATACAAAGTTTGCAAGAAACTTGTATTTGCAAGAAAGTGAGTGGGAGCACTACAACATTTTGATAACTATATGTGGATGACATATTGTTGATCAGAAATGATGTAGAATTTATGGAAAGCATAAAGGGTTGTTTGAATGGAGTTTTTCAAAGGAAGACCTATGTAAAATTGCTAACATGTTGGGTATCAAGATCTATAGACATAGATCAAGATGCCTGATAAGACTTTCACAGAGCACATACTTTGACATGATCTTGAAGGAGTTCCAGATGGATCAGTCAAAGAAGGAGTTATTGCCTGAGTTGTAAGGTGTGAAGTTAAGACTTGAAGCTCGACCATAGTAGAAGAAAGAGAAAGGACGAAAGTCGTCCCCTATGCCTTAGCCATAGGCTCTATATGATATGCCATGCTATGTACCGTGATGTGCCTTTCCATGTGTCTGGCAAGGGGGTATAAGAGTGATCTAGGAGTGGATCATTGGATAGCGGTCAACATTGTCCTTGGGAATAAGGAAATGTTTCTCGATTATGGAGGTGATGAAGAGTTCGGCATGAAGGGTTACGTCGATGCAAGCTTTAACACCTATCCGAATGACTCTGAGTAGCAAACCCGATACGTATAGTGGAGCAACAATTTGGAATAGCTCCAAGTGGAGCATAGTAGCAACATCTACAATATGAAATAGAGATTTGCGAAGAACACACGGATCTGAATGTTGTAGACCCATTGACTAAAACCTCTCTCGTAAGCATAACATGATCAAACCCTAGAACTCATTGAGTGTTAGTCACATGTTGATGTGAACTAGATTATTGACTCTAGTAAACTCTTGGGTGTTAGTAACATGGCGATGTGAACTATGAGTGTTGATCACATGGCGATGTGAACTAGATTACTGACTCTAGTGCAAGTGGGAGACTGTTGGAAATATGCCCTAGAGGCAATAATAAAATGGTTATTATTATGTTTCCTTGTTCATGATAATTGTCCATTATTCATGTTATAATTGTATTAACGGAAAACCGTAATACATGTGTGAATACATAGACCATAACATGTCCCTGGTAAGCCTTTAGTTGACTATCTCGTTGATCAATAGATGGTCGTGGTTTCCTGACCATGGACATTGGATGTCGTTGATAACGGGATCACATCATTGGGAGAATGATGTGCCGGACAAGACCCAATCCTAGGCATAGCATAAGATCATGTAGTTCGTTTGCTAGAGCTTTTCTAATGTGAAGTATCATTTACTTAGACCATGAGATTGTGCAACTCCCGGATACCGTAGGAGTGCTTTGGGTGTATCAAACGTCACAACGTAATTGGGTGGCTATAAAGGTGCACTACAGGTATCTCTGAAAGTGTCTGTTGGGTTGGCACGAATGGAGACTGGGATTTGTCACTCTGTATGACGGAGAGGTATCTCTGGTCCCACTCGGTAATGCATCATCATAATGAGCTCAATGTGACTAAGGAGTTAGTCATGGGATCATGCGTTACAGAACGAGTAAAGAGACTTGCCGGTAACGAGATTGAATGAGGTATGAGGATACCGACGATCGAATCTCGGGTAAGTAACATACCGATGGACAAAGGGAATTGTATACGGGATTGATTGAATGCCCGAAATTGTGGTTCATCCGATGAGATCATCGTGGAACATGTGGGAGCCAATATGGGTATCCAGATCCTGCTATTGGTTATTGGCCAGAGAGGTGTCTCGGCCATGTCTGCATGGTTCCTGAACCCGTAGGGTCTACACACTTAAGGTTCGGTGACGCTAGAGTTGTTATGGGAAATAGGAGGTGGTTACCGAAGGTTGTTCGGAGTCCCAAATGAGATCCTGGACATGACGAGGAACTCCGGAATGGTCCAGAGGTGAAGATCGATATATTGGACGAAGGGTATTGGAGTTAGGAATTGTTCCAGGGGTACCGGGTGACGACCAGTGTGTCCGAAAGGGGTTTTGCAGGCCCCGACAAGCGTTGGGGGACCTTATGGGCCAAGGGGAGGGGGCACATCAGCCCACTAATGGGTTGAGCAACCCTCCCACCCCATCTCATGTAACCTGGAGAGGTGGGGGTGGCTCCCCTAGGGCAGCCACCCCTCCCGGCTTGGGGGGCAAGTTTCCTAGGGGTGGGGACGCTCAAACCCATCTAGGGTTTCCCCTGTGGCCGCCGCCCCTCCCCTAGGGAAACCCTAGGGCGCCTCCTCCTCCCCCTTCCCCCTATATATAGTGAGGGGGAGAGAGAGCAGCCGCACCCCTTCCCCTGGCGCATCCCCTCCCTCCTCCAACACCTCCTCCTCTGTAGTGCTTGGTGAAGCCCTGCAGGAGAACCGCAAGCTCCACCACCACGTCGTCGTGCTGCCGGAGCTCTCCCTCAACTTCTCCTCTCCCCTTGATGGATCAAGAAGGAGGAGACGTCCCCGGACTATACGTGTGTTGAATGCGGAGGTGCCATCTGTTCCGCACTTGGATCGGATCTTCCGCGATTTGAATCACCGCGAGTACGACTCCGTCAACCGCGTTCTTGTAACGCTTCCGCTTAGCGATCTTCAAGGGTATGAAGATGCACTCCCTCTCTATCGTTGCTAGCATCACCTAGATTGATCTTGGTGACACGTAGGAAAATTTTAAATGATTACTATGTTCCCCAACAAATTGTAGTGGCCCGTGAGCCGCCGTCGCCAAATCGTCACCTCCACGGCCTTGTTTGGAACCGCCCTGCCTCGTATCCATTGCTATGGATACGGCCGCGCGCCGAGCCGACCCATGCAAAAAAGTTAGAGCACTACCGTTGCTGCCTTGCCCTGCGTGAAACTCATCCACGCTAGCTCCACCACCACGGCCCATGCACCGAACCACCCCTCACTCCAAAGTCGGCACTGTCAGCCACCTCTCCGCCGCGCTGAGCCGCCGTTTCTTCGCCTCCGACATGGTTTACTTTGTCGACCCACCGATGCCGCGCCATCTCCGCTACCTCCATTGCTGTGAGCCGGGCTGCCATCGTCTCTCCTCGGTGAAGTCCTCCCTAAGCCGCTGCTTGACCGCTGCTCACCTCTGCCTATGTGGGCCGGCCCTCGCCGGGGCTCGTTGACTCGCCTGCCGCTGCTCATCGGGGCTCGCTGACCCGCCCGCCACCGCTCGCCCATGGGCTCCGACCCGTCGCCGGGAGCAGTGCCCACGTGCCTGTCTCTCGAGCCACCGGGCAGCTCTGCCTCGCTATAACCTGACCTCCGCAGCAGTATTTTCCCCCTCGACCAGCTTCATCAAACAAACCAACCATGGAATCGCCAAGTCGCCATCACTTCTACCAGCGCCTGAGAGTCGACCTGTCCGACGGCACTATGAGCCGCCCGGCCTCACGCTACAGCTGCCACCGCTGGCGCATGCCGAGCCGTCAGGGATAGCCTTCCACCTTGCCTCATGGGATTCTTCCACTGTCGGGTTTTTAAGCCGCAGCAAAGATCCGTCTCCTCTTCACTCCCACACCATGGGCCTCTTCTTTTGCAGTTCATCATTGTCGTCACCTCCGTCCGTGAGGTGCGGACCCGAGTTGCCGGTCTCTGTCGTTGCTGCCAAGGCCTCGCTTCCCCTGAGCCGCCGTCGCACCTTGTTTCTTCCGAGCCGCCGCTCGACCCTGCCAGCTGCAGCCGTACTTCATTTATTTTCCGTCACCTCGCGCCCCGCGCTGGTTTCCCGTGTCAACTGCCTCCGCCTTGGTTGGCCCACTCTGAGCCGCCGTTGAGCCGGCACGTCTGAGCCGCCCGGGTCTCATTCCGCCTCACCAGCGGAGCCTTACCTCACCCACGCGGCCTCCGAGCCGCCCTCGTCTTTGTCGCCAGCGAGCCATCGTGGGATTCAGCCGCCGCTCTGTGCTGTTGAACCGCCGGCCATGACCCGCCGATGCGTCTTCTACTGCCACAAGTTGCTGGATTGAGCTAGCCCTGGCCTCAAACATTGCTGTCGTGGCTCACCTCTTGTGAAAGAAGAGGTGACCCGGTGGGGTAAAGAGAGACCTTAGAGGCCACGAAAAAAGGGGGGTCAGCATGACCTGGAGGATCACTTCTGAGCTGCCCGGTACTACGCTTTTACCCGCCACCTCTGTCATCATTGCTACAACCCTACGGCTGATAATTTTTTGGTCAAACATATCAGGTGAAATCCATCCCGTCAAGTTTCTATTGCTACATTTTTATTTTCTTTGAGAATAGTTACTCTTGTTTGTGCAAATTCTTATGCAGAATTCAAAATTGCAAAGGAGACCATCAAGCTATGGCCCTTGCCTACACCAGATGGATCAATGGATAGGGTCATTTATAACCCATCGAGATTCAACATATTCCAGCAATCCGCTGTTCAACTATATGCCGGTTCATATCACCGTCAAATATGAAGAGTCTCAAGCCAACTCCTCGAGTCGCCTTAAGACTCGGGGGCTACAATGATATGACTCAGCAAATCTTGCCAGTTTTAGCAAAATTAAGAACCTCGGGCCGTTGGAGGAAAGATAACCCGGTCCTGGAGGCTACTGCTATATTGATGAAAATTTAAAGGCCGTCAGAAAATTTCTGGCTTAAAATGAAGGATTCCGGTTTAAAATCCGGTTCAAGAGAAATATGTTTCTCACAAAGCGTTGAAGCTCTCAATATCCGGTTTAAAATCCGGCTCAAGGGAAATATGTCTCTCACTGAAGCTCTCAAATATCCGGTTTAAATCTGGCTCAAGGGAAATCTATCTCTCACAAAGTTTTGAAGCTCTCAATATCCGGTTTAAGAATTCCGGCTCAAAAAGAATTAATCTCTCGCAAGTTCGAGTTCTCAGGAAAAATTAAAGGTTGCCAAAGAGAACTTACTTCCATGATGCGCGATTCAAACATGGGCATCCTGCCTTATTGGCTTATCATATTATTGATACTTGGGGGCTTCCTACTCACTGAACATAGCTATGAATACCCTTTGATCCAGCTTATAGGCTGGGCTGTAAAGATCACTTGGGGGCTTCCTGTTCAAACATAGGTGTATTCACCAAAGAGAACATAGCGTTACTACCCTCTTGACTGGCTTGGGACACCAGGAGTATCCACCAAAGTTTCCGGGTTATCCTATTCAAACATAGGTGTATTCACCAAAGAGGACATAACCTTTTAATTGGTTTGGAATGCCAGGTGCATTCACCAAAAAATTTCGGGTTATCCTGCCTATATGCAAGATGCTTCTCCACCAGGTAATCCTGAATGACCCGCCGTACTCTTAACAGTCAATCTTTTAAATAAGACCATGAACTCGTTACGGTTAAAACGGCGGTTTGTCATGCGAGGGCTGGCTTACGGATAGCGAGGATGACCCAAGGCTATGAAGCCGCCTTCATTGAAACTTGGTTAAACCTGCATGTTTGCATGATGCTACTATGAACTCTGTGTACTCTCGATAAGTCAATCCATATGGACCCTGAACTTATCCAAGTTAAAACATCGATTGGGTCAAGTGAGAGCCGGCTTACGGAAAGCGAGGATACTCCAACGGCTATCATGCTAGTTTCATTGAAGTAAGATTCAAGCTTCAAAAGCTGACATTTTTTACTATGTTGTCATACACATACATCATCATCATATATTGCATCATCATAGCATGCATCATATATGCATGGATATACTGGTTTATATTGTAGGAACCGGTTTTCAAACCAGGTTATATTATTCAAATCTTTAATAGATAACATGGCTGGATTTTTATTATGGTTATCAATAACCAGTATTATGATTGAGGTTTACAAAGCCGCTTCAGAGTAATGGCTATTATTTCCTCATCCAAGAATACCAGCTCGCACCAAGGAGTATGGTTTGATATTGATATGCAAGGCATTCAGCAATATCATACAGACAGTGGATATGATTTACTTACAATGGAAGAGATAGTCCCGAGTCGCTGCAGGCTTATGACCCAACACTTTGGGGCTACATTATTTAGATCATGATTAAATCAAATATGGAAGTCCCATGTCGCTGCAAGCATGCACCATGACACTTGGGGCTAATGCAAGGTCATTTTTTACTTGCCTTATTGAAGACTCGACTCATCACATTGTAATGAGCTGGCCCTTGGGGGATACCAATTGCTCCTGTCAAAAATTCAAAATACACAAGCCTTACTCCATTATATTGAAGGGTCCATTACTCAGTTGGTAGAGCACAAGGCTCTTAACCTTGTGGATGTGGATTCGAGCCCCATGGTGGGGATTACATCATGTGATGTTATTGTCTATGAAGTATATATAAAGTCTTGTTGAGCCGGCTCTTGGGGGCTACACTGGTTGAAGTTTTTATGAGCATAAGGCAATTACAAGTCCCAGGTTGCTGCAAGCATGACAACCCAGCACTTGGGGGCTACATATGTGGAATATTCAGTTTTGACTAGTGATTGAGATGAAAAACCCGAATTTATTCAAGGTTGCGACATTCATATTGAAGCAAGTCTTAAGCTATTACTACATTCCCTAATTAAGACTTGGGGGCTACAGGTAATATGGATACGAGGAAGAAGTATTGAAAATTGGCACAACGTCAGACGAATTTTATCAAGTCAAGACAGTTGAAGATAATAAGGGTTACTTTTTCTCCAAGGAGCCAACGTCAGTTTATTGATATGACAGAGATTCATAATTTTCAGGAGCTGATTAACTGGTATTTATTGAGTGAGTCGGTCCTTTTTACATATTCTTATTTTAAGAGTTTAGCACGAATAAATTCAAAGCTAAACTAGGGGCTAATGTTGGGGATATTCCCCACAACCAAGACCCGGCTCATAAGGATAAGCCACCCTGAGGCTTAAGTCATCTCAGATCCTAACCCGACTGGTGAGACCCGGCTAATGAGAGCCGGCGGACAGTTGTAAGCCGGCAGATAATCTTTAACCCGGTGGATAGTTGTAAGTTGACAAACAGTTATGACCAGGCAGACAGTTATAACCCGGCAGACAATTATAACCCAACAGACAGTTATAACCTGGTAGACAGTTATGACCTGGCAGACAGTTGTAAACCGGCAGACAGAGTCGCCTGGGGTTAATAAGCCCAAGACGTTAAGAAGACCACGGGGAGAAGCCCATGATGAGAAGTCAGAATAGGTTGAGTCTTAATCTGACTAGGACTCTACATGTAACCCACCCCTTCAACTTATATAAGGAGGGACAGGGCACCCCAAGAGGGGGGTAATCTTTAAGGCTAGAGACAATCAGGAGAGTCGGTTTATGCGGCGACTCCCTCATGAGCAAAATGAGACCTAGCCACAAACAGCATGCAGGGCTATTACCGGATGATGTTTCTCGGGGCCCGAAGCTATCTAAACCCTTGTCTTGTGGGGGAGGAGGATAGAGCTCAAAAGAATGGGGAAATCTCAGATCCAAAAGCTCTACCTCATTGGGGAAGAAGGGTACTGATACGTCCATTTTGCATCATGCTTTTATATCGATATTTATTGCATTATGAGCTATTATTACATGTTATGTCACAATACTTATGCCTATTCTCTCTTATTTTACAAGGTTTACATGAAGAGGGAGAATGCCGACAGCTGGAATTCTGGGCTGGAAAAGGAGCAAATATTAGAGACCTATTCTGCACAACTCCAAAAGTCCTGAAACTCCACGGAAGTTATTTTTGGAATTAATAAAAAATACTGAGCAAAGAAAGTACCAGAGGGGGCCACCCACCATCCACGAGGGTGGGGGCACGCCCTACCCCCTAGGCGCGCCCCCTGCCTCGTGGGCCCCCTGGCAGGCCTCCGGTGCCCATCTTTGGCTATATGAAGTCTCTTTCCCTTGAAAAAACACAAGCAAGCTTTCGGGAAGAAACTCCGCCACCATGAGGCGGAACCAATCTAGGGCTCCGGCAGATCTGTTTTGTCGGGGAAACTTCCCTCTGGGAGGGGAAAATCATCGCCATCGTCATCACCAACGATCCTCTCATCGGGAGGGGGTCAATCTCCATCAACATCTTCACCAGCACCATCTGCTCTAAAACCCTAGTTCATCTCTTGTATCCAATCTTTGTCCCAACGCCTCAGATTGGTACCTGTGGGTTGCTAGTAGTGTTGATTACTCCTTGTAGTTGATGCTAGTTGGTTTATTTGGTGGAAGATCATATGTTCAGATCCTTTATTAATACCCCTCTGATTATGAACATGAATATGATTTGTGAGTAGTTACGTTTGTTCCTGAGGACATGGGAGAAGTCTTGCTATAAGTAGTCATTTGAATTTGGTATTCGTTCGATATTTTGATGAGATATATGTTGTCTCTCCTCTAGTGGTGTTATCTAAACGTCGACTACATGACACTTCACCATTGTTTGGGCCTAGAGGAAGGCATTGGGAAGTAATAAGTAGGTGATGGGTTGCTACAGTGACAGAAGCTTAAACCCTAGTTTATGAGTTGCTTCGTAAGGGGCTGATTTGGATCTATAGATTTGAGGCTATGGTTAGGTTTACCTTAATACTTCTTTTGTAGCTGTGGATGCTTGTAATAGGGGTTAATCATAAGTGGGATGCTTGTCCAAGGAACGACAGCACCCAAGCACCGGTCCACCCACATACCAAATTATCAAAGTAACGAATGTGAATCACATGAGCGTGATGAAAACTAGCTTGACGATAATTCCCATGTGTCCTCGGGAGCGCTTTTCTCTATATAAGAGTTTGTCTAGGCTTGTCCTTTGCTACAAAAAGGATTGGGCCATCTTGCTGCACCTTGTTTACTTTCATTACTTGTTGCCCATTGCAAATTACCTTATCACAAAACTATCTGTTAACGATAATTACAGTGCATGCAGAGAATACCTTACTGAAAACCGCTTGTCATTTCCTTCTGCTCCTCGTTGGGTTCGACACTCTTACTTATCGAAAGGACTATGATAGATCCCCTACACTTGTGGGTCATCAAGACTCTTTTCTGGCGCTGTTGCCAGGGAGTGAAGCGGCTTTGGTAGGTGGAATTTGGTAAGGGAAAATTTATATAGTGTGATGAAATTTACTGTCACTTGTTACTATGAAAAGTAATCCTCAAGGGGCTTGTTCGGGGTATCTTCACCCCGACCAATAGAGCAAAGAGTATCTCCTCAACCTACTGAACCTACTGAAAATGTTTGCTTTGAAATTCCTTCAGGTATGATAGAGAAACTGCTAGCTAATCCTTTTACAGGAGATGGAACATTACATCCCGATTTGCACCTAATCTATGTGGATGAAGTTTGTGGATTATTTATGCTTGCAGGTATGACCGAGGATGTTATCAAGAAGAAGGTCTTCCCTTTATCTTTGAAGGGAGAGGCATTGACATGGTTTAGGCTATGTGATGATATGGGATCATGGAACTACAACCGATTGAAATTGGAATTTCATCAGAAGTTTTATCCTATGCATCTTGTTCATCATGATCGTAATTATATATATATATATATATATATATATATATATATATATATATATATATATATATTGGCCTCACGAAGGAGAAAGCATCACTCAAGCTTGGGGGAGGCTTAAGTCAATGTTATATTCATGCCCCAATCATGAGCTCTCAAGAGAAATGATTATTCAAAAAATTTATGCTCGGCTTTCTCTCAATAATCACTCCATGCTCGATACTTCTTGTACTGGCTCTTTTATGATGAAGACTATTGAATTCAAATGGGATTTATTGGAAAGAATTAAATGCAACTCTGAAGATTGGGATATCGACGAAGGTAAGGAGTCAGGTATAACACCTAAGTTTGATTGTGTTAAATCTTTTATGGATACCGATGTTTTCCATGAATTTAGCACTAAATATGGACTTGACTCTGAGATAGTAGCTTCTTTTCATGAATACTTTGCTACTCATGTTGATCTCCCTAAGGAGAAGTGGTTTAAATATAATCCTCCTACTGAAGTAAAAGTAGTTGCACCTATTAAAGTTGAAGAAAAGACTATCACTTATAATGATCATGTCGTTCCTACTGCTTATATTGAGAAACCACCTTTCCCTGTTAGAATAAAGGATCATGCTAAAGCTTCAACTGTGGTCAACAAAAGTAACATTAAAACACCCAAACCCCCTGAACAAATTAAAGTTGAACCTAGTGTTGCTATGGTTAAAGATCTCTTGGCTGATAATATTGATGGGCATGTTATTTACTTCTGCAATGAAGCTGCTAGAATTGCTAGACCTGATGCTAAAAATAAACATAGACCTGTTGTAGGCATGCATGTTATTTCCATTAAGATAAGAGATCATTGTTATCATGGCTTATGTGATATGGGTGCTACTGCAAGTGCAATACCTCACTCTTTATACAAAGAAATTATGCATGATATTGCACCTGCTGAGTTAGAGGAAATTGATGTTACAATTAAGCTTGCCAATAGAGACACTATTTCACCAGTTGGGATTGTTAGAGATATTCAAGTCTTGTGTGGGAAAATTAAATATCCTGCTGATTTTCTTATTCTTGGTTCCCCACAAGATAGCTTTTGTCCCATCATATTTGGTAGACCCTTCTTGAATACTGTTAATGCTATAATAGACTGCGAAAAGGATGTTGTTACTATTGGATTGGGGGATATGTCTCATGAGTTTAACTTTGCTAAATTTTGTAGACAACCCTGTGACGAGGAATTGCCTAGTAAAGATGAAGTTATTGGTCTTGCATCTATTGCCATGCCTCCTAATGATCCTTTAGAACAATATTTGCTTGACCATGAAAATGATATGTTTATGAATGAAACAAGGGAAACAGATGAAGTATTCTTTAAACAGGGACCTATTTTGAAACACAACTTGCTTGTTGAAATCCTAGGGGATCCTCCTCCACCCAAGGGTGATCCCGTGTTTGAGCTTAAACCATTACCTGATACTCTTAAATATGCTTATCTTGATGAGAAAAAGATATATCATGTTATTATTAGTGCTAACCTTTCAGAGCATGAAGAAAAGAAATTATTGAAAACTCTAAAGAATCACCGTGCTGCTATTGGATATACTCTTGATGATCTTAAGGGCATTAGTCCCACTCTATGCCAACACAAAATAAAATTAGAGAAAGACGCTAAACCAGTTGTTGATCACCAACGACGGTTAAATCCTAAGATGAAAGAAGTGGTAAGAAAAGAAATACAAAAGCTTTTGGAGGCAGGTATAATTTATCCCGTTGTTGATAGCCAGTGGGTAAGTCCTGTCCATTGTGTCCCTAAGAAGGGAGGTATTACTGTTGTTCCTAATGATAAAGATGAATTGATCCCATAAAGAATTATTACAAGTTATAGAATTGTAATTGATTTTCGCAAATTAAATAAAGCTACTAAAAAGGATCATTACCCTTTACCTTTTATTGATCAAATGCTAGAAAGATTATCCAAACATACGCATTTTTGCTTTCTAGATGGTTATTCTGGTTTCTATCAAATAACTGTGTCAAAAGAGGATCAAGAAAAGACCACTTTTACTTGCCCTTTCGGTACCTTTGCTTATAGACGTATGCATTTTGGTTTAGGTAATGCACCTGCTACCTTTCAAAGATGCATGATGGCTATATTCTCTGATTTTTGTGAAAAGATTGTTGAGGTTTTCATGGATGATTTCTCCGTTTACAGAACTTCTTTTGATGATTGCTTTAGCAACCTTGATCGAGTTTTGCAGAGATGTGAAGAAACTAGCCTTGTATTGAATTGGGAGAAGTGCCACTTTATGGTTAATGAAGGTATTGTCTTGGGGCATAAAATTTCTGAAAGAGGTATTGAAGTTGATAAAGCTAAAGTTTATGATATTGAAAAGATGTCGTGTCCCAAGGACATTAAAGGTATAAGAAGTTTCCTTGGTCATGTCAGTTTTTATAGGAGGTTCATTAAGGACTTCTCTAAAATCTCCAGGCCTCTAACTAATCTCTTACAAAAAGATATTCCTTTTGTCTTTGATGATGATTGTGTAGAAGCATTTGAAATATTTAAGAAAGCTTTGATTTCTGCACCTATTGTTCAGCCACCTGATTGGCATTTACCCTTTGAAATTATGTGTGATGCTAGCGATTATGCTGTAGGTGTTGTTCTAGTACAAAGAGTTGATAAGAAATTAAATGTTATCCAATATGCTAGTAAAACTCTACACAATGCCCAGAGAAATTATGCTACTACTGAAAAAGAATTTTTAGCAGTTGTATTTGCTTGTGATAAGTTCAGACCTTATATTGTTGATTCTAGAGTAACTGTTCGCACTGATCATGCTTCTATTAAATACCTTATGGAAAAGAAAGATGCTAAACCTAGACTTATTAGATGGGTTCTCTTGCTACAAGAATTTGATTTGCATATTATTGATAGAAAGGGAGCTGAGAACTCCGTTGCAGACAACTTGTCTAGGTTAGAGAATGTTCTAGATGACCCGCTACCTATTGATGATAGATTTCCTGATGAACAATTAGCTATCATAAATGCTTCTCGTGCTGCTCCATGGTATGCTGATTATGCTAATTACATTGTTGCTAAATTTATACCACCTAGTTTCACAGACGAGCAAAACAAAAGTTTTTCTATGATTTAAGACATTATTTCTAGGATGACCCACACCTTTATAAAGAAGGAGTAGATGGTGTTATCAGACGTTGTATACCTGAGCATGAATAGGAACAGATCTTACGCAAGTGTCACTCCGAAGCTTATGAAGGACACCACGCTGGAGATAGAACTGCACATAAGGTATTGCAATCCGGTTTTTATTGGCCTACTCTCTTCAAAGATGCCCGTAAGTTTGTCTTATCTTGTGATGAATGTCAAAGAATTGGTATATCAGTAGACGTCAAGAAATGCCTATGAATTATTCACTCGTTATTGAACCATTTGATGTTTGGGGCTTTGATATATGGGACCGTTTCCTTCCTCTGATGGGCATACACATATTTTAGTTGTTGTTGATTACGTTACTAAGTGGGTAGAAGCTATTCCAACTAGTAGTGCTGATCATAACACCTCTATTAAGATGCTTAAAGAAGTTATTTTTCTGAGGTTTGGAGTCCCTAGATATTTAATGACTGATGGTGGTTCACATTTTATTCATGGTGCTTTTCATAAAATGCTTGCTAAGTATGATGTTAATCATAGAATTGCATCCCCATATCACCCATAGTCTAGTGGTCAAGTAGAATTGAGTAATAGAGAGCTCAAATTAATTTTGCAAAAGACTGTTAATAGATCTAGAAAGAATTGGTCCAAGAAACTTGATGATGCTTTATGGGCCTATAGAACTGCATATAAAAATCCAATGGGTATGTCTCCGTATAAAATGGTTTATGGAAAGGCATGTCACTTACCTCTCGAACTAGAACATAAGGCATATTGGGCCATTAAAGAGCTCATTTATGATTTCAAACTTGCCGGTGAGAAGAGACTATTTGACATTAGCTCACTTCATGAATGGAGAACCCAGACCTATGAGAATGCCAAACTATTTAAAGAAAAAGTTAAAAGATGGCTTGACAAAAGGATACAAAAGCGTGAGTTTAATGTAGCTGATTATGTGTTGCTATTCAACTCTCGTTTAAGATTTTTTGTAGGAAAACTTCTCTCTAAATGGGAAAGTCCTTACGTTATCGAGGAGGTTTATCGTTCCGGTGCCATAAAAATCAACAACTTCGAAGGCACAAATCCAAAGGTGGTGAACGGCCAAAGAATCAATCATTATATCTCAGGTAATCCTATAAATGTTGAAACTAATGTTATTGAAACCATAACCCGGGAGGAATACATAAGGGACACTTTCCAGAACATTTCAGACTCCAAAAAGGAATAGGTATGTGGTACGGTAAGTAAACTGACTCCAAAACAGTTTTAATGGCAATTTTTCTCCGTTCTGGAATATTTAAGAAAATAGGAAAATAAGAAGTAGTCCGGGAAGGACACCAGGCTTCCACGAGGGTGGAGGGCGCGCCCTACCCCCTGGGTGCGGCCCCTGCCTCGTGGGCATCTCGTGTGCTCTCCGGACTCCGTTTTCTTGCACGATACTTCTTTTAGTCGGTAAAAATTCATTATATAATCTCCTGAAGGTTTTGACCATCGTACCATGCAAATATCCTCTATTTTTGTTTCGACATGTTTTTGTTGCAGATTTAGAGCAAGATGTCATCTCAGGACTCCGACGGAGAGAGCTATGTCTCACATCTCATTGCTGACCCAAAGACCTACGGGGACCTATCTCCTTGTGATCAAACTACGGATGATGAGGAGGATGCTCATTCGAGGAGGGTCAATGATTCAAGTTTAGAGGGGGAGGATGTTCCTCTACCTCAACCTAGGGATATGCACATGAAGTTCAAGAAATCTAGTCTCCCTAAGAGGGCTAAACCGTCTAACAACCGATCTATTCCTTCTCGTTTTCGGCAGAAAAGCAAAGGGGATTTATGTGACAAGATTTTGAAGCTGGAATCTAAGGTCGATGATTTGAAGGAGGAAATTTCTCTTCTCAATTACAATGTGAAAAAGCTAAAGGCACAGTTCTCTTCATCATCACCCTCCTCACCACCTCTGAGGAAGGAAAACTGAGTATCGGGTATCGGCACTCCCCTTGGCAACTGCCAAGCTTGGGGGAGGTGCCCCGGTATCGTATCACCATCACACTCCTATCTTTACCGTTTTTCTTATTTTGATCCTTTTGGTAATATTTTGATCTAGTAGAATAAAGTTTTAGTATGATTTAGTTTTGATTTTTGCTTTATGATCCTTCTATGTAATCGAGTCCGTGAGCTATATATAATAAAGATTAGTGTTGAGTAAAGGGCTAGATTATCTTGCTATGATCGTGAGGGAATAAAAGAAAAGAGAAAGAATAAAAAGAAGTAAAGAGATCATATTGATCTTATGGAGAGTAATGACTTCACATATAAAGAGTATGATGAATAAAAGTAGTTGAGAGTTGACAAACATAGTTTTGGTCATCGTTACAATTAGTAGGAAGTAATAAAGAAAGAGAGGTTTTCACATATAAATATACTATCTTGGACATCTTTTATGATTGTGAGCACTCATTAAAATATGACCTGCTAAAGAGTTGATGTTGGACAAGGAAGACCACATAATGGGTTATCTTTTCTTATATCTAAGATAAAGTATATTGTCATGGATCATCCAACATGTTGAGCTTGCCTTTCCCCCTCATGCTAGCCAAATTCTTTGCACCAAGTAGAGATACTACTTGTGCTTCCGAATACCCTTAAACCCAGTTTTGCCATGAGTGTCCACCATATCTACCTATGGATTGAGTAAGATCCTTCAAGTAAGTTGTCATGTTGCATGCAATAAAAATTTCTCTCTAAATATGTATGATTTATCAGTGTGGAGAAAATAAATTTTATACGATCTTGTGATATGGAAGCAATAAAAGTGACGGACTATATAATAAAGGTTCATATCACAAGTGGCAATATAAAGTGACGTTCTTTTGCATTAAGATTTCGTGCATCCACCCATAAAAGCACATGACAACCTTTGCTTCCCTCTGCGAAGAGCTTATCTTTTACTTTTGTCTCTTACCTTATACAAGAGTCATGGTGATATTCACCTTTCCTTTTTTACATTTTATCCTTTGGCAAGCGCCTTGTGTTGGAAAGATCCTGATATATATATATCCAATTGGATGTAAGTTAGCATGAATTATTATTGTTGACATTACCCTTGAGGTAAAAGGTTGGGAGGCAACACTATAAGCCCATATCTTTCTCTGTGTCCAATTAAAACTCCATACCCATAAGTATTGCGTGAGTGTTAGCAATTGTGAAAGACTAAATGATAGTTGAGTATGTGGACTTGTTGAAAAGCTCTTATATTGACTCTTTACGATGTTATGATAAATTGCAATTGCTTCAATGACCGAGATCATAGTTTGCTAGTTCTCAATGAAGTTTCTGATTCATATTTGACATTGTGAATAGATTGTTACTTGAGCATAAGAACTCTTATGAAAATTGTTGGGGAACGTAGTAATTTCAAAAAAATTCCTACGCACATGCAAGATCATGGTGATGCATAGCAATGAGAGGGGAGAGTGTTGTCCACGTACCCTCATAGACCAAAAGCGGAAGTGTTAGCACAACGTGGTTGATGTAGTCGTACGTCTTCATGATCCGACCGATTAAGTACCAAACGCACGGCACCTCCGAGTTCAGCACACGTTCAGCCTGATGACGTCCCTCGAACTCCGATCTAGCCGAGTGTTGAGGGAGAGTTTCATCAGCACGACGGCGTGGTCACGATGATGATGTTCTACTGACGTAGGGCTTCGCCTAAGCATCGCTACAGTATTATCGAGGTGGACTATCATGGAGGGGGCACCGCACACAGCTAAAAGATCAAACGATCAATTGTGTCTCTCTAGGGTCCCCCCTGCCCCCGTATATAAAGGAGCAAGGGGGGAGGTGCAGCCAGCCTAGAGGGGGCGCGCCAGGAGGAGTCCTACTCCTACCGGGAGTAGGACTCCCTCCCTTTTCCTTGTTGGACTAGGAGAGGAGGGGGAAAGAGGAGGGAGAGAGGAAGGAAAGGGGGGCGCCGTCCCCTTCTCCTTGTCCTATTCGGACTAGGGGGAGGGGGCCGCGGACCTGTCCTGGCCACCTCTCCTCTTCTCCACAAGGCCCACTATGGCCCATTAAGCTCCCGGGGGGTTCCGGTAACCTCTCGGTACTCCGGTAAAATCCCGATTTCACCCGGAACACTTCCGATATCCAAACATAGGCTTCCAATATATCAATCTTCATGTATCGACCATTTCGAGACTCCTCATCATGTCCATGATCACATCCGGGACTCAGAACAACCTTCGGTACATCTAAACATATAAACTCATAATATAACTGTCATCGAAACGTTAAGCGTGCGGACCCTACGGGTTCGAGAACTATGTAGACATGACCGAGACACATCTCCGGTGAATAACCAAAAGCAGAACATGGATTCTCATATTGGCTCCCACATATTCTACGAAGATCTTTATCGGTCAGACCGCATAACAACATACGTTGTTTCCTTTGTCATCGGTATGTTACTTGCCCGAGATTCGATCGTCGGTATCTCAATACCTAGTTCAATCTCGTTACCGGCAAGTCTCTTTACTTGTTCTGTAATACATCATCCCGCAACTAACTCATTAGTTGCAATGCTTGCAAGGCTTAAGTGATGTGCATTACCGAGAGGGCCCAGAGATACCTTTCCGAAAATCAGAGTGACAAATCCTAATCACGAAATACGCCAACCCAACAAGTACCTTCGGAGACACCTGTAGAGCACCTTTATAATCACCCAGTTACGTTGTGACGTTTGGTAGCACACAAAGTGTTCCTCTGGTAAACGGGAGTTGCATAATCTCATAGTCATAGGAACATGTATAAGTCATGAAGAAAGCAATAGCAACATACTAAACGATCGAGTGCTAAGCTAACGGAATGGGTCAAGTCAATCACATCATTCTCCTAATGATGTCATCTCATTAATCAAATGACAACTCTTTGTCTATGGTTAGGAAACATAACCATCTACGATCAATGAGCTAGTCAAGTAGAGGCATACTAGTGACACTCTGTTTGTCTATGTATTCACACATGTATCATGTTTTGGTTAATACAATTCTAGCATGAATAATAAACATTTATCATGATATAAGGAAATAAATAATAAATTTATTATTGCCTCTAGGGCATATTTCCTTTAGTCTCCCACTTGCACTAGAGTCAATAATCTAGATTACACAGTAATGATTCTTACACCCATGGAGCGTTGGTGCTGATCATGTTTTGATCGTGGAAGAGGCTTAGTCAACGGGTATGCAACATTCAGAACTGTATGTATCTTGCAAATTTCTATGTCCTCCACCTGGACTAAATCCCGGATGGAATTGAAGCATCTCTTGATGTGCTTGGTTCTCTTGTGAAATCTGGATTCCTTCGCCAACGCAATTGCACCAGTATTGTCACAAAAGATTTTCATTGGACACGATGCACTAGGTATGACACCTAGATCGGATATGAACTCCTTCATCCAGACTCCTTCATTTGCTGCTTCCGAAGTAGCTATGTACTCCGCTTCACACGTAGATCCCGCCACAATGCTTTGTTTAGAACTGCACTGTAACGCCCCGTGACCGATGTGCCAGGTGTCGTGCAGTTATTCACTATTGTTGCCTTGTCATTGCTTGCGTGTCATGCATTGCATATCATGTCATCATGTGCATTTCATTTGCATACATGTTCGTCTCATGCATCCGAGCATTTTTTTCCCGTTGTCCATTTTGCAATCCGGCGCTTCGTTCTCCTCCGGTGGTCATTTCTACCTTTCTTCCATGTGTGGGGATTAAACATTTCTGGATTGGACCCAGACTTGCCAAGCGGCCTTGGTTTACTACCGGTAGACCGCCTGTCAAGTTTCGTACCATTTGGACTTCATTTGATACTCCAACGGTTAACCGAGGGACCGAAAAGGCCTCATGTGTGTTGCAGCCCAACACCCCCCCCCCCCAATTTGGCCCAAAACCCACCTAACTCTACTCCATCATCTAGAGCGTTCGATCACGATCGCGTGGCCAAAAACCGCACCTTATTTGGACTCTCCTAGCTCCCTCTATGCCTATATGTAGACCCCCTCCTTCAAATTCGCGGTTCCACTCTTCCCCCTAA
>NC_041384.1:133682420-133713253 GCF_002162155.2 Triticum dicoccoides | reverse complement strand
CGGCGACGTCGGCGACGAACTCCGGCGTGAACAGTGCGCGCCGGCCCCGCCTCTGATTCCGTGCCGGTCAAACCCTAGATCTGGGGTTGTTTTTTTTACTAAGTCCCTGATATTCTCAGTCCATATGCACATGTTCGTAGCCCCGTAACTATGCATCCGTAGCTCCGATTCATGCATATAGCATATCAAAATTTTCATCCCAGAGAGTACATCATTTCATTCCATTGCATCATTTTCATTTGAGCTCATCTTGATGCCCGAAATGCTGTTAGAAGAGGGCTACTTGAGTTAATTATCAGATCTGCTACTCCGTTTAGCACTTTTGTCATTTTTTCCATGATTAATGTGTGCATGATATGCCCGTGAGTTCTACATGTGTTTTGTTAAGGGTTTTGTCATCTTTTCAGAGGTGCAACCCATGTATTTTTAGGATGTGTGTGGTGACTTGTGCAAGCTTGCAAAGTGGTGCACTTGATAATTCTGTTTTCAGGGACTTAGTGATTTCACTAAGTCCTGGAGATGTTTATCTCATGATGCCATATGTTCTTGTTGTTTCCTAGTGATCCGTGCCTCTTTTGAGGATGATCAGTAAGGATGTTTTGTTAATATTGTAGTACTCTATCCATATATGTCTTTGTTTGCATTTATGGAGCATCCTAGCTTGAGTCAATCGAGCTCTACTTTTGCTACTTCGTGAATCTGGGCACATTGTCAACTTGTTTGCAATTTTGCCGATGTTGTTGTAGTTGATCCGTGCTTGCTATGCCATTGTTTTTTCCATGTCTAGCTTGCATTTTGTGCCTTCTTGATGGGTGTATGCTTGTCTTGCCATGATTTGCACTGTGGTGAGTGCATCAAGCTCATCAACATGCCTACTTGGGTTATATTTTAGCATGTGCCAGTTTTCACAAAGTCTAAAAACGGATTATGTTTTTGCTATGTTCACGTGCTTGCAATTGTATTTTATGATCCCTTTTGGCTCAAGGTCACTAAGGGACTTTTGTTAAGCTCTTTGAGTAGCTCCATGCCATGCTTTACTTTGCCATGTTCAGGTCCTGTAGCATGTAGTTTTCATGCTCCAAAGAGGGCTACCTGATCTGAAATTCCAATCAAGTGATAATTTCACTAAGTCTGAGATCTGTTTGTCATATGCATTTTTGCCATGCTTGTTTGAACCTGTTAATGGATGAATTGGCCGTAGCTCAGTGCTACACTTTGTTAAGCACACTGTGTGTATCCCTGCCATGTATTTTTTTTGTCATGTTTGGGTGTTGTAGCATGTTCATCTCATTGCATTTAGATGCCTACTTGCTGTAAATCGCAGACCGGTGTCATTTTTGAATCGCTTGCCATTTCCAAACCGTAACTCCGATTCCGGCGTTCTTTATATCGTTTTCAAGCGATTTCATCTCATCTTTCCAGTGGATCACTTGTATTTCCAAGTTGAGGCCAGGTTCATGTATTTCCTGTCATATCTTGCGTTTTGCATCCCGCATCGCACCCCGCATAGCATATCATCATTGCATCATATCGCTTGATCCTTGCACGTGGTTGATTGTATCCTTGTTGCTTGTTTGTCTTGTTTCAGTAGAGCCGGGAGACGAGTTCGCTAACGAGGAGCCCGTTGAGTTTGCTTTTGAGGATCCAGTCAACTCTGACAACTGTGCAGGCAAGATGATCATACCCTCGAAATCACTACTATCTTTGCTATGATAGTTTGCTTGCTCTTTTGCTACGCCAATGCTACGATGCCTACCACTTGCTTGCAAGCCTCCCATTTTTCCATGTCAAACCTCTAACCCACCTTGTCCTAGCAAACCGTTGATTGGCTATGTTATCGCTTTGCTTAGCCCCTCTTATAGCGTTGCTAGTTGCAGGTGAAGATTGAAGGCCGTTCCTTGTTGGAACATTTATTTACTTGTTGGGATATCATTATATTGATATGTTATCTTAATGCATCTATATACTTGGTAAAGGGTGGAAGGCTCGGCCTCTCGCCTAGTGTTTTGTTCCACTCTTGCCGCCCTAGTTTTCGTCATATCGGTGTTATGTTCCCGGATTTTTGCGTTCCTTACGCGGTTGGGTTATAATGGGAACCCCTTGATATTTCGCCTTGATTAAAGCTTTTCCAGCAATGTCCAACCTTGGTTTTACCATTTTCCACCTAGCCTTTTCTTTCCCTTGGGTTCTGCAGACTCAAGGGTCATCATTATTTTAACCCCCCCCCCCGGGCCAGTGCTCCTCTGAGTGTTGGTCCACCTGTCAGCTACCGGTGGCCACCAGGGGCAACTCTGGGTTGGCCTACCCGTACCTAGGACAATCTGAGTGTGCCCTGAGAAAGAGATATGTGCAGCTCCTATCGGGATTTGTCGGCACATTCGGGCGGTGTTGCTAGTCTTGTTTTAACCTGTCGAAGTGTCTTGAATTACCGAGATATCGAGTCTGATCAGAACGTCTTGGGAGGAGGTCTATTCCTTCGTTGACTGTGAGAGCTTGTCATGGGCTAAGTTGGGACTCCCCTGCAGGGATTTGAACTTTCGAAAGCCGTGCCCGGTTATGGGCACATGGGAATTTGTTAATGTCCGGTTGTAGATAACTTGAACCTTAACTTAATTAAAATGAATCAACTGAGTGTGTTACCGTGATGGCCTCTTCCCGGCGGAGTCTGGGAAGTGGACACGGTGTTGGAGTAATGTTTGCGCAGGTTGTTCTCTAGTTTCTCGCTCGCGCTTTGCCTCCTCTTCTCGCTCTCTTTTGCGAATAAGTTAGCCACCATATAGGCTAGTCACTTGCTGCAGCTCCACCTATATTTACCTTGCCTTACCTATAAGCTTAAATAGTCTTGATCGCGAGGGTGCGAGATTGCTGAGTCCCTATGGCTCACAGATTACTATTACACCAGATGCAGGGCCTGATGATTCCTCTCCAGGAGACGCGTACGAGCTCAAGTGGGAGTTCGACGAAGACTCTCAATGTTACTATGTTTCCTTTCCCGATGATCAGTAGTGGTGCCCACTTGGGGGTGAACGGGACCGTTGTCGCATGTTGGGTTCTCTTTTATTTTGGCGCCGTAGGCGGGCCATGAGTGTTTGGATGATGTAATGTTATTTATGTACTTGATTGACATGGCGAGTGTAAGCCAACTATGTTATCTCCCCTTTATTATTTATATTACATGGGATGTTGTGAAGATTGCCTAACTTGCGACATATGCCTTCAATGCGATTATGCCTGTAAGTCGTGCCTCGACACGTGGGAGATATAGTCGCATCGAGGGTGTTACAAGTTGGTAATCAGAGCCTTCCCCAACCTTAGGAGCCCCATTGCTTGATCGTTTTTAGCGGCCGAGTTGTGTCTAGAAAAAATGTTTTGAGTCATTTAGGAATTATATATCGGAGAGTTTAGGAATTATTTTTACTTCCCAGTCTCCTCATCGCTCTGGTTAGGCATCCTGACATAGAGCTTTGACTCTTCTCTTCTCAAATTTCACTAAAAAAATTAGGATCACGCGGGTATCTTGGAATCGTTCCGATGGTTTTATGATGAGAACATTGTCTTGGTGCCTCCTGTCAGGGGTTTAGTGGAAGTGTCCCGGGGAGTTGATCTCTGAGGTGTTGTCATCATAATTTTATCGTTGCAGTTCTGGAATACCTGAGTCTAGTACGCCGACATCGAAAATCTCTTTTATGCAGTTCGTTGGTGAGATAACCTCGACGCCACCCAGTACTGGGGCGGGAGTTCGGGAGTATCGCCATAACTTGTATAACGGATGCTTTTCGAAGGTTGAGGTAGATGGTTTCCGAAGGTTTCTTGGTTATGTGTTGAAGGATGGATACAGCTGGATGTAGGATTTGCTAGATTTGGGTGAGATATTATGCTTCCCCTGTATCCCCAACACCTGATTGCATAACCGGAAAATTTCGGGAGTTTCATAAGTGGGAATTCAAGTAGCTCTTAGGATATCTTTCCGACAGATGTATGATATGAAATTGGGGTTCGACGTCTAGTGGTCCGCCTATTCACGGTCGGTTTTACGGTGGTCTCGTTGTGTCTTAAAGAGTCCTTGGCTATGCCGACTCGGGGACGCTTCGTATTTCATGTGCACTGCCTTGTACATGATGGTGCTGTACGATCGAGCCCGTGTAGGCCCCACCACGAAAACTTCGGACGAAATCTCTATCATATGTTTGCTCTGGCTAATTTTGCAAGCCAATCCTTTTTTTGTTTTGAGTTGTGGTATTCGAGTTGCTTCAATGTCAAGTGTTGATTCCATACCTTTTCCGAAATGGTGTTCTCATACTCCAATGTGGATACCAATCCTTCTTGATCATCAAGTTTGTCATGCCAATCCCTTTTAACCGGTGTGTCTCTCTTCAAGTGGATCCGATCACTTCAACATTCGCAAGATCAATTGTCAGTTCTTATCAACGGTGTTTGTTTCATCCGTCTCCTAGTTACCTTTGTTTTTCCCGCCCACCCACCCTTTTTCTTCAACGATTCAGATTTCTTATTCAAGTATCCTTTTTATTGATGTGAGTTCTCTCCATTCTTTTCTATCAATATTCTTATCCGGTGATTCTCATGAAGATACTAATGGAGCTTCAAGTGTTGTACTCTTCGATCTTTTCTTCTCCGGTGGATCCGATTCAAGCTTTCGGTGTAGATCATATATTTTTTCTGTATTTCAAATGCTTTTCTCGTGCCGGTGCACCTCATAACCATTCATTTCTCGTTATTCATTTGTTCCGGAGTGCTCAAGATATCTCAGAAGGATCGTCTTGTCATTCAAGATCCGTTAATCCTATTTTGAGGATGTTTATTTCATTCAAGATATTTAACTCAACCGGTGCAATCTCTCCTTCAAATCATTTCAACGGTGTTTTCTTTTGAGTGGCCCCTAACCCACAGGTCTCTTCCCAGGATCTTACCTGACTCTTCTTATTTTTCCCGGAGCTAGCCTAAATTCTTGTCGAAGTTTGACGTAAGAATGAATTGTCATCAGTCAAATGCCATCTCCTAGATCTTTCAAAATTCTTTTCATCGTTGGTTCAACCTCTTCGTTTTGATTCTTCCGGAGTACCTAAACGACTCTTGGTGGTGTTTCTCGTTGTCATTCTCATCTTTTGAAGACCGAAGAAGAGTTTCTCTTTAATCTTGCTCCACACCCCTCAAGATTTGTGGGTCAAGCTTGTTGCCTTCCTCTTATAATTATTTTCGATGGTGAGAATCCTTTTCATCCATCAGGAGATATTCAAGAGTCTTCTCAGCTTGATTATCCGGAGCCCATCAATTAAGGTGTATTCATTCTAAGTTGTCAGTTATCATTCCCCAATCTTACCGGTGCTTCACTCAAGTATTCTTTTATCAGATCATGATCTCTTCGTTTCACTTGTATCTAAATTCTCTCAAGCATCTTCGTTTAATTGCTAATTCTTCCCGGTGTGTCTTCATGTTTTAATCGTTCTTTTTAATTCTCACGGTGGTTCGCTCAAGATTTCTATTCCTTCATTATCATATCAAATCCTTTTCTACGAGAATAAGTAATATGCCAAATCCGTTGATTGTCATCAATTTAAATGGGTGAAGGATAAGCATAATGTAATTCTTACTCTTGTTTCGTCCAAGTGATTTAATTCCTTATTCCGGAGGTTCATCAAAATTCTTGGGTTTAATAGCTCATCTTTCTTTTCCCGGAGTTCCAACCTTTTCAATTATTTCACCATGGAGATTCATCTAAATCGGTACAAGGATTCACCTTGTGTTTTCAACTTCTCTTTCTTTCCGTTTGATCATTCTTTTGTTTTACCGGAGTTCTTTATGGAGGTTCTACATGATGGTTCATAAAGGATTTAATTCCTTCTCGAAGTTTTCATCCAGATTCTTTTCTAAGAAGCTCAAGCTTTCTTCATATTGTAATCCGGAGTGCAATTCTGTCTTCTGTATCATTGGAGGTGGTATGATGTCATTCTTGATAATTTGAGTTCATGTTTTCATGATTCACATATTGTCAAGATTGGGATATTTTAAATCCATCAATCTCGTCATTGGAGCTATGTTGGGTTATATTTCACCTAAAGCCTTCCCTAAGGATTGTTGTTAATTATGGTGCTTATAAATGATCCAAGTTCTTCTTTATCCTCCCGGTGAAATAGTTTCTCCTCTCTTTGTTCTTATCCAATCTTGTTCCCGTTAGTGGCGAGTTGTCACCTCATAATTTTGAGATGTCTTCTATAAGTCCATATCAAGCTTTTCCTTTCATTGTTGGTTTTTCCAACAACTCCGCTCGACCCTTCTCCTAAAGGTGCCTTTTCAAGCTCTTTTGTGGTAGAAGTTGGCATTTTCTTCTCCATTCTCCTATTTCAATTATCTATCTTCTATTTCTTTCGTTCCAGAAGCTTGGTGATGTTGCTCTTCTCAACCCATCATCCCATTCGCCAAAGATCATGTTCTTTTCATGCCTATCCTTTTAACCGGAGTGTTGTGCCCTTCTGTTCAAGTTCTTTTCGTCTTATCAAGTTTCATATCTCTTTCTACCGAAGTGTTGTCCGAATTTGTTCTTCCTTGTCCCTCTTTTCTAACGGAGTGTTTTTCAACTTTGCCTTCCTCGTTGCATTCTTTCTTTCAATTTGTTCAACCTTTCAAGGTTCTTTGGTTTCGCTCGTTTGTCAAAGAAGCAACTTCATTTTACCTCTTCTCTTCCTCTTCCGTTTTCCCTCCGGTGCCATTCTAGATCTCGGGACGAGATCCTCTCGTAGTGGTGGAGTGTTGTAACGCCCCATGACCGATGTGCCAGGTGTCGTGCAATTATTCGCTGTTGTTGCCTTGTCATTGCTTGCGTGTCATGCGTTGCATATCATGTCATCATGTGCATTTCATTTGCATACATGTTCGTCTCATGCATCCGAGCATTTTTTACCGTTGTCCGTTTTGCAATCCGGCGCTTCGTTCTCCTCCGGTGGTCATTTCTACCTTTCTTCCATGTGTGGAGATTAAACATTTCCGGATTGGACCGAGACTTGCCAAGCGGCCTTGGTTTACTACCGGTAGACCGCCTGTCAAGTTTCGTACCATTTGGACTTCATTTGATACTCCAACGGTTAACCGAGGGACCGAAAAGGCCTCCTGTGTGTTGCAGCCCAACACCCCCCCAATTTGGCCCAAAACCCACCTAACTCTGCTCCATCATCTAGAGCGTTCGATCACGATCATGTGGCCGAAAACCGCACCTCATTTGGACTCTCCTAGCTCCCTCTATGCCTATATATAGACCCCCTCCTTCAAATTCGCGGTTCCACTCTTCCCCCTAACCCTAGATCCATCCTCCGCCGCCGCCGGACGTGTCCGGGACGGACCGGACGCGTCCGCTCCGCCGCGCCCAGCCTCTCCCGCGCCGCCATGTGGCCACAGCCACCGTCCCCGCCTTCGCGGCCCGCCAGGCCCACGGAGGGCCCCCGCGGCCCGAGCCGCCGCGCCGCCACCTCCCGCCCCACGCCGCCGCCGCCTCACCCGGCCGCCGCCGCCTCCACCGGCCCCGGCCCGGCCTCTCCTCTCCACTCCGGCGATGAACTCAGGCGTGAACAGTGCGCGCCGGCCCCGCCTCGGATTCCGCGTCGGTCAAACCCTAGATCTGGGGTTGTTTTTTTTTACTAAGTCCCTGATATTCTCAGTCCATATGCACATGTTCGTAGCCCTGTAACTGTGCATCCGTAGCTCCGATTCATGCATATAACATATCAAAATGGTCATCTTAGAGAGTACATCATTTCATTCCATTGCATCATTTTCATTTGAGCTCATCTTGATTCCCGAAATGCTGTTAGAAGAGGGCTACTTGAGTTAATTGTCAGATATGCTACTCCGTTTAGCACTTTTGTCATTTTTGCCATGATTAATGTGTGCATGATATGCCCTCGAGTTCTACATGTGTTTTGTTAAGGGTTTTGTCATCTTTCCATAGGTGCAACCCATGTATTTTTAGGATGTGTGTGGTGACTTGTGCAAGCTTGCAAAGTGGTGCACTTGATAATTCTGTTTTCACGGACTTAGTGATTTCACTAAGTCCGGGAGCTGTTTATCTCATGATGCCATATGTTCTTATTGTTTCCTAGTGATCCGTGCCTCTTTTGAGGATGATCGGTAAGAATGTTTTGTTAATATTGTAGTGCTCTATCCATCCATGTCTTTGTTTGCATTTATGGAGTACATAGCTTGATTCAATCGAGCTCTACTTTTGCTACTTCGTGAATCTGGGCAGATTGTCAACTTGTTTGCAATTTTGCCGATGTTGTTGTAGTTGATCCGTGCTTGCTATGCCATTGTTCTTTCCATGTCTAGCTTGCATTTTGTGCCTTCTTGATGAGTGTATGCTTGTATTGCCATGACTTGCACTGTAGTGAGTTCATCGAGCTTGTAAACATGCCTACTTGGGTTATATTTCAGCATGTGCCAGTTTTCACAAAGTCTGAAAACTGATTATGTTTTTGCTATGTTCACGTGCTTGCAATTGTATTTTATGATCCCTTTTGGCTCAAGGTCACTAAGGGACTTTTGTTAAGCTCTTTGAGTAGCTCCATGCCATGCTTTACTTTGCCATGTTCAGGTCCTGTAGCATGTAGTTTTCATGCTCCAAAGAGGGCTACCTAATCTGAAATTCCAGTCAAGTGATAATTTCACTAAGTCTGAGATCTGTTTGCCATATGCATTTTTGTCATGCTTGTTTGAACCTGTTAATGGATGAATTGGCCGTAGCTCAGTGCTACACTTTTGTTAAGCATCTTGTGTGCATCCCTGCCATGTATTTTGTTGTCATGTTTGGGTGCTGTAGCATGTTCATCTCATTGCATTTAGATGCCTACTTGCTGTAAATCGCAGACCGATGTCATTTTTGAATCGCTTGCCATTTCCAAACCGTAACTCCGATTCCGGCGTTCTTTATATCGTTTTCAAGCGATTTCATCTCATCTTTCCAGTGGCTCACTTGGATTTCCAAGTTGAGGCCAGGTTCATGTATTTCCTGTCATATCTTGCATTTTGCATCCCGCATCGCATCCTGCATAGCATATCATCATTGCATCATATCATTTGATCCTTGCACGTGGTTGATTGTATCCTTGTTGCTTGTTTGTATTGTTTGAGTAGAGTCGAGAGACGAGTTCGCTAACGAGGAGCCCGTTGAGTTTGCTTTGAAGGATCCAGTCAACTCTGACAACTGTGCAGGCAAGATGATCATACCCTCGAAATCACTACTATTTTTGCTATGCTAGTTTGCTCGCTCTTTTGCTATGCCAATGCTACGATGCCTACCACTTGCTTGCAAGCCTCCCAGTTTGCCATGTCAAACCTCTAACCCACCTTGTCCTAGCAAACCGTTGATTGGCTATGTTATCGCTTTGCTTAGCCCCTCTTATAGCGTTGCTAGTTGCAGGTGAAGATTGAAGGCCGTTCCTTGTTGGAACATTTATTTACTTGTTGGGATATCATTATATTACTATGTTATCTTAATGCATCTATATACTTGGTAAAGGGTGGAAGTCTCGGCCTCTCGCCTAGTGTTTTGTTCCACTCTTGCCGCCCTAGTTTCCGTCATATCGGTGTTATGTTCCCGGATTTTTGCGTTCCTTACGCGGTTGGGTTATATGGGAACCCCTTGATATTTCGCCTTGATTAAAGCTTTTCCAGCAATGCCCAACCTTGGTTTTACCATTTGCCACCTAGCCTTTTCTTTCCCTTGGGTTCTGCAGACTCAAGGGTCATCATTATTTTAACCCCCCCCCCCCGGGCCAGTGCTCCTCTGAGTGTTGGTCCACCTATCAGCTACCGGTGGCCACCAGGGGCAACTCTGGGCTGGCCTACCCGTACCTAGGACAATCTGAGTGTGCCCTGAGAAAGAGATATGTGCAGCTCCTATCGGGATTTGTTGGCACATTCGGGCGGTGTTGCTGGTCTTGTTTTTACTTGTCGAAGTGTCTTGAATTACCGAGATACCGAGTCTGATCGGACCGTCTTGGGAGGAGGTCTATTCCTTTGTTGACCGTGAGAGCTTGTCATGGGCTAGGTTGGGACTCCCCTGCAGGGATTTGAACTTTCGAAAGCCGTGCCCGCGGTTATGGGCACATGGGAATTTGTTAATGTCCGGTTGTAGATAACTTGAACCTTAACTTAATTAAAATGAATCAACTGAGCGTGTTACCGTGATGGCCTCTTCCCGGCGGAGTCCGGGAAGTGGACACAGTGTTGGAGTAATGTTTGCGCAGTTTGTTCTCTAGTTTCTCGCTCGCGCTTTGCCTCCTCTTCTCGCTCTCTTTTGCGAATAAGTTAGCCACCATATAGGCTAGTCACTTGCTGCAGCTCCACCTATATTTACCTTGCCTTACCTATAAGCTTAAATAGTCTTGATCGCGAGGGTGCGAGATTGCTGAGTCCCTATGGCTCACAGATTACTATTACACCAGATGCAGGGCCTGATGATTCCTCTCCAGGAGACGCGTACGAGCTCAAGTGGAAGTTCGATGAAGACTCTCAACGTTACTATGTTTCCTTTCCCGATGATCAGTAGTGGTGCCCAGTTGGGGGTGAACGGGACCATTGTCGCATGTTGGGTTCTCTTTTATTTTGGCGCCGTAGGCGGGCCATGAGTGTTTGGATGATGTAATGTTATTTATGTACTTGATTGACGTGGCGAGTGTAAGCCAACTATGTTATCTCCCCTTTATTATTTATATTACATGGGATGTTGTGAAGATTGCCTAACTTGCGACATATGCCTTCAATGAGATTATGCCTCTAAGTCGTGCCTCGACATGTGGGAGATATAGTCGCATCGAGGGTGTTACATGCACCAACTGACAGCTCCACCATAAACGAGAAACATATCCTTAGTCCTTTTCAGGTATTTCAGGATGTTCTTGACTGTTGTCCAGTGATCCACTCCTGGATTACTTTGGTACCTCCCTGCTAGACTTATAGCAAGGCACACATCAGGTCTGGTACACAGCATTGCATACATGATAGAGCCTATGGCTGAAGCATAGGGAACATCTTTCATTTTCTCTCTATCTTCTGCATTGGTCGGGCATTGAGTCTTACTCAACTTTACACCTAGTAACATAGGCAAGAACCCTTTCTTTGCTTGATCCATTTTGAACTTCTTCAAAACTTTGTTAAGGTATGTGCTTTGTGAAAGTCCAATTAAGTGTCTTGATCTATCTCTATAGATCTTGATGCCCAATATATAAGCAGCTTCACCGAGGTCTTTCATTGAAAAACTCTTATTCAAGTATCCCTTTATGCTATCCAGAAATTCTATATCATTTCCAATCAACAATATGTCATCCACATATAATATTAGAAATGCCACAGAGCCCCCACTCACTTTCTTGTAAATACAGGCTTCTCCAAAAGGTTGTACAAAACCAAATGCTTTGATCACACTATCAAAGCGTTTATTCCAACTCCGAGAGGCTTGCACCAGTCCATAAATGGATCACTGGAGCTTGCACACTTTGTTAGCTCCCTTTGGATCGACAAAACCTTCTGGTTGCATCATATACAACCCTTCTTCTAGAAATCCATTCAGGAATGCAGTTTTGACATCCATTTGCCAAATTTCATAATCATAAAATGTGGCAATTGCTAACATGATTCGGACAGACTTAAGCATCGCTACGGGTGAGAAGGTCTCATCGTAGTGAATCCCTTGAACTTGTCGAAAACCTTTTGCAATAAGTCGAGCTTTATAGACAGTAACATTACCGTCAGCGTCAGTCTTCTTGTTCAAGATCCATTTATTTTCAATTGCTTGCCGATCACCGAGAAAGTCAACCAAAGTCCACACTTTGTTCTCATACATGGATCCCATCTCAGATTTCAAGGCCTCAAGCCATTTTGCGGAATTTGGGCTCACCATCGCTTCTTCATAGTTCGTAGGTTCATCATGGTCTAGTAACATAACTTCCAGAACAGGATTACCGTACCACTCTGGTGCGGATCTTACTCTGGTTGACCTACGAGGTTCAGTAACGACTTGATCTAAAGTTTCATGATCATCATCATTAACTTCCTCACTAATAGGTGTAGGTGTCGCAGAAACCGGTTTCTGTGATGAACTACTTTCCAATAAGGAAACAGGTACAATTACCTCATAAAGTTCTACTTTCCTCCCACTCACTTCTTTCGAAAGAAACTCCTTCTCTAGAAAAATTCCGAATTTAGCAACAAAAGTCTTGCCTTCGGATCTGTGATAGAATGTGTACCCAATAGTCTCCTTTGGGTATCCTATGAAGACACATTTCTCCGATTTGGGTTCGAGCTTATCAGGTTGAAGCTTTTTCACATAAGGATCGCAGCCCCAAACTTTCATAAACGACAACTTTGGTTTCTTGCCAAACCACAGTTCATAAGGCGCCGTCTCAATGGATTTCGATGGTGCCCTATTTAACGTGAATACGGTCGTCTCTTAAGCATGACCCCAAAACGATAGCGGTAAATCAGTAAGAGACATCATAGATCGCACCATATCTAGTAGGGTATGATTACGACGTTCGGACACACCATTACGCTGTGGTGTTCCGGGTGGCGTGAGTTGTGAAACTATTCCGCATTCTTTCAAATGAAGACCAAACTCATAACTCAAATATTCTCCTCCACGATCAGATTGTAGAAACTTTATTTTCTTGTTAAGATGATTTTCAGCTTCACTCTGAAATTCTTTGAACTTTTCAAATGTTTCAGGCTTATGTTTCATTAAGTAGATATACCCATATCTGCTTAAATCATCTGTGATGGTGAGAAAATAACAATATCCGCCACGAGCCTCAAGATTCATCGGACCACATACATCTATATGTATGATTTCCAACAAATCTGTTGCTCTCTCCATAGTTCCGGAAAACGGCGTTTTAGTCATCTTGTCCATGAAGCACGGTTCGCAAGTACCAAGTGATTCATAATCAAGTGGTTCCAAAAGTCCATCAGTATGGAGTTTCTTCATGCGCTTTACACCGATATGACCTAAACGGCAGTGCCACAAATAAGTTGCACTATCATTATCAACTCTTCATCTTTTTGCTTCAATATTATGAATATGTGTATCACTACTATCGAGATTCAACAAAAATAGACCACTCTTCAAGGGTGCATGACCATAAAAGATATTACTCATATAAATAGAACAACCATTATTATCTGATTTAAATGAATAACCATCTCGCATCAAACAAGATCCAGATATAGTGTTCATGCTCAACGCTGGCACCGTGCCGACCGCGATCACATCGACTTTGGAACCATTTCCCACACGCATCGTCACCTCGTCCTTAGCCAATCTTCGCTTAATCCGTAGCCCCTGTTTCGAGTTGCAAATATTAGCAACAGAACCAGTATCAAATACCCAGGTGTTACGGCGAGCATTAGTAAGGTACACATCGATAACATGTATATCACATATACCTTTGTTCACCTTGCCATCCTTCTTATCCGCTAAATACTTGGGGAAGTTCCGCTTCTAGTGACCAGTCTGCTTGCAGTAGAAGCACTCGGTCTCAGGATTAGGTCTAGACTTGGGTTTCTTCTCCTGAGCAGCAACTTGCTTGATGTTCTTCTTGAAGTTCCCCTTCTTCTTCCCTTTGCCCTTTTTCTTGAAACTGGTGGTCTTATTGACCATCAACACTTGATGCTCCTTCTTGATTTCTACCTCCGCTGCCTTGAGCATTGCGAAGAGCTTGGGAATTGTCTTATCCATCCCTTGCATATTATAGTTCATCATGAAGCTCTTGTAGCTTGGTGGCAGTGATTGGAGAATTCTGTCAATGATGCTATCATCCAGAAGATTAACTCCCAGTTGAATCAAGTGATTGCAGTACCCAGACATCTTGAGTATATGCTCACTGACAGAACTATCCTCCTCCATCTTGCAGCTGTAGAACTTATTCGGGACTTCATATCTCTCAATCCAGGCATTTTCTTGAAATATTAACTTCAACTCTTGGAACATCTCATATGCTCCATGACGTTCGAAACATTGTTGAAGTCCCGGTTCTAAGCCGTAAGTCATGGCATATTGAACTATCGAGTAGTCATCTGCTTTGCTCTGCGAGACGTTCTTAACGTCGTCAGTTGCATCTGCAGTAGGCCTAGCACCCAGCGGTGCTTCCAGGACGTAATTCTTCTGTGGAGCAATGAGGATAATCCTCAAGTTACGGACCCAGTCCTTGTAATTGCTACCATCATCTTTCAACTTTGCTTTCTCAAGGAACGCATTAAAATTCAACGGAACAACAGCATGGGCCATCTATCTACAATCAACATAGACAAGCAAGATACTATCAGGTACTAAGTTCATGATAAATTTAAGTTCAATTAATCATATTACTTAAGAACTCCCACTTAGATAGACATCCCTCTAATCCTCTAAGTGATCACGTGATCCAGATCAACTAAACCATGTCCGATCATCACGTGAGATGGAGTAGTTTCAATGGTGAACATCACTATGTTGATCATATCTACTATATGATTCACGCTCGACCTTTCGGTCTCCGTGTTCCAAGGCCATATCTGTTATATGCTAGTCTCGTCAAGTTTAACCTGAGTACTCCGTGTGTGCAACTGTTTTGCACCCGTTGCATTTGAACGTAGAGCCTATCACACCCGATCATCATGTGGTGTCTCAGCACGAAGAACTTTCGCAACGGTGCATACTTAGGGAGAACACTTATACTTTGATAATTTAGTGAGGGATCATCTTATAATGCTACCGTCAATCAAAGCAAGATAAGATGCATAAAAGATAAACATCGCATGCAATCAATATAAGTGATATGATATGGCCATCATCATCTTGTGCTTGTGATCTCCATCTCCGAAGCACCGTCGTGATCACCATCATCACCGGCGTGACACCTTGATCTCCATCGTAGCATCGTTGTCGTCTCGCCAATCTTATGCTTCTATGACTATCGCTACTACTTAGTGATAAAGTAAAGCATTACAGGGTGATTGCATTGCATACAATAAAACGACAACCATATGGCTCCTGCCAGTTGCGGATAACTCGGTTAGAAAACATGATCATCTCATACAATAAAATTTAGCATCATGTCTTGACCATATCACATCACAACATGCCCTGCAAAAACAACTTAGACGTCCTCTACTTTGTTGTTGTAAATTTTACATGGCTGCTACGGGCTTAGCAAGAACCGTTCTTACCTACGCATCAAAACCACAATGATAGTTTGTCAAGTTGGTGTTGTTTTAACCTTCGCAAGGACCGGGCGTAGCCACACTCGGTCCAACTAAAGTTGGAAAACTGACACCCGCCAGCCAACTGTGTGCAAAGCACGTCGGTAGAACCAGTCTCGCATAAGCGTACGCGTAATGTCGGTCCTGGCTGCTTCATCCAACAATACCGCCGAACCGAAGTATGACATGTTGGTAAGCAGTATGACTTATATCGCCCACAACTCACTTGTGTTCTACTCGTGCATATGACATCTACGCATAAAACCTGGCTCGGATGCCACTGTTGGGGAACGTAGTAATTTCAAAAAAAATCCTACGCACACGCAAGATCATGGTGATGCATAGCAATGAGAGGGGAGAGTGTTGTCCATGTACCCTTGTAGACCAAAAGCGGAAGCGTTAGCACAACACGGTTGATGTAGTCGTACGTCTTCATGATCCGACCGATCAAGTACCGAACGTACGGCACCTCCGAGTTCAGTACACGTTCACCCCGATGGCGTCCCTCGAACTTCGATCCAGCCGAGTGTTGAGGGAGAGTTTCGTCAGCACGACGGCATGGTGACGATGATGATGTTCTACTGACGCAGGGATTCGCCTAAGTACCGCTAGAGTATTATCGAGGTGGATTATGGTGGAGGGGGCACCGCACACGACTAAAAGATCAAACGATCAATTGTTGTCTCTAGGGTGCCCTCCTGCCCATGTATATAAAGGAGCAAGGGGGGTGCAGCCGGCCAGGAGAGAGGGCGCGCCAGGAGGAGTCCTACTCCCATCGGGAGTAGGACTCCCCCCTTTCCTAGTTGGATTAGGACTTGGGAGGGGGAAAGAGGAGGGAGAGAGGAAGGAAGGAGGGGGCGCCACCCCCTTCTCCTTGTCCTATTCAGACTAGGAGGGAGGGGCGCGCGGCCCTGCCCTGGCCGCCTCTCCTCTTCTCCACAAGGCCCACTATGGCCCATTAAGCTCCCAGGGGGTTCCCGTAACCTCCCGGTACTCTGGTAAAATCCCGATTTCACCCGAAACACTTCCGATATCCAAACATAGGCTTCCAATATATCAATCTTCATGTCTCGACCATTTCGAGACTCCTCGTCATGTCCGTGATCACATCTGGGACTCCGAACAACCTTCAGTACATCAAAACATATAAACTCATAATATAACTGTCATCGAAATGTTAAGCGTGCGGACCCTACGGGTTCGAGAACTATGTAGACATGACCGAGACACGTCTCCGGTCAATAACCAATAGCGGAACCTGGATGCTCATATTGGCTCCCACATATTCTTGTAAGATCTTTATCGGTCAGACCACATAACAACATACATTGTTCCCTTTGTCATCGGTATGTTACTTGCCCGAGATTCGATCGTCGATATCTCAATACCTAGTTCAATCTCGTTACGAGGGTGGGGGCGCCCCTACCCCCCTGGGCGCGCCCCCTGCCTCATGGCCCCCTGGCAGGCCTCCGGTGCCCATCTTTGGCTATATGAAGTCTCTCGCCCTGGAAAAAATCACAAGCAAGCTTTCAGGAAGAAACTCCACCGCCACGAGGCGGAACCAATCTAGGGCTCCGGCAGAGTTGTTCTGCCGGGGAAACTTCCCTTCGGGAGGGGGAAATCATCGCCATCGTCATCACCAACGATCCTCTCATTGGGAGGGGGTCAATCTCCATCAACATCTTCACCAGCACCATCTCCTCTAAAACCCTAGTTCATCTCTTGTATCCAATCTTTGTCCCAAAGCCTCAGATTGGTACATGTGGGTTGCTAGTAGTGTTGATTACTCCTTGTAGTTGATGCTAGTTGGTTTATTTGGTGGAAGATCATATGTTCAGATCCTTTATTCATATTAATACCCCTCTGATTATGAACATTAATATGATTTGTGAGTAGTTACATTTGTTCCTGAGGACATGGGAGAAGTCTTGCTATAAGTAGTGATGTGAATTTGGTATTCGTTCGATATTTTGATGAGATGTATGTTGTCTCTCCTCTAGTGGTTTTATGTGAACGTCGACTACATGACACTTCACCATTGTTTGGGCCTAGAGGAAGGCATTGGGAAGTAATAAGTAGATGATGGGTTGCTAGAGTGACAGAAGCTTAAACCCTAGTTTATGAGTTGCTTCGTAAGGGGATGATTTGGATCCATATGTTTCAGGCTATGGTTAGGTTTACCTTAATACTTCTTTTGTAGTTGCGGATGCTTACAATAGGGGTTAATCATAAGTGGGATGCTTGTCCAAGGAAGGACATCACCCAAGCACTGGTCCACCCACATACCAACTTGTCAAAGTAACGAACGTGAATCATATGAGCATGATGAAAACTAGCTTGACGATAATTCCCATGTGTCCTCGAGAGCGCTTTTCTCTATATAAGAGTTTGTCCATGCTTGTCCTTTGCTACAAAAAGGATTGGGCCATCTTGCTGCACCTTGTTTACTTTCATTACTTGTTACCCGTTACAATTTACCTTATCACAAAACTATCTGTTATCGATAATTTCAGTGCTTGCAGAGAATACCTTACTGAAAACCACTTGTCATTTTCTTCTACTCCTCGTTGGGTTCGACACTCTTAATTATCGAAAGGACTACGATAGATCCCCTGCACTTGTGGGTCATCAGGTACCTTATATAGTGCCTCACCAAATCTGCCTGTTATGCTCAGAAAAACGCAACCCGAAACTTCTGGCCCCCGGAACCTCTGGAAGGCCGGGAACTTCTGGGATCCCTTCGGCCAGATGTATGGAAACTTTCGGTCTAGCCCGGAACCTGCCCAGAACTTCTGGGCTGCCCGGAACTTCCGTCCTCACAGAAAACAACCAGCATACCGAAAGTAAAACATGCATAACTTTTTCATACGGACTCCGATTTTGATGATCTTGGGCTCATTTTGTAGCTATTGAAAAGCTCCAGGTCCTCAGATAGATAACTAGCCAATATCAAACAAAATGGATGATGGAGTCAATGCAAAGGTTTGAGCATAGAATTTGTGGAACCCTTTTTAGCTTGGGATTTTACTCTGGAATGTATGATAGGAGTGGAATTGTGTATAGAAGATGTTGACTTGAGAAAATCCATGAAGAGTCCCTTTGATCCCCTATTAATAGTGTGGGATCCCTATAACTCAAGAAACATAAAAGGGCTACACTAGATATCTCCTAGAAATTCATTCTTGGGCATATACCTTTTTGGGATGGTCGTTGATCCATGCAACTACAACCAAAGGAACTAATACCTTTGAATAGAGCATTCCATTTGAGCTTAATGTTGATATTTATTCTTGGCTCAAGATGGAAGCATAAGGTTGATCATATCATTTGATGAAGACTTGAAATAGCTCCCACATAAGCCATGCGGGGACAACTTCATTGTATCCCATCTGCATATGTCCATCATGTGATCATCCACAAGCTTCAAGCATGTAATACTTCAGGATGCTTATCTTGAACTTGCCCTTGTTAAGTATGATCACCATTACTTGATGTCATCCTCTCATGGATAATAGGAATCTTCAACTTGATGCAAGCCCATGAGAGTCACCTAACCCACATAGATATAGAAAACACATAGTATGGGTTAGTACACATAATGTAATTGACCATTACGTACCATACCACAAAAACCCATGTGGTACATTATTTGTGCTTGTGTGTTGACCATATTTGAATTCAATCTTCGATCTTCATCTAGGTCACATTTATCTTTGCTCCATGATTAATCTTGATGTCTTGAAGGCCATATTGAACTCTTAAGAGGTACAATAAATTCTTCACTTGAATTACTTGCTTCAAGACATAATCATACATGACTCAACATATGAGAGCATCATGCTTCTAATCTTCAAGCCATATGGGAATTCTTCTCTTTAATCATTCACTCGAGAACTTGATCCATCATGATTTAGTCATTGATCTCAATCTCGGTGAATGTAGATGGCATTCATTTCGAATTCATTCAATCTTCTTATTGCATTACCCATGGAACAAACTTTCATATGTCTCTTGATGCCTTTGTTTCTTCATAGGAATTGTCATTCATTATCAAGTCACAATGCATATGTTTGTATTGATGGATTACATCCTTCAGTTCATCCAATATTCCTCATGCATTGCCAATGGGACTTTCCTTCAAATGTATAACTCAATGCAAACACTAGTCCATTAGGATTGTCATCAATTACCAGAACCACACATGGGGACTACGTGCACTTTCAGGCGTCGGCGTCAGCGTCAGGCCACAGATCCTCGTGCGGCCGCGTACGCTTGGCGGGCTCAGCGCAAGCGCACAAGGCGCAGCACGCGCACCGTGGGACACGCGGGGCGGGCTCCCATGACCGGCAAAAAGGGTGGCGTGGCGCATGTCATGCTCATCTTGAAACCAGGTGTCCCACAGTGGCTAGTCCACGGCGTACCTGCGGGCGGCAAGGAGCTCGCACGGGATCCTGGTGTTGGGAATCGTTGCACGGAAAATAATTTTTTTTTCTATGCACACACAATGATCTATCCATGGAGATGCATAGCAACGAGGGGGAGAGTGTGTCTACGTACCCTCGTAGACCGTAAGCGGAAGCGTTTCACAACGCGCTTGATGTAGTCGAACTTCTTTGAGCTTCAACCGATCAAGTACCTAATGCATGACACCTCCGTGTTCTGCACACGTTCAGCTCGGTGACGTCCCTCGCCTTCTTGATCCAGCAAGACGTCGAGGTAGTAGATGAGTTCCATCAGCACGATGGCGTGGTGACAGTGATGGTGAAGTGATCTCCGCAGGGCTTCGCCTAAGCACTACAAAAATATGACCGGGGGTGTAAACGGTGGAGGGGGCGCCGCACACGGCTAGGCAATTGTCTGTTGTGTGCTAGGCGCTCCCCGCCCACATATATATAGGTGAGAGGGAGGGAGGAGCAGCCAAAGGAGGTGCCCAAGTAGGAGGAATCCTACATGGGGTCCCTCCCAAGCCACGCCCCCTTCTTTCCTTATTTGGAGTGCGGGGAAAGGCAAGGGAGGGTGGCGCCCCTCCCTTTCCTTTCTCCCGTGAGAGGGAAAGGCAGGAGGGGCTAGCCCTCCCCCTCTTCCTTCCCTAGGGCTGTCCAAACAAGAGGAGGGGTGCACCAGCCCCCTAGTGGGCTGGTCTGTCCCTCCCTTTGGCCCATTAAGCCCATAACTTGTCGGGGGGGTGCCCCGAACCCCTTTCAGTGACCCGATTCCTTCCCGCTACGTCCCGAAACACTTCCGGTGTCCAAATACCATCGTCCTATATATTGATCTTTACCTCTCGGCCATTTAGAGACTCCTCGTCATGTCCGTGATCTCATCTGGGACTCCGAACAACATTCGGTCACCAAATCATATAACTCATATAACACTATATCGTCAATGAACGTTAAGCGTGCGGACCCTACGGGTTCGAGAACTATGTAGACATGACCGAGACACCTCTCCGGTCAATAACCAATAGCGGAACCTGGATGCCCATATTGGCTCCTACATATTCTACGAAGATTTTTATCGGTCGAACCATTATGACAACATACGTAATCCCCTTTGTCTATCGGTATGTTACTTGTCCGAGATTCGATTGTCGGTATCTTCATACCTAGTTCAATATCGTTACCGACAAGTCTCTTTACTCGTTCCAAGATGACCGACCCCGTCAGTGGCACGGCAAACTGCAGTGTGCGCGCCATTGCAGCGTTAGGGCAGTAGGAGGGCGACAGAGAAGTAGGCCGAGATGAGCAACACCGGAAACGACTCTAGTGTAGTAGGATGCGGGCAAGGAGATCAAGGGGAAGGGCGTCGGCGTCGAGAGGGGCGAATAGAAGGGCTTTGAGCAGAGGATAGAGGAGCTCGACATGGCGGCGTGAGTGTACTAGACTGTTGTTCAAGGAGAGATGAAGCTACGATCGTGAAAACCAAAAACTTACAACACGAATGTTGTGCAGGACTGCGAGATTAGGCTGTTGGTCAAAGGAAATTTAAAATGATCGATCGTGGGTGACGAATCTGATAAAATTCATCCAGAATAGCTCCAAACGGGAATACAAAATAAAGAACTTCCGGCCGACGAAACTACGAACCGATCGCCTGAATGGAATCATAGCATCAAGGTGCATCTTTTTCGTGTAGAGCTTACCTCGAATCGAAGCACCGTTGTGTAGATCAGAGGGACAAGGAAGAGAGGAGATTAGAGAGAAGCTTACTGGAGGTTGAAGCCTCGCATCCCTCCCATCTCCACTCGTGTAAGGGCCCGCTCGCTTGCGATCGAACCTGGAACCACGTCGCTGCGAGCGAAAGGCTTTAGCCACCAGGCCAGGACCACTTCTACGAATAAAAACTTCAGTCCATTCATTTATTTGTCGACGTCAGTTCGGTTTTTCTTTTTCTTTTCTCCTCATCCTTTTTCAAATTCTATGAACTTTTTTCAAAATCAATGAATTCCTTTCAATTTTGATGAACTTTTTTTAATCCGATGAACCTTTTCCAAAATTGATGATTCTTTTTTCAAATTCAACGAACCTTTTTCAGATTTGGTGAACTTTATTCGAAATCGATGAACTATTTTCAAATATGATGAACTTTTTTCAAATTTGATGAACTGTTTTAAAAAATGATGAACAATCTTTCAATATGATGAACTTTTTTAAAACATTGATGATTTTTTTTCTCAAATTAGTAAACTTTATTCAATTTTCTTGAACCTTCTTTGTTTCACATGAACTTTTTCAAATCTGTGAACTTTTTCATTATTTGTGAACTTTTATGAATACGTGAGCCTTTTCTTTTCTAAAAACACAAACTTTTCTTAATCTGTGAACTTTAATTTTTTTGGAACCGCGCAGCCCATATTGTTCTTAATTACTGTCGAGGTAGTCCTGAACGCAAACACTAGGTACCTCTAGTGGTTACCTGAGCGGGTTTAAAACCCAAAGCAATTTTTGTTCGCTGGCGTTACACGCTCGTGGGGCGGCCTAGCAAGAGGCTGTTGCGAGCGCCAGTTGGCTAGATTTTTTTAGGGTATAGCCAAACTTTTTTAATCAAAAACCATAGAAAAGTGGGATACGAGTCGGGGTATGAGGCTGGTCAAGCCATACATGACGCCCTGGAGCTAAGGTGAGAGCAAATTTTGCTAAACTATGTGCATCCCTATTGGTTGCACGACCCTCGAAAGAAAAAGTACAATTTAAAAAAGAGGCTCTAGCCTTGATTTCACTAATGATGGGGCCATAAATTCCTTGGTTTCCTTCGTGAATATCTCCAATGACTTGCTTCGAGTCCGAGGTGATCATAGCTTGATGCACGTTTAAATCTTGAGCCAAAGCAATGGTCTCTCTGCATGCGATCGCCTCCAAGGTGGCTGGGTCCGCCACTCCAACAATTACCAAAGCTGAGCTGCCCAGATAGACCCCGTTTCTGCCTCTGCATACCGCTGCCGCCGATCCTCCTCTTGATGCCCTGACTGCTGCATCAACTTGAATTTTTACAAAGTTCTCTGGTGGCGCTTTAGGTCTCCGAGGAGCACTTGTTGTCTGGATAGGCCCGTTTCTTTTAGGCTCCTTCTCCTTGATGACTGCCAGTTCGCCAATGAAGTGTTTTACAAAGGTGTATATTGCATGTGAAGTTTGGAAGATACCCTCATGGATTGCCTTACGTCTAGATGTCCAGATTGCCCAAAGTGACTGCAACTGTGACAAACAGATCGTGCGACAGAGTTTCAATAAGGCCAAACAACCAATTTCTTGCATTTGTCTCCGTACTGGCCACCAAAGAAGCACTTAAGTCCTCATCGACTAGTGCCCAAGTACATCTGGATACCGTGCAGTCAAGTAGAGAATGATGCCACGAATCAAGGGCACCACAAAATCCACATGAACTAGACGTGGCCATATGACGGTGATGTCTGATATCCTCCGTGGGAAGTGATTGTCTTGCAAGTCGCCATAGGAACATTCTTAGTTTTCCCGGTACCTCTGTTTTCCATATTGCTTTCCATGATCCTTCCTCAATATTTGATCTTGATGTTGCGGTCGTTCCTTCCAACCAGGCCTCTCTTCTCTGCCTAGTTGCTACCAGCATGTTATAGGCCGACCTTACAGAAAAGTGGCCTTTCTTCTCAAACATCCAGCTCCAAGTATCTGGTGTGTTCATTGTGCATAGCGGGATACTCATAATGACTTGAACATCGAAAGGAAGAAACACCTCATCCAACAGCTGCTTGTTCCATGTGGCTGAGGTTGCATCAATGAGCTGTGAGACATGTGTCGGTGAATTCTGCACCCGGCACCCATATGGCCTCATCATTTCCTTTCTTGGTAGCCAATTGTCCTCCCAAATCAAGGTGTCCACCCCGTTACCTATTCGCTTGATGATGCCCTGTTTTAGGATGTCCTTTCCTTCCATGATGGCTCTCCGGATCTGGCTAGGATGGCTACCCAATGTAGCATGTAGAATTGTGGTGTTTGGGTAGTAGATGCTCTTGAGCAAACGCGCACTCAAGGAATCAGGACACTGTAGTAGGCGCCAGACTTGTCTTGATAGCATAGCTAAGTTGAAGAGCTCAAAATCTTTAAAGCCCAAGCCTCCCATGCTTTTTGGTTGGGTCATCGCCTTCCAGGACACCCAGTGAGGCTTGTGTTGGTCATCCTTACTGCCCCACCAGAACTTTCTGATTAACATGTTCAAATGCTCGCACAGACCCCTAGATAGTTTGAAGCACGACATGGAATATACTGATATAGCGTGAGCAACAAATTTAACCAAAACTGCCTTCCCAGCTGTGGACAGAGTCCTCTCGATCCAGCCCTGAATTTTACTCCACAAACGATCTTTCGGAAATTTAAAAGAACCAACTGCTCCACAAATGATCCACTGTGTGTGGAGGAACTATTGCCTCTCGATTGTAACCCTATGATTGTGGAATAAAACTCTATTACCATCGCAAAAAAAAAAACTGCTCCACAAACGATCCAGTTGGCTAGATGGCGCTAAAGGCGCGGAGTAGAAGCTCCCGTGTCGCGTTCCTGTTGGCTATTTTTGTCAAAAGCGCCAGCGCGTCGAAGCGACCGGTCCAACGCTAGTACGGCCAGCCAGCTGGAAGCGTTTCCCAATAAGAAATACCCGGCGGAAGCAAATCGAGAGGCAACGGGCGCCGAACCGTGTTGGGCCTCGGTTTCGCGTACATGTTATATCGCCCCTCACCCAGTATATATATGTATATATCTTTCCCTAATAATAAAGCACTGATTGACTCCGTGGGTTCACCGTCACAATACGCTTCTTCTCGTGAATTTACGCTTTCATTTTTTTTCAACACGTCCATATTGTTTTCAAAATCTAAGGTGGTACTAATCTATCCATATTTTTGTACGTTCATATTTTTAGTTTTTTGTACGTTCTTGTACTTAATTGGGCTGGGCCTTCTTTCCCTAAAAGCAATCACGACGCGTTGCCTCACGAGAAACGAGTCTCGGTATCCTTCCTCTTCTTTCATTGATCCTACTTCCTCTCTATTATAAGCAGGTCCACCTCCATAAAAAAACACAGGAGGTCGATCCGCTGCCGCAGCAGACACGGTCTCCTTCTTCTTCAACTTCCACGCTTTCCCTAAACCCTTCCAATAAATACACTGATCCCGATCTCACGGGGCACTTCATCAAGGACAACTGGACAAGGGAGCCCTCCTTGGACGAACATCACCTCACGCACGTGCTTGCACAAACAAACAATTGATTTCAGCGGCCGGTTGAACCTGACCTTGGGCGCCACCTGCGTCGACTGATCTGTTCGACGACCGGCCGGAGTTTTGCTTCGTTGAGTTGCCGAGCGATAGCATGGTGCCTGCACCTGCGCGTACGGCGTACAGGCGATGGACAACTCAGAAAGGACGAGGGGTAGGTGTTGTTCATGTGGGAGAGGGCCAACCATCGGTGCAATCTTGAGCACGATCTCTATGCTTTCATGACGTTCAGAGCCATACCTGACATGAAGTTGTTCGGTCTCACCCCGTACAACCTCGGGTAGCACCAGCAGGACCTAAGCGAGATCTGGCCAGTGGCGTTCTGTGCAGTTGCCAGGCGAGAGGGTTGGCTACCTCCCAAAGAGGCTACATGTGAAGTCCTTGAACAATGAGGATGCTGCCTTGCGTGGCCGATCTGAATCAGGGGACATGCGGGGCTCCATGGCATCATTGCTGGAAACAATAGCAGCAGCAGTACTCGCTTTAGGTACGTGCTCCTCTAATCAATAAATCCACAATTATGTATCGCACAATCTCATCGGTCAACGATGCTGCCAGCATGTCACCCAGGTTGTTGTTTTGGTGTACTACGGCCGGGGTGCCAGACTAAAGCTTTTCCCCATGAATAATCCGTGAAGCAATTATGTAAGCTAAAGATTCATAACTAACGTTTCTTTTGTTTCTTCAGTTCTCCAAAGACAAGGCAATTAGGTCATCTGAAGAATCCTCGATCTAATTATTCAATTTATGAATCAACTATGCCTCCGTTCATGAATCATGACTCAAGATAAGACTGATTTTGTTACGCCGGCCAGCTGTGGATTACTGTCATGTACGCGTATTTGATCGTAGGATCACTGTACAACAGGCTTTGGAGCAGGTTCTGATTCATGCAGAGATCCCCAGCAACCTCCTATTTTCAGGATATTAGATGGATACAGAATCCAGTAACCCTTCAATAGATAAAGGAAGTCCCATTTTCTGTTGATAATTTGCACGACAGGGTTCTAGCTAATTTATGATCGTGCCGACAATCGGCCACCAATGCCTGAAGATTTGAGGTGTGACTCAAATTTCGTGTTGTTAGAAATCAACAATGGAGATTTCAGTTTTGTCATGTATATTCATACGAATTTCTTATTTAACAGATCATAAAAATTTATTCTATAATCAGATCTTGGTATGTTTTCAGATATTTCAGAGAAGAAAGAAGTGTCTAGAGGTGTGGATGTTTGTCATATTTTTAGGGGGAATCAAGTCTGCAGAATACACACTGATTTTAGGAATTTGAATGTTACCCATGGTCAGACACAGATGTAGTTTATTAGCAAGTATCTTATGTTGATGGTGTGTAAGCATCTCAGCACCCCCCCCCCTCGCGCAAAAAAAAGCATCTCAGCCTCCCAGTTGCCTATTTCGTTCCTAACAGAACCATCATGGCTGGGCTAAAATCTATACTGAACCTTCGCTACGTAGAAAGCTAGCCAAGAAGCATCATAACGACCCTCCTCAGCAAGCTTTAGATTTGGTTGTGCATCACAAAGATGACAAGATTACAGATTTACTGTACTAATTTCCGTTGATTTATAATTGTTTACGGTCGCCGTTTATGGACGAAAATTACATTACATGTAGGCGGTTTTGTGTGAGATTAATATTTTTATAAAATGTAGCATTGTCCATCTATCTTCCTCATTCTACTCATGGCACTTGATGTGGTTTATTGCTAGGCTAAATGGCTTAATGAAATGAATTGATTAAGAGGTGGAGCATGTCTTGCGTTTTAATACCCGATCCATATTTCCAACCAATATTTTATAGCTGGCTACTTTCTAACTTTGCTCATATACATGCTAAATTATACATCATCTTATATTCCAACGAGAGGGATAATGAAAATATATAGAGGAATATAAATCTGCATACATTATTGACATCTTACAGTTTTATATTTGGGACCATGGCCATTTCAATATGATTTTTTGGTGATCTGCAATAGTTCTTTCTTGATGCAATGGGTGGTATATGGTTTTCCCATGGTTGCTATGTTAGTAAAAAAATATGTAAGCTTATATTCATTTTGTTCTCTAAGGAGTATACTAGGACACTCATTTTAATAGGTACTATGCACGTGAGCTCTCAAAAAGCTCTATGAGCAAACTTAATATATCATCATATTGGTATGTGGATCGCATATAGGATTTGTAAATGTACATCTCAAATCTTTATTTGTTGTAGTGAAAATGGATATGCTATTGTAGATTCTACTTGAGTCTTTGCATCTATAGTGCTATATTCATGTAAGTGATTTGCCTCTCCATAGCTTTTTAGGTCTTAGAGTTTCTCCTTCCGTTTCCAAAAATACATATTTTTTCAGTAAATCAATGTAAAAGAATATGTGTTTTGAACATTTACCTTTTGAATATTTAGAGTATGTCAATGCTTATTTTTTATCGTTTAGATATATCCCCGCACCAAAATTTACCTAATTCTATTGTTAGCTAACATGATTACTTAATCATACTTAGTTGGTTTTTATTTATTTATTTTCATAAGATTTTCAACTTTTGCATATCTTGAGAGTGCTGAATTCGATTTATCAAAAATAAATCCAATATTGAACTCAATGGAAAGAGGATAAGCGTCAGAACTGATGGGGTAATACTGAAAAGGAGGTCCTGAATGACCTATGTGTGTGGGAGTAGAGGGTTATAAATCATGATTATTGAGTTATATGGCCATTTGTTTTTCCCGTTGCAACGCACGGGCATATTTCCTAATATATACCTAATATAAGGCAAAGAACAGCCACCCTCGTCTTGTTCCCGACCCAACGCGCCGCCGCCAAGGGAACCCCTCGCGTTGCGATGTCGTCAACGGAGATGCAGATGCGATTCTGCCGGGGATCAGGGGAAACAGTGGATTCGTTTCACGCCTCCCGCTACCCCAGCCCTTCCACGGAGGATCCGGCTTGCCTGCTCCCTCGCCGTGCTCCCACTCCATCCTACGCTTCCACGGAGGACCTAGGGGATCTCCATGATTCGCTGGAGGAGGTGGATGTAGTCGAACTCGACCCCCATGACCAGCCGGCGCGCATGGTCGCAGGTGCGTATGCTTTGCACACTCCTTCACTTTATGCACGCTCCATCGGGAAGGTTTTGGATGGATCTTGTTTGAGTTGATCAATTACTTTGATGTAATTGCGCATATTCAGATCCTGGTCAGATTGCCTGGCATGCCCTGGACCTCAAGTTCCCACGCGAGGAGAGCGAATCAGACTGGAGCGACTGGAGCGAGGGCGATGGCCGACTGATTGACGGGGAGGAGAAAGATTGCCCAGGTACCTATTTATACATCTAGATTCAATTTCCCCGAAATTTCAACTATGTTTAAGTTAACCCCCCGGAATTCTACACTAATTCTTCAGGGAATGAAGTAGTCGATAGCGATGATGATGATGATGACGACGACGACGACAACTGCAATGTTCAAGTCGTTTACGAGGACAAAAGCCCAAACACGAAGATAATCTGCCCAGGTATCTAATTATCTATTCAGTTGAAAACAAAACTCGTAACCACCCACAGATCATCTGCCGATCTATGACACAATGATTCTCCAGGAAAGCTCTATCCTGAGAGCGAAGCAGAGGAAATTGAGCTGGAATGGATTGAGAGCTACTGCAAGCAGATGGGAGAATACTCGGAACTGTTTGATGACATTCTGGCCCGGGAGGACCACGACGATTTTACTACTTTGCCTCCTTTTCCTATGAAACTGCTCCCTCCCACAACATCTCTATGCTTCATGGATGGCGGGTACTGCTACCACAGTCTTTACAAGACCCATGATACTTCTACCAGTAAGTGCCACTCGTTCCTAGTAATCTGTCTTTGTGCTGTTTGCTTAACAACTCACTTTGGTTCCTAATGTATGTTTGCAGCTGCATCAACTCTTGGATATCGCACACCGCAACAGATGCTACAGTTCTTTTCGATGCGTTTATCAAGCTCTGGGCTCTCCTATCCCATTAGTGTGTATGGAATACTTGCTGTTCGCGACGACTTGGACCAGCGACGGAATTATCTCTTTAACTGTCCTAGAGATACTGCTGTAGAGATTGTGAATCAGGTAAATAAAGCTTGCTTTGTTTACAAAATTGCTGGACGCTGACCTATGATGTTCAACAGCTCAACTCTATGATATTTTATGTCAGTCATCTAAGTTGATTTGTTTTGGATCTATTTATTATTTGCCTGGGTCCATTAAATGATCTGTGAGATGAGCTGCATTTTTTGTAAAAGTAAATAATCAATAGCAAGCATTTGCGCTGTTAAGAAGCACTGCCATTTAACAGATCACATTAGTTTTTATATGATGTGCGTGCTAATACATGTACATACAAATCGTCATCTGGTCAATATACTTAAGTTTAGCACTTTGTCTATTTCTTTTCACAAGTCATGAGTTGACTGCTTGTGTGCATTAAGATGGTTATAACTTTAATCAGCAAGATACTAGGCGTCTGTGGTTACTGATTGTGATTTTCCCAGTCTTAAACTTTTGGGAACGAGACATGGTAATAATATGGTTATAACTTAAACCAGCAAGCTTTTTGTGTATGATAGCGAGGTACCCATTCTTTTGGGACTGAGAGAGGGGTTATAATGTGTGTGAATATTTTGTACCCATTAATCTTTAAGCTCCCGAGATGAATGGGGTCAAAGGGATAAAATGACATTAAAGTCACATGCTTGCTTCCTTTCACCCAATATTTGACTTAGACGAACACGCATGTCTTATATGAGTTAGTTCTGTTGGTACAGTACTAATGTATGTATTTGAAGGTTGATGTAGCTTGTTGGGTTCTAATAAGATATCAAATTGCAGGAATCCTTTGACTTGCCTCTTTGTAGCCCGTGTCGAGGAATATATGTACTGGACGAGGCACTACTAGAAGTTGATCTCTGGGTAAAGAAGGAAGGGAATGGATCAGCTGACAAGCATATACTTTCTGCATATGCTGAGATTGAAGTCCGTGCAAATTTTGATATTATGCTGGGTGGTCGGATTCCTGGTGTTGATTGCAACTTGGACCTGACATACATGATCATTGCACGAAGTATTGAGGCGGTAGTACAAGTCTATGCAGAGGTTGACCATCCTCATCACGTGAAGTTCACTGCTTTAAGCACTGGCTATGACGATGAGATTGTGCTGTTTGATGACAAGATATCTGGGAGTGTGAAACTGTTCCAACATATTGTCGCGGTTAAGAGAAATGAAAATTTGGATGTTCTTCTAAGAGTCGATGAATCGCTGTTTCAGTGGACTTTTCATGATGAGTATGTTGGACCCGTCAGTTCTCCCGATGACTCAATCCTTCAGTATGGCCAGTTTTTTGTGAGGGTGCTTTTTGCTCCAAAGAACTCTGCATGAAGCCCACCGCCGGCCTCCTGCAAACTGCGATTAAGTGAAGACTCAGTTCTTCAGCTTGGCCAGTTTCTTGTGAGGCTGCTCCAAAGAACTCCACATGAAGACCATCGCCGGCATCCTGACAAACTGCGGTTTAAGTGAAGGGCTGAAGGTGTCCTGTGCCTTCTACTTAGTATAGCATTATAGTCCAGTGTGTTAAGCTGAACCGCTGTAAACCTCAACATGCTCAATGCGTGCATATTCTCTGCCTGCCTGCTATGTGTTTTTGACTTGTATCATCCAGTGGTCGTGATGCTGTCTTTGAAACCTTGGCATGCACAATTTGCCAATTTGGTCAGCACAAAGCGCGTTTTGATGTTGGTATGAGACAGGCAAAGTGAAGGCTGAAGGTGTCCTATGCTGTTCTAGACTTCTA
>NC_041384.1:133678402-133681927 GCF_002162155.2 Triticum dicoccoides | reverse complement strand
TGTAAAGGTGATCATGCTCTAAGTTCTGTGGATGCATATTCTTTGCTTGCTTGCTATTTTGTTTTTGACTTGTAATATGTAATATTTTCATTCTAATTTTGATACATCATCCGGTGATTGGTGATGCCGTCGTTGAAACTTAGGCATATGCACCACTCGCCAATTTGGTAAGCGCAAAGTGGGTTTTGACGTTGGTATGGGATAGGCAAGAACCCACTTTTGCCGACCTAATTTAGCATGTCAAACCGAGATTCCAAATTAGGGTATCTTCAATGCCGTTCATCAAATCGGACAACCCAAACGTTTGCGGGCACGTCCGGACATGCAACCCTATGCAGCAAATGTCTGCTCTCTTTTTTAACAAGTTACTATAGGGTAAAACACCCCATGGCTCTTCATTTTATTGCAAACAATAAGCTACGATATGCACATGACCCAAGGCCAAAGAAACAGAAAAAGGAAATATTTACAGGCATTACATTCTGCTCTCTTTTTGCTTACCACTTCTGAAAGCAATTCAAGCTTGAAAGTTTTCGGATGTGCCCAACCTGCTCGGCCCTGGACAGGACCTCCTCACAACGGCGCCAACGCCCAACGGGGCACATGGTCAGATGGTCTACTCGGCCATGCTGTATTGCGCACGGTTGCCCGATCTTTAGATCCCGCGATACCCAAAAGCCGGACAAATGTGGCAGAAAAGGCAGCCGGCCACGACCTATGCCGACAAACGGCCTGGACCATTGCAGTTGCGTTCGCCTTCACTGGAACCAGCCTCCTCTATTAGAGCATCTACAGCCAGACATCTCTTACGTCCGGACGGACCGGTCACGTTTTCTTAACCCAGATGGACGTCTCAAACGTCCGAGCTAACTGGCACCCCTCATATTCGGCCCAAATATGAGGCGGATATAGGGCGCCCGGGCGCGTCCGGACACGCCCGCCATGTCGGTCTCGGTCTGACGGCAGGGTCCCACGTGGAAACGCACAGAAACCCGTCGATCTGACGGACGCCGCGTTCTTTGCCGCGATGTGAACGCCGTGTGGTGCTGCTTTGGCTCGCCGCCCAAAACCAAATCCAGCTATTTAAGCCGGTCGGCGTCCCACAACCCTAACCCATCCACCTCCCTCTCTCAGCGCCGCCAGTCCCCTCCCTCTCCTACTCCGGCGCTCTGCCCACGGTCCGACGCTCCGCCCACGCTCCGGCACTCCGCCATGGTCCGGAGCAAGATCACCTACTATGGCATGCTGATGCCGAAGCACCGCTACGAGATCCAGCAGGAGATCTGTGCGAGGCAAGCCGCGCGCGTCGCCCGCATTGCTGCCGTGCTACCTCCGGACTCGTGGGAGCCAGAGGAGGAGCAGCCGAGGAAGAGGAGGAGGAGGAGATGGCTCTGATGAAGATGGAGGAGCGGAGCAGCAGGAGCCGGAGCTGCCAGGCTTCAACATGGAGCAGGCGGAGGTGGAGTTCACTGTCGCCCAGTCTGACGAGATGGCGGAGCAGTAGGCCATCCTAGAGTCCATCCATGATGAGGCCTATGTGAAGGCCAATCGAGCAGTAGACGAAGTCCGACGCGCTCTTCGCTGAACTCGGCATGGAGATAGAGGCGGAGGAGGCCAGAGTGGAGCAGCCGGAGGCATGGAAGGAGCCGGAGCTGCAACTGCGGCCCATGCTGCCAGAGTCGGGCACGGAGATCGTCGACATCTCTGACCATGAGTAGCTATGTGATCGACGTAGTACATAGATTTATTTTAGTTTGCATGTTTTTTGTATGAATTTAAAAATCTAGTATGAGATGTCTGCATGCAACTGTTGAAATTTGAGGCATGTTCGATAACAGTCTACGAACGTGTCCGGATGCATCCACGGATGTTTGAGAAACCAGATTTGTCAAGTCCGACTATAAATGTTGTTAGGCCTTTAGCAAAGGCGACCATTGCTACTGGCACACTGGTCAATAAACGCCCGTCCTCTACAGACGCACGGGAGCCTTTAGCAAAGACGACCATTGCTACTGGCACACTGGTCAATAAACACCCGGCCTCTACAGACGCACGGGAGCGACACTAGAAGGATAGTTCTGCATGGATGGCTCATGTTCGAGAATTGGTCAGGATGCGGCGTCCCATTTGAGGGTTAATTTTGGAGATGCCCTAATAAACTATGCTCCATAATTTTAAGGCTTTACAACCAATTCAGGTTTTTAATTTGGTATTGGATCATCCAATCCAATTTTGATCGGGTCAACACTTTATCAAGGAGCTTTGTAGTTCAATACACTATGCCCTCAAATTTTTTATGCCTCACAATCAACTGAGGCAGTATCAAAGCTAGCATCGGATTATGCCGCAAAAATAAAAGCTAACTTAAGTGATGCACTCTAGTGATTTTTTATATTTTATAAGAAAGAATTACAAAGGTTATTGTTGCTAGGCCTAGGGCTATAGCCCCAACTGCCCTAGGCCCGTCTTTGTCACTGCACTGAGGTTTCCAATTTAGAATTGGATCATTCGATTTTGAACGGGTCAACAATTTTTTAATGAGCTCTTTTAATCAATTAATTATGCTCGTTAGTTTTGGAGCTTTTTCATTCGATTGAGATATTCAATTATGAATTTGGTTCATGATTTTGACAAAGTCAATAACTTTTTAAATTTAATCGGCAGCAATCGGCCATAAAAACGTATGCATCATCTTACCACCTAGAAAAAAATAACTCCAATATATGATATGTAGCATCAATAGAGTATACACATCCACGGATGTAGAAAATTCCTCACATAAGTATGTGTTCTTTAGCAGATAATATAGAATCACACCGCAAAAGGCCCACCAAAAGACTATTGTAAAATAAAAAGAATATACACTCCTCATCTCCCACACTCGCCAAACGAAGTACTCGTTCTAAAATATAAGGTGCATCTGTTTATTGTAAATCAAATTTGTTTAAGTTGACAAAGGTCAGAGTCAAAAATATCGACATCGGCAATACTAAAAATACAACATTAAAATTTATTTCATGGTGAATCTAATAATAGCGATTTGATATTATGAATATGGACATATTTCTCTACAAATTTGGTCAAACTTATTGAGGTTTGACATTTCTAAAGACTTATATTCTACATCTTTTATATTTTGACGCAAACAGAGTACTCCCTCCATCCATATATATAGGGTCTAATGAATTTTTCAAGACTGCCTTTGACTATTGATAAGATTAATAGTATATGAGTTGTATAATGTGAAAATTTTATCATTGGAAGCTACTTTCACGTAAGAATTTGACAGTATGCTTTGCGTAACTTGTGTGTCTTATATTATTACTCTAACATGTAATTAAAATTAGCTTTGAAAAACACATTAGGCCTTGTATATATGATAGGGGGAGTAACTTTTTTATGAAAATTTAACAACACCAACGGAGGCGGCAAAAGCGCGTCAACCTGCAGTTCTACTCGAGAAAAGTCCATTTTAAACGCTGCTATTAATTATACCAGCACCGCTTTTTCGGAACGCGCTACTAT
>NC_041384.1:133652751-133678171 GCF_002162155.2 Triticum dicoccoides | reverse complement strand
GCTTCCTGCCCCGTTTCAGTTTCAGTAAACTGCAATTTCCAGATACTAGGTACTACTAGATATCAATTTCATAAAGGATTATAGGTACTAGGTAGTACTCCCTCCGTTCCAAATTACTCGTCGTGGTTTTGAACTATAGTCAACATGCATCCTCAAGTAGTACTGGGTGATATTGACGACGATCATCATATGTAGTTCTAGATGATATCGATGACGATCATCATATGTAGTTCTACATGATATCGACGACAATCATCATATGTAGTTCTAGATGATATCGATGACGATCATCATCCTCAAGGCTAGGCGGTGGGTGTTCCTGATAGTAATTATGATGGCCTGTCCAACATGAAGATTCTTGACAACGAGGAATCTCTTCCACCCAACCGAGTTTAAGTGTGTGCGACCGTCCGTGTCCATGCGGTAAGTACAGGTGGTGACGGAGCCCCTTGCGGTAAGGCCTAGTCCAACTGAGCTTTCTTCATCAGGCTCGATATCACAACTCACAGATAGGCTCTTTGGCAATTTCTGAATAAGAAAAGCATATTAATTAATAAATAGCCTCGCACATACTCTTGCAAATATATTTCTATTAAGTATAGATTTCTACACTATCAAAAGACACAGTACTACACATTTGTACTAAGTATGAATTCTACTAATAAGTATATATGGATTATCTACACTATTAATAGTTCCTTGGATTCTACACTAATAAGCATGTGATCGGACTCTACACTAAAGCATATCATCGACTAGATTTCACACAACATATCATTGGACTCTACACTAAGCATATCATCGGATAATTTGCATTTGTAAGTATAACATACCATATCATGCCGATCGACCATGGTACTTGTCAGGCGGGTCACGAATGGCACCCCGACAAAGTCATCACATGGCAGAATTAGGTCCCATAGGTTGCACACCTCCTCCTCTCTTAGCCTCATTCTTTGAGCTAAGATGGCTTCATGAAGTGGGTCCTCATCATCTTCATCGAGTGGGTCCTCATCATCTTCATCATCTTGGTCATCTTCCACCAGGTTGATATAAATGACAGCCAGCTTGGGTCTTTCTGTTGGGGAACATAGTAATTTCAAAAAAAAAATCTTACGCACACGCAAGATCATGGTGATGCATAGCAACGAGAGGGGAGAGTGTTGTCTACGTACCCTCGTAGACCGAAAGCGGAAGCGTTAGCACAACGCGGTTGATGTAGTCGTACGTCTTCATGATCCGACCGATCAAGTACCGAACGTACGGCACCTCCGAGTTCAGTACACGTTCACCCCGATGGCATCCCTCGAACTTCGATCCAGCCGAGTGTTGAGGGAGAGTTTCGTCAGCACGACGGCATGGTGACGATGATGATGTTCTACTGACGCAGGGATTCGCCTAAGTACCGCTAGAGTATTATCGAGGTGGATTATGGTGGAGGGGGCACCGCACACGACTAAAAGATCAAACGATCAATTGTTGTCTCTAGGGTGCCCTCCTGCCCATGTATATAAAGGAGCAAGGGGGGTGCAGCCGGCCAGGAGAGAGGGCGCGCCAGGAGGAGTCCTACTCCCATCGGGAGTAGGACTCCCCCCTTTCCTAGTTGGATTAGGACTTGGGAGGGGGAAAGAGGAGGGAGAGAGGAAGGAAGGAGGGCGCCGCCCCCTCTCCTTGTCCTATTCGGACTAGGGGGAGGGGCGCGCGACCCAGCCCTGGCCGCCTCTCATCTTCTCCGTAAAGGCCCACTAAGGCCCATTAACCTCCCGGGGGGTTCCGGTAACCTCCCGGTACTCCGGTAAAATCCCAATTTCACCCGGAACACTTCCGATATCCAAACATAGGCTTCCAATATATCAATCTTCGTGTCTCGACCATTTCGAGACTCCTCGTCATGTCCGTGATCACATCCGGGACTCTGAACAACCTTCGGTACATCAAAACATATAAACTCATAATATAACTGTCATCGAAACGTTAAGCGTGCGGACCCTACGGGTTCGAGAACTATGTAGACATGACCGAGACACGTCTCCGGTCAATAACCAATAGAGGAACCTGGATGCTCATATTGTTTCCCACATATTCTATGAAGATCTTTATCGGTCAGACCGCATAACAACATACGTTGTTCCTGTTGGGGAACGTTGCAGAAAACAAAAATTTTCCTACGGTTTCACCAAGATCCATCTAGGAGTTCATCTAGCAACGAGTGATCGGATTGCATCTACATACCTTTGTAGATCACGCGCGTAAGCGTTCAAAGAACGGGGATGAGGAAGTCGTACTCGACGTGATCCAAATCACCGGAGATCCTAGCGCCGAACGGACGACACCTCCGCGTTCAACACACGTATGGTCAGTGTGACGTCTCCTCCTTCTTGATCCAGCAAGGGGAAAGGAGAGGTTGAGGAAGATGGCTCCAGCAGCAGCACGACGGCGTGGTGATGGTGGAGCTGCAGTACTCCGGCAGGGCTTCACCAAGCTCTATGGAGGAGGAGGAGGTGTTGGAGAGGGAGAGGGAGGCACCAAAAAGCGTAGGTATGAGGCCCTCCCTCCCCCCCCACTATATATAGGGGGCCTAGGGGGGCGGCGGCCCTAGGAGATGCAATCTCCTAGGGGGCGGCGGCCAAGGGGTGGGGGGCTTGCCCCCCAAGCAAGGGGGCGCCCCCTTTTAGGGTTTCCCCACCCTAGGCGCATGGGCCCTAGGGGAAAGTGGCGCCCCAGCCCACTTTGGGCTGGATCCCTTCCCACTTCAGCCCATGGGGCCCTCCGGGATAGGTGGCCCCACCCGGTGGACCCCCGGGACCCTTCCGGTGGTCCCGGTATAATACCGGTGACCCCGAAACTTGTCCCGACGGCCGAAATAGCACTTCCTATATATAATTCTTTACCTCCGGACCATTCCGGAACTCCTCGTGACGTCCGGGATCTCATCTGGGACTCCGAACAACTTTTAGGTTACTGCATATACATATCCCTACAACCCTAGTGTCACCGAATCTTAAGTGTGTAGACCCTATGGGTTCGGGAGACATGTAGACATGACCGAGATGGCTCTCCGGTCAATAACCAACAGCGGGGTCTGGATACCCATGTTGGCTCCCACATGCTCCTCGATGATCTCATCGGATGAACCACAATGTCGAGGATTCAAGCAACCCCGTATACAATTCCCTTTGTCAATCGGTACGTTACTTGCCCAAGATTCGATCGTCGGTATCCCAATACCTCGTTCAATCTCGTTACCGGCAAGTCACTTTACTCGTACCGTAATGCATGATCCCGTGACCAGACACTTGGTCACTTTGAGCTCATTGTGATGATGCATTACCGAGTGGGCCCAAGAGATACCTCTCCGTCATATGGAGTGACAAATCCCAGTCTTGATCCGTGTCAACCCAACAGACACTTTCGGAGATACCCGTAGTATACCTTTATAGTCACCCAGTTACGTTGTGACGTTTGGTACACCCAAAGCACTCCTACAGTATCCGGGAGTTACACGATCTCATGGTCTAAGGAAAAGATACTTGACATTGGAAAACTCTAGCAAACGAACTATACGATCTTGTGCTATGTTTAGGATTGGGTCTTGTCCATCACATCATTCTCCTAATGATGTGATCTCGTTATCAATGACATCCAATGTCCATAGTCAGGAAACCATGACTATCTGTTAATCAATGAGCTAGTCAACTAGAGGCTTACTAGGGACATGTTGGTGTCTAAGTATTCACACATGTATTATGATTTCCGGATAACACAATTATAGCATGAATAAAAGACAATTATCATGAACAAGGAAATATAATAATAATCCTTTTATTATTGCCTCTAGGGCATATTTCCAACAGTCTCCCACTTGCACTAGAGTCAATAATCTAGTTACATTGTGATGAATCGAACACCCATGGAATTCTGGTGTTGATCATGTTTTGCTCTAGGGAGAGGTTTAGTCAACGGATCTGCTACATTCAGGTCCGTATGTACTTTACAAATTTCTATGTCTCCATCTTGAACATTTTCACGGATGGAGTTAAAGCGACGCTTGATGTGCCTTGTCTTCTTGTGAAACCTGGGCTCCTTGGCAAGTGCAATAGCTCCAGTGTTGTCACAGAAGAGCTTGATCGGCCCCGACGCATTGGGTATGACTCCTAGGTCGGTGATGAACTCCTTCACCCAAATTGCTTCATGTGCTGCCTCCGAGGCTGCCATGTACTCCGCTTCACATGTAGATCCCACCACGACGCTTTGCTTGCAACTGCACAAGCTTACTGCCCCACCATTCAAAATATACACGTATCCGGTTTGTGACTTAGAGTCATCCAGATCTGTGTTGAAGCTAGCGTCGACGTAACCTTTTACGACGAGCTCTTCGTCACCTCCATAAACGAGAAACATTTCCTTAGTCCTTTTCAGGTACTTCAGGATATTCTTGACCGCTGTCCAGTGTTCCTTGCCGGGATTACTTTGGTACCTTCCTACCAAACTTACGGCAAGGTTTACATCAGGTCTGGTACACAACATGGCATACATAATAGAACCTATGGCTGAGGCATAGGGGATGATGCTCATCTCTTCTATATCTTCTGCCGTGGTCGGACATTGAGCTGAGCTCAATTTCACACCTTGCAACACAGGCAAGAACCCCTTCTTAGACTGATCCATATTGAACTTCTTCAATATCTTATCAAGGTATGTGCTTTGTGAAAGACCTATGAGGCGTCTTGATCTATCTCTGTAGATCTTGATGCCTAATATATAAGCAGCTTCTCCAAGGTCCTTCATTGAAAAACTCTTATTCAAGTAGGCCTTAATGCTGTCCAAAAGCTCTATATCATTTCCCATCAAAAGTATGTCATCTACATATAATATGAGAAATGCTACAGAGCTCCCACTCACTTTCTTGTAAACGCAGGCTTCTCCATAAGTCCGCATAAACCCAAACGCTTTGATCATCTCATCAAAGCGAATGTTCCAACTCCGAGATGCTTGCACCAGCCCATAAATCGAGCATTGGAGCTTGCACACCTTGTCAGCATTCTTAGGATCGACAAAACCTTCTGGCTGCATCATATACAATTCTTCCTTAAGGAAACCATTAACGAATGCCGTTTTGACGTCCATTTGCCATATCTTATAATCATAGAATGCGGCAATTGCTAACATGATTCAGACGGACTTCAGTTTCGCTACCGGTGAGAAAGTCTCATCGTAGTCAACCCCTTGAACTTGTCGATAACCCTTAGCGACAAGCCGAGCTTTATATATGGTAACATTACCATCTGCGTCTGTCTTCTTCTTAAAGATCCATTTATTTTCTATGGCTCGCCGCTCAACGGGCAAGTCAGTCAAAGTCCATACTTCGTTTTCATACATGGATCCTATCTCGGATTTCATGGCTTCCAGCCATTTGTCGGAATCCGGGCCCGCCATCACTTCTTCATAGTTCGAAGGTTCACCGTTGTCTAACAACATGATTTTCAAGACAGGGTTGCCGTACCACTCTGGTGCGGAACGTGTCCTTGTGGACCTATGAATTTCAGTAGGAGCTCGATCAGAAGTATCTTGATCATCATTATTAACCTCCTCTCTAGTCGGTGCAGGCACCCCAGGAACATTTTCTTGAGTTGCGCCATTTTTCGGTTCAAGAGGTAATACTTCATCAAGTTCTACTTTCCTCCCACTTACTTCTTTCGAGAGAAACTCCTTCTCTAGAAAGGATCCATTCTTGGCAACAAAGATCTTGCCTTCGGATCTGAGGTAGAAGGTGTACCCAATAGTTTCTTTAGGGTATCCTATGAAGACGCATTTTTCCGACTTGGGTTCGAGCTTTTCAGGTTGAAGTTTCTTGATATAAGCATCGCATCCCCAAACTTTTAGAAATGACAGCTTAGGTTTCTTCCCAAACCATAATTCATACGGTGCTTGGCGAAGCCCTGCGGGATTGCCACGCTCCTCCACCACCACCACGCCGTTGTGCTGCTGTTGGATGGAGTCTTCCTCAACCTCTCCCTCTCTCCTTGCTGGATCAAGGCGTGGGAGACGTCATCGGGCTGTACGTGTGTTGAACGCGGAGGTGCCGTGCGTTCGGCACTTGATCATCGGTGATTTGAATCACGACGAGTACGACTCCATCAACCCCGTTCACTTGAACGCTTCCGCTTAGCGATCTACAAGGGTATGTAGATGCACTCTCCTTATACTCGTAGCTGGTTTCTCCATAGATAGATCTTGGTGACGCGTAGGAAAATTTTGAATTTCTGCTACGTTCCCCGACAGTGGTATCAGAGCCAGGTTTATTGCGTAGATTCTTTGCACGAGTAGAACACAAAGTAGTTGTGGGCGTTGATTTTGTTCAATATGCTTACCGTTACTAGTCCAATCTTGTTTCGACGGTATTGTGGGATGAAGCGGCCCGGACCGACCTTACACGTACTCTTACGTGAGACAGGTTCCACCGATTGACATGCACTTGGTGCATAAGGTGGCTAGCGGGTGCCAGTCTCTCCCACTTTAGTCGGAACAGATTCGATGAAAAGGGTCCTTATGAAGGGTAAATAGCAATTGGCATATCACGTTGTGGTTTTGCGTAGGTAAGAAACGTTCTTGCTAGAAACCCATAGCAGCCACGTAAAACATGCAACAACAATTAGAGGACGTCTAACTTGTTTTTGCAGGGTATGTCATGTGATGTGATATGGCCAAAAGGATGTGATGAATGATATATATGTGATGTATGAGATTGATCATGTTCTTGTAATAGGAATCACGACTTGCATGTCGATGAGTATGACAACCGGCAGGAGCCATAGGAGTTGTCTTTATTTATTGTATGACCTGCGTGTCATTGAAGAACGCCATGTAAACTACTTTACTTTATTGCTAAATGCGTTAGTCATAGAAGTAGAAGTAGTCGTTGGCGTGACAACTTCATGAAGACACGATGATGGAGATCATGATGATGGAGATCATGGTGTCATGCCGGTGACAAGATGATCATGGAGCCCCGAAGATGAAGATCAAAGGAGCTATATGATATTGGCCATATCATGTCACTACTCTATTTGATTGCATGTGATGTTTATCATGTTTATGCATCTTGTTTACTTAGGACGACGGTAGTAAATAAGATGATCCCTTACAAAATTTCAAGAAGTGTTCTCCCCTAACTGTGCACCGTTGCTACAGTTCGTCGCTTCTAAGCACCACGTGATGATCGGGTGTGATGGATTCTTACGTTCACATACAACGGGTGTAAGATAGTTTTACACAGCGAAAACACTTAGGGTTAACTTGACGAGCCTAGCATGTGCAGACATGGCCTCGGAACACGGAGACCGAAAGGTCGAGCATGAGTCGTATAGTAGATACGATCAACATGAAGATGTTCACCGATGATGACTAGTCCATCTCACGTGATGATCGGACACGACCTAGTTGACTCGGATCATGTGATCACTTAGATGACCAGAGGGATGTCTATCTAAGTGGGAGTTCATAAGATGAACTTAATTATCTTGAACATAGTCAAAAGACCTTTTTGCAAATTATGTCGTAGCTCGCGCTTTAGTTCTACTGTTTTAGATATGTTCCTAGAGAAAATATAGTTGAAAGTTGACAGTAGCGATTATGCGGACACTAGAAAGCTCATGTCCTTAATGCACCGCTCAGTGTGCTGAACCCCAAATGTCGTTTGTGGATGTTGTGAACATCGGACATACACGTTTTGATAACTACGTGATAGTTCAGTTAAACGGTTTGGAATTAAGGCACCAAAGACGTTTTTCGAAACATCGCGGAACATATGAGATGTTTCGAGGGCTGAAATTGGGATTTCAGGCTCGTGCCCACGTCAAGAGGTATAAGACCTCCGACGATTTTCTTAACCTGCAAACTAAGGGAGAAAAGCTCAATCGTTGAGCTTGTGCTCAGATTGTCTGAGTGCAACAATCACTTGAATCGAGTGGGAGTTGATCTTCCAGATGAGATAGTGATGTTTTTCCAAAGTCATTACCACCAAGCTGCTAGAGCTTTGTGATGAACTATAACAAATCAGGGATAGATATGATGATCCTTGAGATATTCGTGATGTTTGACACCACGAAAGTAGAAATCAAGAAGGAGCATCAATTGTTGATGGTTGGTGAAACCACTAGTTTCAAGAAGGGCAAGGGCAAGAAGGGATGCTTCATGAAACGGCAAATCAGCTGCTGCACCAGTGAAGAAACCCGAGGTTGAACCCAAACCCGAGACTAAGTGCTTCTGTGATAAGGGGAACAACCACTGGAGCAGAATTACCCTAGATACTTGGTAGATGAGAAGGCTGGCAAAGTCGATAGAAGTATATTGGATATACATTGTGTTGATGTGTACTTTACTAGTACTCCTAGTAGCACCAGGGTATTAGATACCGGTTCGGTTGCTAAGTGTTAGTAACTCGAAATAAAAGCTACGGAATAAACGGAGACTAGCTAAAGGTGAGATGACGATATGTGTTGGAAGTGTTTCCAATGTTGATATGATCAAGCATCACACGCTCCCTCTACCATCGAGATTGGTGTTTGCGTTGAGCATAGACATGATTGGATTATGTCTATCGCAATACGGTTATTCATTTAAGGAGAATAATGGTTACTCTGTTTATTTGAATAATACTTTCAATGGTCTTACACCTAAAATGAATGGTTCATTGAATCTCGATCATAGTGATACACATTTTCATGCCAAAAGATATAAGATAGTAATGATAGTACCACTTACTTGTGGCACTGCCATGTAAGTCATATTGGTATAAAACGCATGAAGAAGCTACATGTTGATGGATCTTTGGACTCACTCGTTTTTGAAAAGTGTGAGACATGCGAACCATGTCTATTGGTGTATATGCATGAAGAAACTCCATGCAAATGGACCGTTTGGACTCAATTGATTTTGAATCACTTGAGATATGCAAATCATACCACATAGGCAAGATGACTGAAAAGCCTCGGTTTTCAATAAGATGGAACAAGATAGCAACTTGTTGGAAGTAACACATTTTGATGTGTGTAGTCCAATGAGTGCTGAGGCATGCAGTGAATATCGTTATGTTCTTACTTCACAGATGATTCGAGTAGATGTTGAATATATTTACTTGATGAAACACAAGTCTGAATTATTGAATGGTTCAAGTAATTTCAGAGTGAAGTAGAAGATCATTGTGACAAGAGGATAAAATGTCTATGATATGATCATAGAGATGTGAATATCTGAGTTACGAGTTTTGGCACACAATTAAGACATTGTGGAAATTGTTTCGCAATTAATACCGCCTGGAACACCATAGTGTGATGGTGTGTCCGAACATCATAACTGCACCCTATTGGATATGGTGCGTACCATGATGTCTCTTATCGAATTACCACTATTGTCCATGGGTTAGGCATTAGAGACAACCACATTCACTTTAAATAGGGCACCACGTAATTCCGTTGAGATGACACCGTATGAATTATGGTTTAGAGAAACCTAAGTTGTCGTTTCTTAAAGGTTTGGGGCTGCAACGCTTATGTGAAAAAGTTTCAGGATTGATAAGCTCGAACCCAAAGCGGATAAAATGCATCTTCATAGGACACCCAAAACAGTTGGGTATACCTCCTGTCTCAGATCCGAAAGCAATAAGGGATTGTTTCTAGAATCAGGTACTTACTCGAGGAAAAGTTTCTCTCGAATGAATTGAGTGGGAGGATGGTGGAGACTTGATGAGGTTATTGAACCATCACTTCAACAAGTGTGTAGCAGGGCACAGGAAGTTGTTCCTGTGGCACCTACACCAATTGAAGTAGAAGCTTATGATAGTGATCATGAAGTTTCGGATCAAGTCACTACCGTACCTTGTAGGGTGACATGGATACGTACTACTTCAGAGTGGTACGTAATCCTGTCTTGGAAGTCATGTTGCTAGACAACAATGAGCCTACGAGCTATGGAGAAGCGATGGTGGGCCCGGATTCTGATAAATGGCTTGAGGCCATAAAATCCGAGAGAGGATCCATGTATGAAAACAAAGTGAAGACTTTGGCAGAACGGCTCGATGGTCGTAAGGCAAATGAGTACGGATGGATTTTAAATGGAAGACAGACAATGATGGTAAGAATTACCATTAAGAAAGCTCGACTTGTCGTTAAGATGTTTTCCGACAAGTTCAAGGAGTTGACTACGATGAGATTTTCTCACTCGTAGCGATGCTAAGAGTCTGTTGGAATTATATTAGCGATCACTGCATTATTTATGAAATCTTGCAGATAGGATGTCAAAACATTGTTTCCTCGACGATTTTCTTGAGGAAAGGTTGTATGTGATACAACCGGAAGGTTTTGTCAATCCCGAAAGATGCTAATAAGTATGCAAAGCTCCAGCAATCCTTCTAAGGACTGGAGTGAGCATCTCGGAGTTGGAATGTATGCTTTGATGATGATCAAAGATTTTGGGTTTGTACAAAGTTTATGAGAAACTTGTATTTCCAAAGAAGTGAGTGGGAGCACTATAGAATTTCTGATGAGTATATGTTGTTGACATATTGTTGATCAGAAATGACGTAGAATTTCTGGAAAGCATATAGGGTTATTTTGAAAGTGTTTTTCAATGGAAAGCCTGGATTAAGCTACTTGAACATTGAGCATCAAGATCTATAAGGATAGATCAAAATGCTTAATAATACTTTCAAATGAGCACATACCTTGACATGATCTTGAAGGTGTTCAAGATGGACCAGTCAAAGAAGGAGTTCTTGCCTGAGTTGTAAGGTACGAAGTTAAGACTTAAAGCTCGACCACGGCAGAATAGAGAGAAAGGACGAAGGTCGTCCCCTATGCTTAAGACGTAGGCTCTTCAGTATGCTATGCTGTGTACCGCACCTGAAGTGTGCCTTGCCATGAGTCAGTCAAGGGGTACAAGAGTGATCGAAGAATGGCTCACAGGACAGCGGTCAAAGTTATCCTTAGTAACTAGTGGACTAAGGAATTTTCTCGATTATGGAGGTGGTAAAAGAGTTCGTCGTAAAGGTTACGACGATGCAAGCTTGACACCTATCCGGATAGCTCTGAGTAGAGAGACCGGATACATATAATGGAGCAATAATTTAGAATAGCTCCAAGTAGAACAGTTATTTGGATTAGCTCCAAATAGAGCGTGGTAGCTACATCTAGGAGATGACATAGAGATTTGTAAAACACACACGGATCTGAAAGGTTCGGACCCGTTGACTAAAACCTCTCTCACAAGCAACATGATCAAACCTAAAACTCATTGAGTATTAATCACATAGTGATGTGAACTAGACTACTGATTCTAGTAAACTCTTGGGTGTTAGTCACATGGCGATGTGACCTGTGAGTGTTAATCACATGGCGATGTGAACTAGATTATTGACTCTAGTGCAAGTGGGAGACTGTTGGAAATATGCCCTAGAGGCAATAATAAAAGTATTATTATTATATTTCCTTGTTCATGATAATTGTCTTTTATTCATGCTATAACTGTATTATCTGGAAATCGTAATACACGTGTGAATACATAGACCACAATATGTCCCTAGTGAGCCTCTAGTTGACTAGCTCGTTGTGATCAACAGATAGTCATGGTTTCCTGGCTATGGACATTGGATGTCGTTGATAACGGGATCACATCATTAGGAGAATGATGTGATGGACAAGACCCAATCCTAAGACTAGCACAAAAGATCGTGTAGTTCATTTGCTAGAGCTTTGCCAATGTCAAGTATCTCTTCCTTCGACCATGAGAGGGTGTAACTCCTGGATACCGTAGGAGTGCTTTGGGTGTATCAAATGTCACAACGTAACTGGGTGACTATAAAGGTGCACTACAGGTATCTCCGAAAGTATCTATTGTTTTATGCGGATCGAGACTGGGATTTGTCACTCCGTGTAAACGGAGAGGTATCTCTGGGCCCACTCGGTAGGACATCATCATATGCGCAATGTGACCAAGGAGTTGATTACGGGATGATGTGTTACGGAACGAGTAAAGTGACTTGCCGGTAACGAGATTGAACAAGGTATTGGATACCGACGATCGAATCTCGGGCAAGTAACATACCGATAGACAAAGGGAATTGAATACGGGATTGATTAAGTCCTTGACATCGTGGTTCATCCGATGAGATCATCGTGGAACATGTGGGAGCCATCATGGGTATCCAGATCCCGCTGTTGGTTATTGACCGGAGAACGTCTCGGTCATGTCTACATGTCTCCCGAACCCGTAGGGTCTACACACTTAAGGTTCGATGACGCTAGGGTTATAAAGGAAGTTTGTATGTGGTTACCGAATGTTGTTCGGAGTCCCGGATGAGATCCCGGACGTCACGAGGAGTTCCGGAATGGTCCGGAGGTAAAGATTTATATATGGGAAGTCCTATTTTGGCCACCGGAAAATGTTCGGGATTTTTCGGTATTGTACCGGGAAGGTTCTAGAAGGTTCCGGAGTGGGGCCCACCTGCATGGGGGGACCCACATGAACGTGGGTAGTGCGGGAAAGGCCCCACACACCTGGTCAAGGCGCACCAAGATCCCCCCTTAGAAGGAATAAGATCATATCCCGAAGGGATAAGATCAAGATCCCTAAAAAGGGGGGATAACAATCGGTGGGGAAGGAAATAATGAGATTTCTTTCCTCCCACCTTGGCCAACGCCCCAATGGACTTGGAGGGCAAGAAACCAGCCCCTCCACCCCTATATATAGTGGGGAGGCGCATGGGAGCTATAGACGAAGTTCTGGCGCAGCCCTTCCCCTCTCCCAAGTCCTCCTCCTCTCCCGCGGTGCTTGGCGAAGCCCTGCGGGATTGCCACGCTCCTCCACCACCACCACGCCGTTGTGCTGCTGTTGGATGGAGTCTTCCTCAACCTCTCCCTCTCTCCTTGCTGGATCAAGGCGTGGGAGACGTCATCGGGCTGTACGTGTGTTGAACGCGGAGATGCCGTGCGTTCGGCACTTGATCATCGGTGATTTGAATCACGACGAGTACGACTCCATCAACCCCGTTCACTTGAACGCTTCCGCTTAGCGATCTACAAGGGTATGTAGATGCACTCTCCTTCTACTCGTAGCTGGTTTCTCCATAGATAGATCTTGGTGATGCGTAGGAAAATTTTGAATTTCTGCTAGGTTCCCCAACAAAGGTCTCATCGTAGTCAATCCCTTGAACTTGTCGAAAACCTTTTGCAACAAGTCGAGCTTTATAGACAGTAACATTACCGTCAGCGTCAGTCTTCTTCTTGAAGATCCATTTATTTTCAATTGCTTGCCGATCACCGGGCAAGTCAAACAAAGTCCACACTTTGTTCTCATACATGGATCCCATCTCAGATTTCATGACCTCAAGCCATTTTGCAGAACCTGGGCTCACCATCGCTTCTTCATAGTTCGTAGGTTCGTCATGGTCTAGTAACATAACTTCCAGAACAGGATTACCATACCACTCTGGTGCGGATCTTACTCTAGTTGACCTATGAGGTTCAGTAACAACTTGATCTAAAGTTTCATGATCATCATCATTAACTTCCTCACTAATTGGTGTAGGTGTCGCAGAAACCGGTTTCTGTGATGAACTACTTTCCAATAAGGGGATAGGTACAGTTACCTCATCAAGTTCTACTTTCCTCCCACTCACTTCTTTCGAGAGAAACTCCTTCTCTAGAAAAACTCTGAATTTAGCAACAAAAGTCTTGCCTTCGGATCTGTGATAGAAGGTGTACCCAACAGTCTCCTTTGGGTATCCTATGAAGACACATTTCTCCGATTTGGGTTCGAGCTTATCAGGTTGAAGCTTTTTCACATAAGCATCGCAGCCCCAAACTTTCAGAAACGACAACTTTGGTTTTTTACCAAACCACAGTTCATAAGGCGTCGTCTCAACGGATTTTGATGGTGCCCTATTTAACGTGAATGCGGCCGTCTCTAAAGCATAACCCCAAAACGATAGCGGTTAATCAGTAAGAGACATCATAGATCGCACCATATCTAGTAAAGTACGATTACGACGGTCGGACACACCATTACGCTGTGGTGTTCCGGGTGGCGTGAGTTGCAAAACTATTCCACATTGTTTCAAATGAAGACCAAACTCATAACTCAAATATTCTCCTCCACGATCAGATCGTAGGAATTTTATTTTCTTGTTATGATGATTTTCAACTTCACTCTGAAATTCTTTGAACTTTTCAAACGTTTCATACTTATGTTTCATTAAGTAGATATACCCATATCTGCTTAAATCATCTGTGAAGGTGAGAAAATAACGATATCCGCCCCGAGCCTCAACATTCATCGGACCACATACATCTGTATGTATGATCTCCAACAAATCTGTTGCTCTCTCCATAGTACCGGAGAACGGCGTTTTAGTCATCTTGCCCATGAGGCACGGTTCACAAGTACCAAGTGATTCATAATCAAGTGGTTCCAACAGTCCATCAGTATGGAGTTTCTTCATGCGTTTTACACCGATATGACCTAAACGGTAGTGCCACAAATAAGTTGCACTATCATTATCAACTCTGCATCTTTTGGCTTCAATATTATGAATATGTGTATCACTACTATCGAGATTCAACAAAAATAGACCACTCTTCAAGGGTGCATGACCACAAAAGATATTACTCATATAAATAGAACAACCATTATTCTCTGATTTAAATGAATAACTGTCTCACATCAAACAAGATCCAGATATAATGATCATGCTCAACGCTGGCACCAAATAACAATTATATAGGTCTAATACTAATCCCGAAGGTAGATGTAGAGGTAGTGTGCCGACCGCGATCACATCGACTTTGGAACCATTTCCCACGCGCATCATCACCTCGTCCTTAGCCAATCTTTGCTTAATCCGTAGCCCCTGTTTCGAGTTGCAAATATTAGCAACAGAACCAGTATCAAATACCCAGGTTCTACTGCGAGCATTAGTAAGGTACACATCAATAACATGTATATCACATATACCTTTGTTCACCTTGCCATCCTTCTTATCCGCCAAATACTTGGGGCAGTTCCGCTTCCAGTGACCAGTCTGCTTGCAGTAGAAGCACTCAGTCTCAGGCTTAGGTCCAGACTTGGGTTTCTTCTCCCGAGCAGCAACTTGCTTGCTGTTCTTTTTTAAGTCCCCCTTCTTCTTCCCTTTGCCCTTTTTCTTGAAACTGGTGGTCTTATTGACCATCAACACTTGATGCTCCTTCTTGATTTCTACCTCTGCTGCCTTTAGCATTGCGAAGAGCTGGGGAATTGTCTTTATCCATCCCTTGCATGTTATAGTTCATCACGAAGCTCTTGTAGCTTGGTGGCAGTGATTGGAGAATTCTGTCAATGACGCTATCATCCGGAAGATTAACTCCCAGTTGAATCAAGTGATTACAGTACCCAGACATCTTGAGTATATGCTCACTGACAGAACTATTCTCCTCCATCTTACAGCTGTAGAACTTATTGGAGACTTCATATCTCTCAATCCGGGCAATCTTTTGAAATATTAACTTAAACTCCTGGAACATCTCATATGCTCCATGACGTTCAAAACGTCGTTGAACTCCCGGTTCTAAGTCGTAAAGCATGGCACACTAAACTATCGAGTAGTCATCAACACGTGACTGCCAGGCATTCACAATGTCTGCAGTTGCTGGCGCAGGTGGTACACCTAGCGGTGCTTCCAGGACGTAACTTTTCTGTGCAGCAATGAGGATAATCCTCAAGTTACGGACCCAGTCCGTGTAATTGCTACCATCATCTTTCAACTTTGCTTTCTCAAGGAACACATTAAAATTCAACGGAACAACAACACAGGTCATCTATCTACAATCAACATAGACAAGCAAGATACTATCAGGTACTAAGTTCATGATAATTTTAAGTTCAATTAATCATATTACTTAAGAACTCCCACTTAGATAGACATCCCTCTAATCCTCTAAGTGATCACGTGATCCATATCAACTAAACCATGTCCGATCATCACGTGAGATGGAGTAGTTTCAACGGTGAACATCACTATGTTGATCATATCTACTATATGATTCACGCTCGACCTTTCGGTCTCCGTGTTACGAGGCCATATCTGTTATATGCTAGGCTCGTCAAGTTTAACCTGAGTATTCCGCGTGTGCAACTGTTTTGCACCCGTTGTATTTGAACGTAGAGCCTATCACACCCGATCATCACGTGGTGTCTCAGCACGAAGAACTTTCGCAACGGTGCATACTCAGGGACAACACTTTATACTTTGATAATTTAGTGAGGGGTCATCTTATAATGCTACTGTCAAAGCAAGATAAGATGCATAAAAGATAAACATCACATGCAATCAATATAAGTGATATGATATAGCCATCATCATCTTGTGCTTGTGATCTCCATCTCCGAAGCACCGTCATGATCACCATCGTCACCGGCGCGACACCTTGATGTCCATCATAGCATCGTTGTCTTCTCGCCAATCTTATGCTTCTACGACTATCGCTACCGCTTAGTGATAAAGTAAAGCATTACAGGGCGATTGCATTGCATACAATAAAGCGACAACCATATGGCTCCTACTAGTTGCCGATAACTTGGTTACAAAACATGATCATCTCATACAATAAAAATTTAGCATCATGTCTTGACCATATCACATCACAACATGCCCTGCAAAAACAAGTTAGACGTCCTCTACTTTGTTATTGCAAATTTTACGTGGCTGCTACGGGCTAAGCAAGAACCGTTCTTACCTACGCATCAAAACCACAACGATAGTTTGTCAAGTTGGTGTTGTTTTAACCTTCGCAAGGACCGGGCGTAGCCACACTCGGTTCAACTAAAGTTAGAGGAACTGACACCCGCTAGCCACCTGTGTGCAAAGCACGTCGGTAGAACCAGTCTCGCGTAAGCGTACACGTAATGTCAGTCCGGGCCGCTTCATCCAACAATACCGCCGAACCAAAGTATGACATGCTGGTAAGCAGTATGACTTATATCGTCCACAACTCACTTGTGTTCTACTCATGCATATGACATCTACGCATAAAACCTGGCTCTGATACCACTGTTGGGGAACGTAGTAATTTCAAAAAATATCTTACGCACACGCAAGATCATGGTAATGCATAGCAACGAGAGGCGAGAGTGTTGTCCACGTACCCTCGTAGACCGACAGTGGAAGTGTTTGCACAACGCGATTGATGTAGTAGTACGTCTTCATGATCCGACCGATCAAGTACCGAACGTACGGCACCTCCGAGTTCAGCACACGTTCATCCCGATGACATCCCTTGAACTCCGATCCAGCCGAGTGCTGAGGGAGAGTTTCGTCAGCATGACGGCGTGGTGACGATGATGATGTTCTACCGACACAGGGCTTCGCCTAAGCACCGCTATAGTATTATCGAGGTGGATTATGGTGGAGGGGGGCACCGCACATGGCTAAAAGACCAAGCGATCAATTGTTGTCTCTAGGGTGCCCCCCTGCACCTGTATATAAAGGAGCAAGGGGGGTGCGGCCGGCCAGGAGAGAGGGTGCGCCAGGAGGAGTCCTACTCCCACCGGGAGTAGGACTCCCCCCTTTCCTAGTTGGATTAGGACTTGGGAGGGGGAAAGAGGAGGGAGAGAGGAAGGAAGGGGGGGGGGGCGCCCCCCCTCTCCTTGTCCTATTTGAACTACGGGGGGAGGGGCGGGCGGCCCAGCCCTGGCCGCCTCTCCTCTTCTCCGTAAAGGCCCACTAAGGCCCATTAACCTCCCGGGGGGTTCTGGTAACCTCCCGGTACTCCGATAAAATCCCGATTTCACCCGGAACACTTCCGATATCCAAACATAGGCTTCCAATATATCAATTTTCATGTCTCGACCATTTTGAGACTCCTCGTCATGTCTGTGATCACATCCGGGACTCCGAACAACCTTTGGTACATCAAAACATATAAACTCATAATATAACTGTCATCAAAATGTTAAGCGTGCGGACCCTACGGATTCGAGAACTATGTAGACATGACCGAGATACGTAGCGGAACCTGGATGCTCATATTGGTTCCCACATATTCTATGAAGATCTTTATCGGTCAGACCGCATATCAACATACGTTGTTCCCTTTGTCATTAGTATGTTACTTGCCCGAGATTCGATCCTCGGTATCTCAATACCTAGTTTCAATCTCGTTAACGGCAAGTCTCTTTACTCATTCCATAATACATCATCCCGCAACTAACTCATTAGTTGCAATGCTTTCAAGGCTTAAGTGATGTGCATGACCGAGAGGGCCCAGAGATACCTCTCCGATAATCGGAGTGACAAATCCTAATCTTGAAATATGCCAACCCAACAAGTACCTTCGGAGACACCTGTAGAGCACCTTTATAATCACCCAGTTACGTTGTGACGTTTGTTAGAACATAAAGTGTTCCTCCGGTAAACGGGAGTTGCATAATCTCATAGTCATAGGAACATGTATAAGTCATGAAGAAAGCAATAGCAACATACTAAACGATCGTGTGCTAAGCTAACGGAATGGGTCAAGACAATCACATCATTCTCCTAATGATGTGATCTCATTAATCAAATGACAACTCTTTGTCTATGGTTAGGAAACTTAACCATCTCTGATCAACGAGCTAGTGAAGTAGAGGCATACTAGTGACATACTGTTTGTCTATGTATTCACACATGTATTATGTTTCCGGTTAATACAATTCTAGCATGAATAATAAACATTTATCATGATATAAGGAAATAAATAATAACTTTATTATTGCCTCTAGGGCATATTTCCTTCACTTTCTGCTCTGAAGGAGAAGCTGATCAACTCACCATCAGGAAGACGCATGCGGGCGAGGAAACGGGCCTATCCATCTCCTCCAATCTGCGACATACTGCGTCCTTTCTCGACCTCCATAGTGTACGCCCCCAGGAGTCTCAAATGTCATAGTGTCTCCTGTCAGCTTGTTGAATTTCAACCTCACATTGCATGGGACGATCTGTGTAAAAAAAGCAAAATGACACAATGCAGTAATGCCAACACTAAAAAAATAGTTGTTACATTTCATATAATTTCTTACCGCCGCATGACGAAAACTCGGCTGGAAGTAGATGCCGAACAGCTTGCCAGTTGCAAGGCTGCTGGCGCACCTTGACTTGCACAGTCGACATGGTGGTGGTGGTGGTGACGCCATTTTCCTAAAGCAATATGAGCAAAGGATTAACGATCCACTTCACAGGAAAGAAAAACAGTAGCATGTGATATTTTTGGTTCTTCTTCATTTATATTTTCATAACTTACTAACACCTTCTAGAATAGAACCAACAGCTAGCAGGCAAATGCCAAATCTTGCCTAATAAGATTTGGTTCTTCTTCCGTGAGAAGCAATTTGATGGACAATTATAATCCTAAGATGTAGTAACATATAAGATGACAAGGTACCACCTACTAAAGCATTTCAGTGGCACCTATTGCCGAAAAAACTTTTCAAAAATATCTACCAAATGAGGTGGTGGCACCTATTGCCTAAGATAATTGATTAAAAAAACAAGTGGAAAATTTAACTAAATTGGCACCTACATTTTGCCAAAAAATAACTTATTACAGAAAAACAAAAGCATCTAGCTATCCATGTACAGAAAAAAATAACAATAAAATGGTGCATTTCTTTCCAAGCATCTAGCTAGGTGGTGCCAAATCTTCAGAGCTATCAACTAGCATACTAAATCAACTAAATCAAAATGTTCTATAAATCAACTAAATCAACTAGACTACTAAATCAACTAAATCAAAATGTTCTAAATCAACTAAATCAACTAACCTACTAAATCAACTAAATCATATCAACTAAATCAAAATGTTGCATATGAACTAGCCTACTAAATCAAAATGTAGCAGGGAGGAGGGGTTGCGGATGGAGGAGGGAGGAGGAAGAAGGAGGGGCGACTGGAGGAGGGAGGAGAGAGTAGGACGGAGGAGGAAGGCGAAGCGAGGAGGGGCCGGCCGGTGGCGAGTGGAGGGAGGACGGAGGAGGAGGGCGGTACCGAATCCAGCGAGGAGGAGGGGTAGGCGCTGGCGGCCGTGATACGTCTCCAACGTATCTATAATTTTTTATTGTTCCATGCTATTATATTATCAATCTTGTATGTCTTATATGCATTTATATGCTATTTTATATGTTTTTTGGGACTAACCTATTAACCTAGGGCCCAATGCCAGTTTATGTTTTTCCTTGTTTTTGAGTATCACAGAAAAGGAAAACCAAACGGAGTCCAATTGACCTAAAATTTCACGGAGATCGTTTTTGGACCAGAAGAAGCCCACAGAGCATCGAAGATGGGCCAGAAGAGTTCCGAGGCACCCACGAGGGTGGGGGGCGCGCCCTCTACCTCGTGGCCGCCTTGGAGACCCCCCCTGACTTGTTCCCGACGCCAAAACCTCTTATATATACAGAAACCCCCAGAACATAACCTAGATCGTGACTTCCACCGCCGCAAGCCTTTGTAGCCACCGAAAACCAATCTAGACCCGTTCTGGCACCCTGCCGGAGGGGGGAATCCCTCTCCGGTGGCCATCTTCATCATCTCGGCGCTCTCCATGACGAGGAGGGAGTAGTTCACCCTCGGGGCTGAGGGTATGTACCAGTAGCTATGTGTTTGATCTCTCTCTCTCTCTCTCTCTCTCTCTCTCTCTCTCTCTCTCTCTCTCGTGTTCTTGATTCAGCACGATCTTGATGTATCGCGAGCTTTGCTATTATAGTTGAATCTTATGATGTTTCTCCCCCTCTACTCTCTTGTAATGGATTGAGTTTTCCCTTTGAAGTTATCTTATCGGATTGAGTCTTTAAGGATTTGAGAACACCTGATGTATGTCTTGCATGTGCTTATCTGTGGTGACAATGGGATATTCACGTGATCTACTTGATGTATGTTTTGGTGATCAACTTGCGGGTTTCATAATTGTGAACTTATGCATAGGGGTTGGCACAAGTTTTCATCTTGACTCTCCGGTAGAAACTTTGGGGCACTCTTTGAAGTACTTTGTGTTGGTTTGAATAGATGAATTTGAGATTGTGTGATGCATATCGTATAATCATACCCACGGATACTTGAGGTGACATTGGAGTATCTAGGTGACATTAGGGTTTTGGTTGATATGCGTCTTAAGCTGTTATTCTAGTACGCACTCTTGAATAGATCGATCAGAAAGAATAACTTTGAGGTGATTTCGTACCCTACAATAATCTCTTCGTTTGTTCTCCGCTATTAGTGACTTTGGAGTGACTCTTTGTTGCATGTTGAGGAATAGTTATATGATCTAATTATGTTATTATTGTTGAGAGAACTTGCACTAGCGAAAGTATGAACCCTAGGCCTTGTTTCGACACATTGCAATATCATTTGTGCTCACTTTTATCATTAGTTACCTTGCTGTTTTTATATTTTCAGATTACAAAAACCTATATCTATCATCCATATTGCACTTGTATCACCATGTCTTCACCGAACTAGTGCATCTATACAATTTACCATTGTATTGGGTGTGTTGGGGACACAAGAGACTCTTTGTTATTTGGTTGCAGGGTTATTTGAGAGAGACCATCTTTAACCTACGCTTCCCACGGATTGATAAACCTTAGGTTATCCACTTGAGGGAAATTTGCTACTGTCCTAGAAACCTCTGCATTTGGAGGCCCAACAACGTCTACAAGAAACCTTTGCTTTTTCATTCGATTGAGATATTCAATTATGAATTTGGTTCATGATTTTGACAAAGTCAATAACTTTTTAAATTTAATAGGCAGCAATCGGCCTATAAAAACGCATGCATCATCTCACCACCTAGAAAAAAAATAACTCCAATATATGATATGTAGCATCAATAGAGTATACGCATCCACAAATGTAGAAAATTCCTCACATAAGTATGTGTTCTTTAGCAGATAATATAGAATCACACCGCAAAAGGCCCACCAAAAGACTATTGTAAAATAAAAAGAATATACACTCCTCATCTCCCACACTCGCCAAACCAAATACTCGTTCTAAAATATAAGGTGCATCTGTTTATTGTAAATCAAATTTGTTTAAGTTGACAAAGGCCAGGGCCAAAAATATCGACATCTACAATACTAAAAATACAATATTAAAATTTATTCCATGGTGAATCTAATGATAGCAATTTGATATTATGAATATGGACACATTTCTCTACAAATTTGGTCAAACTTATTGAGATTTGACATTTCTAAATACTTATATTCTACATCTTATATATTTTGACGCAAACAGAGTACTCCCTCCATCCATATATATAGGGTCTAATGATTTTTTCGAGACTGCCTTTGACTATTGATAAGATTAATAGTATATTAGTTGTATAATGTGAAATTTTTATCATTGGAAGCTACTTTCATGTACGAATTTGACAGTATGCTTCGTGTAACTTGTGTGTCTTATATTATTACTCTAATATGTAGTTAAAGTTAGCCTTGAAAAACACATTAGGCCCTGTATATATGGATAGGGGGAGTAACTTTTTTATGAAAATTTAACAACAGCAACGGAGGCGGCAAAAGCGCGTCAACCTGCAGTTCTACTCGAGAAAAGTCCATTTTAAACCTTTAGCTTGTAAAGCTTAGTTAAATCAAACCCGGTCTAAATCGAACCCTGGAGCTGTTTTGATCCCGGGATTTCATCTCTCGGATCACTTTTGATGGGCCGTCCAGCCTGCAAAATAGCCATTTTTTTACGAATCTGAAAATATGTGCATGATATTGAAAAATGTTCAGAAATTAAAAAAATCTTAAATAAGAAAAAAGTTCAGGATATCAATTTTTTTCGCAAATCTGGAAATAAATTCGGAAATAAAAAATATTCTCAAAATTGGAAAATCTTTTGCAGTTTGGAAAAATGTTCGCAAATTTGAAAAGGTTTCTTGCATTTGAATTTTTTTGTGAACTCCAAAAGTGTTTTAAAATTAAAATCTGTTCATGGATTTGAAAAAAGATCAAGAACTCAAAAAATAAAAAAATATTCCTGAACTCGAAAAATATTCACAAATTTATAAAGTGTTCATGAATTTGAAAAAATGTTCATGAGTTTGAAAATCTATTGCAAATTTGAATAAATATCCACAAACTAGAAACATGTTTGCAAAGACAAAAAATACTTTTGAGTTTGAATTAGTTTTCATGATTTAAAAAAAACATTCACGAGTTTGAAAGACGTTCACGATTTTTTTAAAAAAAATATGAAGTTGAAAAATGTTCAACATATATTTAAGAGAATTGACCCTGTATTGTAAAATGCTCATTGTATATTCAAATACATCAAAGTAGTAACATTATGTTTGAAAAAATCTGGGAAAAAAATAAATAAGTAAATATATAAATGCCTAAGGAAATTGTAAATTAAAAATAAACAAAAAGGGATATAAAATGGTAATAGAAATTATAGAAACGGAAAATCAAAAGAGAAAAACAAGTCACTGGGCATGAGTACGAAAAAAAAAAGAATTGCGGAAACCAGCTTAAGTTCGCTATGCAAGTTGGCATGAATACAAAAGAAAATCAGTTACTAGGCGGCCCGCACGAGACTAGAGGTGGAAGATAAATATGACAAGTGAGTCAAGTCAGTCGGTACAAGTAGCAAAATATCCCATTTTGGGATATATATTTTTTTATGTGAAAAACAACTCCAGAGTTTGATTTAGACCAGCATTGATAAGTTTATGGTGCCAACAACCGGGATTCTGAGTTGAGGGTTCAATTTAGCTAAGCACTACAAGTTCAAGGTTTAAAATAGATTTTTTTCTGTTCTAATCTACACCTGCCGAATTGTGAGCGATCGCCCCGGCGTAGTGGCGGCAGATGCAATCGCTGGGCCCATGTTAATTTCATCTTGATACTCGGAACCCTATCTCGTATTGGGCGCGTGACGTGCTATGGGTTTATGGTCCTGTTTGGATACTCTAACACAGTTAGAGTTAGAGTTATTTTCTAACCCACTCTAACCCAAATAAGCATCTCTCCACCGGGATAGTTGGGTTAAATGGAACTAACCCACTCTAACTCTTCATGTTTGGATACTTTTGAGTTATTTGAGCCTCCAACTAACCCAAACTAATTCTAACCCCATAATCCAAACAGGGCCTATATATAGCCACCATGATCTGAATGGCCCTGCGAAAACTAGATTAAAAAAACTAGCTAGCTAGAAATCGAACCGATCGATGTCTTCGCCGGCTGCTCTGTCGGCAGATGAGATACCCATGGGTCTGGTGCGCCTCGAAAGGCAACGCCTGCAGTTCGACAACCACTTCTCCGTGACGTGCCGCCGGGACCGCTTCTGCCTGCGCTGCGTCGTGGCTTTCTGCTCCCACTGCTGCGGCAATCACCACTTCCACCCGGAGTGGCCGGACCTCCGGGTCCTCCCCATCGACCTTGACACCGAAGGCCGGCCCATATTCCCAACCCGGATGGCGGCGGCACCGGACGGGCACCCGATCCCGCCGGACATAGCCAAGTTCATGAGGGCGCAGGATTACACCTCGCCGTTGCTAAGGGACGTCTTCTGCATTCACTGTGCCAAGTCCTTCCGCGCCGACGTCTGCGCCCACCACGGCGACCACGCGCGCCTCCGGGACTGCGTGCTCCGCATCGAGAAGCGCGGCTGGAGGACCTGCGTCAGGTGCGTCGGCGACGAGTGGTGGGTGCCGCACATCGGCTTAGCGCTCGGAGATCCGGTGCTCGTGGACGAGCAGGGGAGGTACGAGCTTCTCCCCGTGCTGACACGGGTGCGGCGTCCGTGCGTGGAGTGTGGCATCGGCGCCCATCGGATTCCACGGGAGTTCTTCCCGTTCTGCTCCGAGGCTTGCACCTGCAAACACATTCGCTGCATCGAAGAACGCCGGGAGGCCAGGCTCGCTGCTCGGCGCTTGGCCACCGTCAGGCCAGAGGAGTAGGTTTAATCGTTTCTACTACCTGTATCCAGGTTTATAAGTCACACATGAGTTTTTATATCTTTAATTTGACTAGCGACAAATGTTATAAAGTTAGTTGATAGTCAAAATGAAATTTCCAAACATACTTCCGCCTAGATACGAGCGCGGGGACAAGAACCACAAAAAAGGCCACGCTCTCCCCTCCTCTCCCCTGCGGCCGGAGCCACCAGATCCGGCCATTATGGCCGCCAGCTCCTCCACCGGAAACCCTGCCCGCCTCAGCCAGTGCTCCCCGCAGCCCGCTGGGGGCGCGCCTCGGACCGTTGGACCCTCGACCCCCCTCCTCCCCGTGGTCCGCAGCCTCGACGACTGTTGCGTCAGATCCGGCCTCGACGCCGCGAATCTTGCACCGGGACGGCCGCCCCAGGGCAGGTGCGTCGCTGGGACCGCCGGATCCTTGCGGTTCCCCTTGC
>NC_041384.1:133537601-133652479 GCF_002162155.2 Triticum dicoccoides | reverse complement strand
TGATTGTCCGCCCCGACTCCCCTGCCCCCGTTTCTTCTTCGGGACAGGCAGGCGCGATGGGCGATGGATGGACGGAGGTCCGCTCCCGGAAGAAAGGGAGGCCCCGCTCACGCTCGTCGGATCAAAGAAAGCGCCCTCTGCGGCAGCGCTCGGACCGCCGCGGCTCATCCAATACAGGCGGAGGCAGGAAGGCCTTCTTAAGCCGTTTCAAAGGCAAATGCTTCCGCTGCCTCAGTGAGCTCCACCGCTGGGTAGATTGTCGTGATCCCCTCCGTTGCATCATCTGCAAGCGCGCTGGGCATTACGGCAAGGAGTGCCCGCAGAACCCTCGGAACAGAGGGCCCGGGGGTCCTGCTCGAGATCGCCTGAAGCTGCCCGCTGCCGCGCGCGCCCCGGTCCAAGACCGCCTCATCTTCCCGGTGGCGCCCCCCCACCCCGACATGAACCGCTTGCTCCTGTGCGATCCGGCCAGGCGGCCGCGTGAGAGCCACCGGGTGATCGTGGCCACACCGGCGCTGGAGCTCGAGGAGCACGTTCTGCGCCAGCACGCCGTCACCCTCACCGCTGCCGACCGCTCGCACTCCACCACCCCAGCGGCCGTCGGCAGGGTGATCTTCGAGCAGCTCTCCACCGGCCCGCATCAGCTGCGCGTCATGGCGCACCAGCCCGAAGCCTTCCTCATCCACTTCGACCTCCCCGCGCACCGGGACAATGCCGTGCGGCGCGCCGTCATCAAGGTCGACGGCTGCAAGTACTTCATCAGGGTGTGGAATGAAGACGACCACACCGCAATCCTCAAGTTCAACCATCACGTGCGCGTGGTGATAGAAGACCTGCCGATGCAATTTTGGAACCTGCCGGGTGCCGAGGAGGCCCTCGGCGACATCGGCCGCGTCGACCGGCTGGACTCGCGCACTCTCGAGAGGGGCCACACCAAAACCTTCGCGTGCTGGCTCTGGGTCTGGGATGTTGCCCGCATCCCAACTAGGCGCGCCCTCTGGGTGCTCAAGCGCGGCGCCGGCTGCTCAGATGAGATCATCGGCATCACCCCCGATGACCGCCGTGTTCCTCCGCCGCCTGGAGCACGCCGCTACGACATGCTGATCCACGTCGACCTGCTCGAGGACTGGTCGCCCCTTTCGCCGCGCTCCTCCCACTCGGGGCAGAGCGGCCTGCCTTCTTCGGATGACAGCGACGACCGCCCACTCCCCCGCGTCGAGCCGGGCACCTGGGTCGCCCATGTGGAGGACGGCCAGGGCCGGGCGCGCAGCTCCGCGCCGCGTGCCGGCCCGGCTGGCTGCGGCCCGATCCTGGGCGGCTCCGATCGAGACCGCAATGGTGATGGTGGGAGCGGAGGTTCGAGCCGGTCCTGGAGGGATTGGCTGCTCGGGCATGGCTGCCACGCTAGGAGCGGCGGCGATGGCGTCGTCAACAGCGTGCATCGCCAGCGCAGCCGCACCCCGGTTGGAAGCCGCCGCTCCGTGGGCCGCAAGGAGGAGGGTTCGAGCTCCAACACCAACACTCTGCGCGCCACGCCGCCCAAGCCGCTTCGACCGGTGCAGGCCGCGCCGGCTGAAGCGGACCCGGTCGCTCAATTCTTCTCCTTCTCCGACTCGGGGCGCGCCCTCTCGCCGCCCCCGCGCATGGACTGCATGCAGTTGGAGATGGAGAACGCAATGATCAAAGCCCTGCGCACCTCGCTTGCTTTCGAAGACGGTGGTCGCTCCCCTCCATCCCGCCTGAGTGTCAAGCCAGGGGAGCTCGAGAGCCCAGCGATGCTGCCGTGCCTGCTGCCCTGCGTCAGCTCCCCTGCAGCAGCCACGGTGGGCTTCCAGCTGGATGCGGTGACCCAGCAGGTGGGCGAGATGGTGATCGGCAGCCGCAATGAGCAGGCGGCTCAGCTGTTCGAGGCGGTGCCCGCACCCATTCTTCCGTGCCAGCCTCCACGCCCTCGCCACCCTGCTCCGCCAAAGTCCAGGGCTCTCTCGGCCCCCTCTCGCCGGAGCGCACGTCAGGCTGCGGCAGGCATCACCACCCTAGTGGCCCAGAGGGCGGTGCTGTGCCTCATCCAGGAGCTTGGCGAGCTCGGCCCAAAGGACAAGATGACACCAAAAGCCGCCGCCCAGATCATGAAGCGCTTCCAAGAGCCACTGTCGGAGGGCGATATCGCTGCCATTGCAAAGCTCACCAGCCTCGATCAAGGCGCTCTCAAGACCGCGTCGGGCATGGCAGGTCTGGCAGATGCTGAGGAGATTCTGCAAGTGTAGTAATATTAGCATTATCAGATGTATCTAGGATCCGCCAGCGGCTGGTCTTCAACCGGCTTGATCTAGGTTTAGTGTCAATGTTTAGTTCCTCGATGATGTGGTTAGCTGCGTGGCGACGGGGTTTTGGGCCTACTGGTGGCCGTCGCCGCCCCAGGCTGTATGTGATGGTGTTTCGTCCCTGCATTAGTAGTTTTTTTAGCTGGTGGAGCAACAACTGGTTTTTAGATGAATGACAATACCATGAACTTCATGTCATGGAATGTTAGGGGACTAAACTGCCCTGTGAAGCGTACTGCGATCAACGGCGTGGCCACCGCGCATAGATTAGCAATGTTGTGTTCGCAGGAGACCAAGATAGAGGTGTGGTTGACGGCGATGGCCAGGGAGATCGGTGGCTCCTCGCTGCAAGGCTGCGTCGTCCTCCCAGCTGTAGGTACTAGAGGGGGTGCGGCCATTTTCTGGGACAAAACGATAGTCGACGTAGTTTCTCATAGCATAGGAAGGTTCTCCATTACGGCTAGGGTTCTTGAGCTCCACTCCGGGCTGCACTTCTGGATCACCACGGTGTATGGGCCAACAGATGACGCCCAGAAAGATAGCTTCCTGGCTGAAATCGCTGCGACAGCTCCATCTACGGCAGAGCCATGGATGATCAATGGTGATTTTAACATGATCTACCAGGCTGCTGACAAGAACAATGCCAATATAAACAGAAGAATGATTGGGAAGTTTAGGAGGGCCATTGATCAAGCTGGACTGAGGGAGATAAAATGCAAAAACCGACGTTTCACTTGGAGCAACGAAAGAGAAGTGCCAACGCTTTGCAGCATCGACAAAGTGTTCTGCAACGAGCACTAGGAAGTACTGCACCCTGATCACATCCTAGTGGCTGCCTCTACATCTTTTTCGGATCATTGCCCGCTGTACCTGATAGCCGCAAGCAAGCCATGCAGACAGGCACATTTCAGGTTTGAGAGTTTCTGGCCGCGCTTCCACCGCTTCACAGAAACTGTTCTGCGAGCGTGGCAACGGCCAGTGCACCATGACTGCCCTTTTGTCAGGGTGAAGAAGAAGCTTGAGAGGACGGCAGCGGACCTGAAGATATGGAGCAAAACCACTTTTGGGAGGGCAACCATGCAGTTTCACATAGCAAATGAAGTCATCCGTTTGCTTGATCTAGCCCAGGAGAGCAGAAGACTGTCGGCAGCCGAGATCAACCTCAGAAAGCAGCTGAAGCTCAAGGTCCTAGGGTTGGCAGCCATTGAGAGAGCACGGAGGAGGCAAGCTTCAAGGATCACATGGCTGCGGGTTGGTGATGCGAGCACTAAGTTTTTCCACGCTAAAATGAGAGCAAGAAGCAGAAAAAACTACATTCATTCTCTTGCAAGCGGCAGCACAGTGGCTTACGAACATGAGGAAAAAGAAAAAATGATTCATGATCACTTCCAAAGCAGTCTGGGCAAACAGGAATCACGCCAAGCAACCCTAAACTGGGACAGGATAAACGTCCCGAGGATCGACCCGCAGGGTTTGGACGCTCCCTTCTCGCACGCAGAAGTTTGGGCAGCGATAGTCGACTCCCTAGCGGATAAAGCCCCGGGTCCGGACGGTTTCAATGGCCATTTTTTTAGATCTTGTTGGCATATAATCAAAGAGGACATCATGGCTGTTTTTCAAAAATTCTATCACCTCTCAGGGCAAAACTTTGCAAGCCTCAACACTGCCTTCATTGTGCTCCTGCCCAAGAAAAACGGAGCTTCTGAAGTGGGACATTTCCGGCCGATCAGCCTCATACACTCAATCGCAAAACTAATCTCGAAGGTGCTCTCGACTAGGCTGTCCGGGGCCCTCAGTGCGATCATCTCCCCGGCACAGACGGCATTTCAAAAAGGAAAGTGCATCCACGACAGCTTCCAATACGTTCAAAGTTCAGTAAGGATGCTGCACCGCATGAACAAGAAGGCTCTGTTTTTCAAACTGGACATAGCAAAGGCCTTCGATTCAGTCTCCTGGGAGTACATGTTCGAGCTGATGGAGCGGATGGGCTTCCCACCAAGATGGCGTGACTGGATCGCACTACTGCTATCTACGGCATCGTCGTCATGCATGCTCAACGGAGTCCCTGGACCGCAGATCTCCCACAGGTGCGGTTTCAGACAAGGTGATCCCCTCTCTCCGCTGCTCTTCATCATGGCAATCGACCCGTTGCACCACCTGCTCGCAGCCGCTGCAGCGGAGGGAGCAATGGCTCCGCTGCCAGGTCAGGGGATCAGCATGAGAGCCAGCCTATACGCGGATGATGCGGTGATCTTTGCAAATCCGGAGAAGGAAGAAGTGGAAACGCTGCTTTTTCTACTGAAAAAATTTGGCGACTGCATGGGGCTCAAACTGAACCAGGCTAAGTCTTCGGTGATTCCAATAAACTGCAATGACATTCAGCAGTCTGAGGTGCTTGCTAGTTTCAGAGGACAACAAACCTCTTTTCCAACCACCTATCTTGGACTGCCCATTTCCACGAGAAAATTAAGGCTGGTGCACTTCCAATTCATAACTGACCGAATTCGATCTAGGCTGGCGGGATGGAAGGGCCGGCTCATGAGCATGGCTGGCAGGCGAGTCCTCGTGCGTGAGGTGCTAACTGCGCTGCTAGTGTTTGCCATGAACGTCCTCAAGGTCCCAAAGAAAATCCTAGGAGAAGTGGACAAGGCTCGCAGGCAGTTCCTCTGGGCGCAGGACAAGAAAATCACCAGGGCCAAATGCAAGGTGGCTTGGGATAAGGTATGCCGGCCGGTGGACAAGGGAGGGCTTGGCATCCTAGATTGCCACCGTTTCGGTGCGGCCCTGCGGATGCGATGGCTCTGGCTTTCATGGCAGCAACAGCATAGCCCCTGGATGAGCTTTCCCGTCCCATGCGATCATGACGATCGTGTGCTCTTTGCATCGGCCACCTAAGTGCAGCTAGGAAACGGAAGAACAACCACTTTTTGGACAAGCTCTTGGTTGGGATCAATGCCTCTATGCCAAGAGTTCCCAACTCTTTTCCAGCACTCGCGTGGCATGGGCAAGACAGTTCAAGAGGCCCTGGCAAATGACAAATGGATTCAAGACCTGCAGCACGACAATAGGGCCGAAATGGTGGTTCAGTACCTGCAGCTCTGGCGAAAGCTTCGCAGGGCCAATGTCGCACTAACAACGGAGGAAGACTCGATCACCTGGTAGGCAGGTGGTGGAAACGTCTATACTGCCAATGCTGCTTACAAACTGCAGACAGGCGATGCCCCTAATCCTGGAATCAAGGCGGCAATCTGGAAGTCTTGGGCCCCTGGAACCGTTAAGATGTTTGCATGGCTTCTCCTCCAAGACAGACTCTGGTGCAACGATCGCCTGCAGCGGTGCGGGTGGACAAACGATTACTTATGCGCTCTTTGTCTCAGAAATCTCGAATGTTCTACGCACCTATTCTGGGATTGCCCGCTCGCACGGTCGGTTTGGGAGGCGGCATCCTCCTGGAATGGATGTGCAGCCCTGCAGCTTGCCAGGATAACGAGCCACTCATCGCTGAGGCACTGGAAAAAACAGTCCAACTAGCACCATCAAACTCCAGGAAAGGGCTCAAGACGATGATGATGCTGATAGCCTGGGAGATATGGAAGGAGAGAAATGCATGTGTTTTCAACAACAAACTCCCCCATGCTGAAGACGTGCTGCACTCCATCAGGAACACGATCGAGCTATGGAGAATGGTGGGAGCAACATGCCTAGAGCCCCCCTTTGGGGAATATGTAGCGAGAGATTAGGCCGAGGGCTAAGCCGGTCACCCTGTAGTTTTCATTTTCATTTCTCAAACTGCATCCATGATCGCTTGATCACCCCCTGTTCTCCTGCTGCTTTCTTCTAAATCAATGAAGCCGGAAACCCCGGATCTTTCAAAAAAACATACTTCCTCCGTTTCTTTCTACTCTTTCAAGATTTATCTGGAGTCAAATTTCGTAAGGCCCCGTGTCCTCCCGCGTCGCCTCCCCCGGCGGCGGCGGGGAGCCGCGCTGCTGCGGTCCCCCTTCCCACCCCGCCCCACCTCCTCGTCGCCATCGGAGGAGTGGCCGGCAAAGCCGCGCTGGCTCCTAGGATGGTGGCAGCGGGGCGCCTCGGCTAGCATGGCTTCAGGTCGTCCACCCGCTTTCCCATCGACTTCCGCCGCGCACCGGGTGCCGGCGTGTCTCCGGTGGCTCCATCCCCCTCCGCGCGCGTGGCCATCGCCCGCCCCGTCCCACCGGGCTCCGGCTGCTCCTGGTCTTCGCCAACACGTCCTCCCCCCATCCATGCCAGATCCATGGTTACTAGTGACCAAGCCCTAACAAAACTAAATCGATTACATATGATAAATCTCATCCAATCCATCACCGTCCAGCAAAGCCTACGAAGAAATTACTCACTCCTTGCGGTGAGCATCATGGAATTGCTGAAGGAGGATGGTTGATGATGACGACTGTGTCGAATCCCCCTCTTCGGAGCCAAGAATGGACTCCAGATCAGCCCTCCCGATGAAGAACAAGAGGTGGCGGCGGCTCCGTATCGTTAAACGCGATGATTCCTTCTCTCTGATTTTTTTCTTGGCAAATAGGTACTTATGGAGTTGGAGATAGGGTTGCGGGGCTGCCAGGGGCCCACAAGCCTGCCAGGCGCGCCCCCTAGACTTGTGGCGCCCTGGGACCGCCCCCTCTGGTATTTCTCTTCGCCAATATTTTTTATATATTCTGAAATAATTCACCATAAATTTTCAGCTCAATCCGAGAATTTTTATTTCCTCACAAAAACAACATCATGTCAATTCTACTGAAAACAACATCAGTCCGAGTTAGTTCCATTCAAATCATGCAAATTAGAGTCCAAAACAAGAGCAAAAGTGTTTAAAAAGTAGATAGGTTTAGGACGTATCACTTCTACCCACTTAATAACATAATCAACAACAACTAGAATATGTGTACACCATTAGATGAAGGAGAAGGTCCTACATAATCAAATCCCCAAACATCAAATGGTTCAATGACAAGTGAATACTTCATAGTAACTTCCTGACCTCTACCAATATTACCAATTATTTGACATTCATCATAAGATAATACAAACTTACGTGCATCCTCGAAAAGAGTAGGCCAATAAAAATCATATTGTAATACCTTATGTGCAGTTCTATCTCCAGCATGGTGTCCTCCGTATGCCTCAGAATGACACTTCCATAGAATTTGTTCCTGTTCAAGCTTAGGTACACAACATCTAATAATACCATCTACTCTTTTATAAATATATGAATCGTCCCAAAAGTAATGTCTTAAATCAAAAAATAATTTTTTCTTTTGTTGGTATGTGAAATTAGGTGGTATATATTTAGCAACAATGTAATTAGCATAATCTGCATACCGAGGAGTAATACGAGAAGCATTTATAACATTTAATTGTTCATCAGGAAGACTATCATCAATAGGCAGTGGGTCATCAAGAGCATTTTTCATTTGAGACAAAATTATCAGCTATGGGGTTCTCAGCTCCTTTCTATCAATAATATGCAAGTCAAATTATTGTAGCAACAAAACCCACCTAATTAACATAGGTTTAGCATTTTTCTTTTCCATAAGATATTTAATAGCAGCATGATCCATGTGAACAGTTGCTTTAGAATTAATGATGTATGATCTGAATTTATCACATGCAAACACAACTGCTAGAAATTCTTTTTCACTACCATCATAATTTATTTGAGCATTGTCTAGAGTTTTAATGGATGACATTTAATTTCTTATCGACTCTTTGTCATAAAACAACACCAACTGCATAATCACTAGCATCACACATAATTTTAAAAGGTAGGTTCCAATCAGGTAGTTGAACCATGGGTGAAGAGATTAAGGCTTTCTTATGTATTTCAAATGCTTCTACACAATCATCATCAAAAATAAATGTAACATATTTTTGCAAAAGATTATTAAGAGGTCTAGAAATCTTAGAGAAGTCTTTAATAAACCTCCTATAGAAACCAGCATGACCAGGGAAACTTCTTATACCTTTAATATATTTAGGACATGTCATTTTCTCAATTGCATCAATGTTAGCTTTATCTTCTTCAATACCTCGTTCAGAAACTTTATGCCCAAGTACTATACCTTCATTCACCATAAAGTGGCACTTCTCCCAATTCAAGACAAGATTAGTTTCTTTACATCTCTGCAAAACTCGATCAAGGTTGCTTAAACGATCATCAAAAGAAGTGTCGTAAACGAAAAAATCATCCATGAAAACCTCAACAATATTTTCACAAAAGTTAGAGAATATAGCAGTCATACATCTTTAAAATGTAGCAGGTGCATTGCATAAACCAAAAGGCACACGTCTATAAGCATAAGTTCCAAAAGGGCAAGTAAAAGTAGTTTTCTCTTGATCTTCTTTTGACACGGGTATTTGAGAGAGACCAGAATATCCATCAAGGAAACAAAAGTGTGTATGCTTACACAATATTTCTAACATTTGATCAATAAAAGTCAAGGGGTAATGATCTTTTCTAGTAGCTTTATTTAATTTCCTGAAATGAATTACCATCCTATAAGCAGTTACAATTCGTTGTGGGATGAGTTCATTTTTGTCATTATGAACATCAGTTATAGCTCCATTCTTAGGAGCACAATGAATATGAATTACCCATCTACTATCACCTCTGGGATAAATTATACCTGCTTCCAGAAGTTTTAACATTTCAGTTCTTACTACATCCTTCATCTTAGGATTCAACCGTCGTTAATGATTGATGTCGCTTGAAGCTACGTCGGTATTTCCCCAAAGAGGAAGGGATGATGCAGCACAACGGCGGTAGGTATTTCCCTCAGATATGAAACCAAGGTTATCGAACTAGTAGGAGAACCAAGCAACACAACGTAAACAGCCCCTGCACACAAATAATAACACCTCGCAACCCGACGTGTTAAAGGGATTGTCAATCCCTTTTGGGGTACGGTGCCAGAAATTGCGTGTTGATGGGAGAAAGTTGTAATAAATTGGATAAATAGATCACAAATAAAATAAAGTGCAGCAAAGTATTTTTGTATTTTTGGTTTAATAGATCTGAATAAAAAGTGCAAATAAAATAGATCGCAAAGCAAATTTATGAGAAAGAAGACCCGGGGGACGTAGATTTCACTAGTGGCTTCTCTCGAGAAAGATAGCAAACGGTGGGTAAACAAATTACTGTTGGGCAATTAATAGAACCTCGAATAATTATGACGATATCCAGGCAATGATCATTACATAGGCATCACGTCCAAGATTAGTAGACCGACTCCTGCCTGCATCTACTACTATTACTCCACACATCGACCGCTATCCAGCATGCATCTAGTGTATTGAGTTCATGGAGAAACGAAGTAATGCAATAAGAACGATGACATGATGTAGACAAGATCTATCTATGTAGAGATAGACCCCATCGTTTTATCCTTAGTAGCAATGATACATACGTGTCGGTTCCCCTTCTGTCACTAGGATCAAGCACCGTAAGATCGAACCCACTACCGGGCACCTCTTCCCATTGCAAGATAAATAGATCAAGTTGGCCAAACAAAACCCAAATATCGGAGAAGAAATACGAGGCTATAAGAGATCATGCATATAAGAGATCAAAGAAACTCAAATAACATTCATGGATATAAAAATATATGACTGATCATAAACTCAAAGTTCATCAGATCTCAACAAACACCACAAAAAGAGTTACATCATATGGATCTCCAGGAGATCATTGTATTGAGAATTCAGCGAGAGAGAGGAAGCCATATAGCTACTAACTACGGACCCGAGGGTCTACAAAGAACTACTCATGCATTACCGGAGAGGCACCAATGGAGGTGGTGAACCCCATCCGAGATGGTGTCTAGATTGGATCTGGTGGTTCTGGACTCTGCGGCAGCTGGATGAATATTTGGTCGACTCCCCTAGGGCTCTGGGATTTTTGGGGTATTTATAGAGCAAAGAGGCGGTCCGGGGGCACCTGAGGTGGGCACAACCCACCAGGGCGCACCCTGGTGGGTTGTCCCCTCCTCAGGACTCCCCCTAGGTGCAACCATGGCCCAATATCTTCCTTCTGGTCCATAAAAAATCTCCGTGAAGTTTCATGAAATTTGGACTCCGTTTGATATCGATTTCCTGCGATGTAAAAAACATACACAAACAACAACTGGCACTTGGCACTATGTCAATAGGTTAGTACCAAAAATGATATAAAATGACTATAAAATGATTCTAAAACATCCAAGATTGATAATAAAACAACATGGAACAATCAAAAATTATAGATACGTTGGAGACGTATCAGCATCCCCAAGCTTAACTCCTACTCGTCCTCGAGTAGGTAAGTGATAAAAACAGAATTTTTGATGTGGAGTGATGTTTATCATGTCATATCATATTCTTTTATTTATAGCATGGACATTTGGACTTTTATGTGATTCAAAGCAATAGTCTAGTTTTGACATAATAATTTAGATACTCAAGCATATCAACAAGCAACCATGTCTTTCAAAATATGAATGCCGAAATAAGTTATCCCTATCCCATCATGCTCAAACATTGATCCATGCATGAAACACACTCGCATATTAGCTACACCCAATACTCAAGTATGATCATATTGCCTCTTAGTTGGTGCTTTTATAAGAGAAGATGGAGACTCAAATTCAAAAAAAATTACATAAAGTAAAAGAAAGGCCCTTCGTAGAGGGAAGTAGGGATTTGTAGAGGTGCCAGAGCTCAAAGCAAAAAATAAGAGATAAAAACATTTTGGTAGGTGTATCCATCCCACCAACGAAAACCACTTAGAGTTCCGAACACTTTCCATGCTAGATATGCCATAGGCGGTTCCCAAATAGAAAATAAAGTTTATTCCTTTTTCCACCATACTTTCACTTTCCATGGCTAGCCGTATCAATGGTTGCCCTCCATACCAACACTTTCCAAGGAATTTATTATTTGACAACATAAAGTAAATTCATTTTGGAATTTTGGGACTGGGCATCCCTAAAACCTTTGCCTTACTCTCATGCAATGACAAGTGAATAAACACTCATCGTGAGAATAACACATCTAGTATGGAAAATATTAGCCACCCGTTACCGTTCCACGAGCGAAACAAATACACAAAAGAGAAGTTTATTTTGAAAATTAGAGATGGCACATGCAAATTTGCTTAGAACGGCAAAATAATACCGCATATAGGTAGATATAGTGGACTCATGTGGCAAAACTGGTTTAAAGGATTTTGGATGCACAAGTAGAGATCATACTTGGTGCAAAGTGAAGGCTAGCAAAAGATTGGGAAGGGACTAACCAAGAAACGGATAATATCATAAGCAAGCATTAAGCATAATTAACACCGAATAATGCACCACAAGTAGGATATAATTTCATTGCATGACTATTGACTTTTGTGCTTGCATAGGGAATCACAAACCTTAACACCAATATTCTTACTAAAGCATAATTACCCATAAACACAACTCACATATCACATCATCATATTTCAAAACTATTACTAAGAATCAAGTTTATTTTGTCCAATGATCTTCATGAAATTTTTTATTTTACTTTATCCTTCTTGGATATCTACCACTTTGGGACTAATTTTCATGTGTTGCTTTTCATAAGCTCAAACAAATATAAGTGAAGATCATGAGCATACAATTTTTTATTTCTCCCAAAATAATTGAAGTGAAGCAAGAGAGAATTTCTTTAAAATTTTACTAACTCTCAAATAAATCTAAGTGAAGCAAGAGAGTATTTCTTCAAAAATACTAAGCACACCATGCTCAAAAAGATATAAGTGAAGCACTAGAGCAAGTCCTAGCTCATAAAAGATTTAAGTGAAGTACAGAGAGCAATTCTAACAAGTCATGAAATAATTTTGACTCTCTCAAATAGGTGTGTACAACAAGGATTGATGACTTAAAACACAAAATAAAACAAGCAAAGACTCATATCACACAAGACGCTCCAAGCAAAACACATGAAGATCATTAGAAGAAAAATATAGCTTCGAGTAAAATACCGATGATCGTTAGAAGAAAGAGGGGATGCCACTCGGGAGCATCCCCAAGCTTAGTTGGTTGCTCATTTTTGGATAATAGCTTGGGATGTCGGGGCATCCCCAAGCTTAGGCTCTTCTATCCTTCCTTCATACATCGTAAGATAACCCAAAACATGAAAACTTCAATCACACGAAACTCAACAAAACCTTCGTGAGATCCGTTAGTATAAGAAAGAAAACCACTACTATAAGTATTGTATCAAACCAATTCATATTTTTTTTTTGCATTATATCTACTGTATTACAACTTTTCAATGGCAAAAACTCATCAAAGAAAACCATAGAGCCATCAAAATAAGCACACAACACAAAGAAAACAGAATCTGTCAAAACAGAATAGTCTGTAGCAATCTGACTATTTCGAATACTTCTGTAAATCCAAAAATTCTGAAACATTAAGAAGACCAGATTAATTTGTATATTAATCTTCTTCAAAAAGAATTGGCATTTTATGACGTTCTGGTGATTTTTAAAAATTGTTTTCGTGAGCTCATAAGTTTGTGTTTTTCAGCAAGATCAAACAACTATCACCCAAGAAGATCCTACAGGCTTTACTTGGCACAAACACTAATTAAAACACAAAAAACACAACCATACCAGCAGCATAATTGTGCAAACACTCAAGAACAGAAAGCAAAAAAGCAAAAATAAATTTTATTCATTGGGTTGCCTCCCAACAAGAGCTATAGTTTTACGCCCTTAGCTAGGCATAAAGCAAGGATCTAAGTTTTTTCATCTTTGGTTCGATATCCATAAGATGCCCTCATGATTGATTCATAAGGTGGCCTGATTTTTGCTCTAGGAAAGTGTTCCATACCCTTACTCAAAGGAAATTGGAACTTAATATTGCCTTCTTTCATATCAATCACGACACCAATAGTGCGTAAAAACGGTCTACCAAGAATAATTGGACAAGGCGGATTGCAATCAATATCAAGAACAATAAAATATATGGCACACAATTCCTATTTGCAAGAATTAGAACATCATTAATTCTTCCTATAGGCTTTTTAATAGTAGAGTCCGCCAAGTGCAAATTCAAGGAACATTCTTCAAGATTAGTAAGACCAAGCACATCACATCAAGATTTCGGAATGGTAGAAACATTATACGTCTCCGTCGTGTCTACTTTTCCAAACACTTTTGCCCTTGTTTTGGACTCTAACTTGCATGATTTGAATGGAACTAACCCGGACTGATGCTATTTTCAGCAGAATTGCCATGGTGTTATTTATGTGCAAAAACAAAAGTTCTCGGATGACCTGAAACTTCATGGAGAATTATTTTGGAATATATAAAAAATACTGGAAGAAGAATCCACGTCAAGGGGGCCTCCACCTGTCCACGAGGGTGGGGGGGGGGGGTGCGCCCCCTGCCTCATGGGCCCCCTGACGCTACACCGACCTCAACTCCAACTCCATATATTTGTGTTCAGGGAGAAAAAAAATTAGAGAGAAGGATTCATCACGTTTTACGATACGAAGCCGCCGCCAAGCCCTAAAACCTCTCAGGAGGGTTGATCTGGAGTCCGTTCGGGGCTCCGGAGAGGGGAATCCATCGCCATCGTCATCATCAACCATCCTCCATCACCAATTTCATGATGCTCACCGCCGTGCGTGAGTAATACCATCGTAGGCTTGCTGGACGGTGATGGGTTGGATGAGATTTATCATGTAATCGAGTTAGTTTGTTAGGGTTTGATCCCTAGTATCCACTATGTTCTGAGATTGATGTTGCTATGACTTTGCTGTGCTTAATGCTTGTCACTAGGGCCCGAGTGCCATGAACTCAGATCTGAACCCTTTATGTTTTCATCAATATATTTGTGTTCTTGATCCGATATTGCAAGTTATAGTCACCTACTATGTGTTATGATCCGGCAACCCCGAAGTGACAATAACCGGGACCACTCCCGATGATGACCGTAGTTTGAGGAGTTCATGTATTCACTATGTGTTAATGCTTTGGTCCGGTACTCTATTAAAAGGAGGCCTTAATATCCCTTAGTTTCCATTAGGACCTCGCTGCCACGGGAGGGTAGGACAAAAGATGTCATGCAAGTTCTTTTCCATAAGCACACATGACTATATTCGGAATACATGCCTACATTACATTGATGAATTGGAGCTAGTTCCGTGTCACCCTATGTTATGATTGTTACATGATGAACCGCATCCGGCATAATTCTCCATCACCGATCCAATGCCTACGAGTTTTTCCCATATTGTTCTTCGCTTATTTACTTTTCCGTTGCTACTATTACAATCACTACAAAACCCAAAAATATTACTTTTGCTACCGTTACTTTTGTTACCGTTACCACCACTATCATATTACTTTGCTAATAAATATTTTGCTGCAGATATTAAGTTATGCAGGTGTGGCTGAATTGACAACTCAGTTGCTAATACTTGAGAATATTCTTTGGCTGCCCTTGTGTCGAATCAATAAATTTGGGTTGAATACTCTACCCTCGAAAACTATTGCGATCCCCTATACTTGTGGGTTATGAAGACTATTTTCTAGCGCCATTGCCGGGGAGCATAGCTCTATTCCTTGAATCACTTGGGATTTATATCCGCTGGTCACTATGAAGAACTTGAAAGACGAGAAGACAAAAATTTATCCCTCAACTACGAGGGGAGGTAAGGAACTGCCATCTAGCTCTGCACTTGATTCACCTTCTGTTTTGAGTAAGCTTGCGACACCTAAACCTGCTTCTGCTATTCATTCTGATATGTCGCATGTTATTGATGATGCTACTTCTGCTATGCATGATACTTATGATGAAACTACTTCTATGCTTGATACTACTGTGCCACTTGGTGAATTTCTTGATGAACAACTTGCTAGGGCTAGAGAGAATGAAATAATTGAAACTGATAATATTGATGAAAGTGATGATGAAGACTCTCCCCCTAATAAATATGAATTGCCTATTGTTCCCGAGGGTTATGTTATGGAGGAAGAAGCTGCTAGAGCTATTCTTGCTTGCAATGATAGATATGATCTTAATAAGTTATTAGCTAAATGGAAGCAACAATCTCTTAATGCTAGAATGAAACCTGACCCCACTTTTTCTACTTCACCTATCTATGTTACTGATAAGGATTATGAATTCTCTGTTGATCCTGATATAATTACTTTGGTTGAATCTGATCCTTTCTATGTCTATGAATCTGAAACTGTTGTGGCACATCTTACTAAATTAAATGATATAGCCACCCAGTTCACTAATGATGAGAGAACTTGCTACTTTTATATCCTTAAAATATTTCCGTTCTCATTAAAGGGTGATGCTAAGATATGGTTCAACTCTCTTGATCCTGGTTGTGTGCGTAGTCCCCAGGATATGATTTATTACTTCTCTGCTAAATATTTCCCCCCTCATAAGAAACAAGCTGCTTTAAGGGAAATATATAATTTTGTGCAAATTGAAGAAGAGAGTCTCCCACAAGCTTGGGGGAGGCTTCTCCAATTACTTAATGCTTTGCCTGATCATCCTCTTAAGAAAAATGAAATACCCGATATCTTTTATAATGGACTAACCGATGCTTCCAGAGATTACCTGGATAGTTGTGCTGGTTCTGTTTTCAGGGAAAGAACACCGGATGAAGCTGAAATTCTATTGAATAATATGTTGACCAATGAAAATAATTGGACACTTCCTGAGCCAATTCCTGAGCCTATTCCTAAACCAACTCCGAAAAAGAGGTGTTCTATTTCTCAGTCCTGAAGATATGCAAGAGGCAAAGAAATCTATGAAGGAAAAAGGTATTAAAGCTGAAGATGTTAAGAACTTACCTCCTATTGAAGAAATACATGGTCTTAATTTACCACCTGTCGAAGAAATATATGATCTTAATCCATTACCTATTGAAGAAACTCATGGTCTTGATAACCCGACACAGGTAGTAAAGGTAAATTCTCTCTATAGATATGATAAAGCTAAAATCCCTCCTACTAAGTTTGCTAACCAATGTTTGGATGAGTTTGATAACTTTATGGTTAAGCAAGAAGATTTCAATGCTTATTTTGGTAGGCAATTAAAACAAAGTGCTTATATGATTGAACACTTGGGTGATTATATGTCTAGAGTTAAAGGTGAACTTAAACTCATTAGTAAACATGCTTCTATGGGTACCACTCAAGTAGAACAAGTACTTAAAGCTCAAAATGATTTGCTCAGTGAATTGAATAATAAGAATAATGACTATGCTGTTAGAGTGGCTACTAGAACTGGTAGAATGACTTAGGAACCTTTGTATCCTGAAGGCCACCCTAAGAGAATTGAGCAGGACTCTCAGAGAAATAATATAGATGCACCTAGTCCTTCTAAAAGGAAGAAAACGAAAAATGATGGGACTTTGCATGCTCATAGTGAGCCTATTGTTGAAACACCTGAGAATCCAAATGGTATTTCTATTTCTGATGCTGAAACACAATCTGTTAATGAACATGAACCTAGTGATAATGTTAATGATAATGTTCATGATGATGCTCAACCTAGTAATGATAATGATGTAGAAATTGAACCTGCTATTGATCTTGATAACCCACAATCAAAGAATCAACATTATGATAAGAGAGACTTTGTTTCTAGGAAACATGGTAAAGAAAGAGAACCATGGGTTCAGAAACCCATGCCTTTTCCTCCCAAACCATCTAAGAAAAAGGATGATGAGGATTTTGAGCGCTTTGCTGAAATGATTAGACCTATCTTTTTGCGTATGCAATTAACTGATATGCTCAAAACGAATCCTTATGCTAAGTATATGAAAGAAATTGTTACTAATAAGAGAAAGATACTGGAAGCTGAAATTTCCACCATGCTTGCTAATTATACTTTTAAGGGTGGAATACCAAACAAACTTGGAGATCCAGGAGTACCCAGTATACCATGCTCCATTAAAAGAAATTATGTTAGAACCGCTTTATGTGATCTTGGAGCCGGTGTTAGTGTTATGCCTCTCTCTTTATATCGTTGACTTTATTTGAATAAGTTGACACCTACTGAAATATCTTTGCAAATGGCTGATAAATCAACTGCTATACCTGTCGGTATTTGTGAGGATGTGCTTGTTTTTGGTTGCAAACGTTACTATTTTAACGGACTTTGTTATACTTGATATTCCCGAGGACGATAGTATGTCTATTATTCTTGGAAGACCCTTTTTGAATACTGCATGGGCTGTTATTGATTGCAACAAAGGCAATGTCACTTTTCATGTTAATGGCAATGAGCATACAATACACTGTCCAAGGAAACAACCTCAAGTTCATAGTATCAATTCTATTGGAAAAATTCCATCGATTATTATTGGAGGTTTCAAATTTCCACTTCCCACTGTCAAAAAGAAATATGATATTCTTATTATTGGGGATGTGCATATCCCCATTGAGGTAACATAATGTTATTCGAAATTTCTCCGGTTCCACGTTAGTCGGAATGAGTTTGTTAACAAGACTTGATCAACCTTGTCAGTGGATTCCTTTTGATGAGCATGAGATGGATGAAACTAGAAGGCACAACCTTCTGTACCCTCCTTTTACTTTCTGTTATTTAGTTGAAATAAAGTAAAAATAGTATTTTTCTGTCTGTTTTCTGAATTATTCATGCAATATAAAAATACCCCGAAAATAAAAGTTCTCCAAATGCCCCAAAATTGAAATATGATTTTTTCTGGAATATTTGAGAATATCTGGCACTGAAAACACAACAGGGGGAGCAAGCACCTGGCCACGAGGGTCTAGGGCGCGCCCACCCCTACAGGGCGCCCCCTGCCTCATGGGCCCATGGTGGCTCGCCTCCACTTATTCCTGCACCCATACACTTCTTCTTCCTCCCAAAAAAATCACCATCCAGCTCAAGCACGAGTTCTAGCTCATTTTGCTGCGATTTTCGATCTGCTTGCTCAAAGCACCTCTCACAAAACTGCTTTGGGGGATTGTTCCTTGGTATGTAACTCCTCCATTGGTCTAATTAGTTTTTATTCTAGTGCTTTATTCATTGCAAATTTTTGCTGCCTAGGTGACCATGTTCTTGAGCTTGCATGTTAAATTTATATGGCTCCAAGTAGTTCTAATGCATGATATAAGCTCTAGGCACTTGTAGGAGTAGTTGCTATTAATTTTGCCGAGCTTGGTTCACTTTTATTTGAAGTTACTAAAAATTTCAGAATTTTTTTCAGAGGAAGAAATATGTTTAGGAAGATGTACCAAGGTGGCCCTTCAAGGAAGCAAGGACCCAGGCTTGCAATGCGTGATGCTGATGAGGAACCACCAAGGGATGCTCCAGTGCGGCCTTGTGAATGGCCTTTAGAATACTTCATAGGTCGAGCAGGAATTAATGAAGAATTTAACGCATATTTGTGTAACGCTGACCTTGTGAGCTTCGAGGTAGAAAAGTGCTGTCAGTATCACTATATCACTAGTTCCTTTGTGAGGAGGTTTGGATTTTCATCTTCACGCAATTCTCAAACAGTCCTATTTGATCTCTATGAAAAATCTTACACTATGGACTTAGAGGATTTTACCACTGCGTGCAAACTTCCACAATGGGGTAGCACTAGGGAACCTCGCAAATATGAATTTAGAGATTTTCTTGCTAGTATAACTCTGGGGGAATCTAGAGACATAGCATAAGCTAACATAGGGAGCATTCATTTTCCTGCTATACATTATTTTGCTCTCTTCATAGGTAGGTGCATAAATGGTAAGGATGAAGCATGTCACATGTGTGTTCCTGACCTCAGTATTCTTAGGAGTGCTGTGTTAGGAGATAAAAGTTATAATTTGGGAGCCATTGTTGCACGTAGGTTGCATAACAATAGACTTAATGGAGATTTCTTTGGTGGAATTTATGCAACCCGCTTAGCTGATTTTCTTGGTGTAATCCTACACGATGATGATATTGAACTGCCTCCTACTTATCTAGACTTTAATGCTATGGTTCACCATCAGGTTGTCGAGAGGAATGAACCACCTCTCCAGTACCGACTAATCTTTGACAGGCGTCACGCCGTCAATATTGTTCTTCCTGCCCCTGCTCTCTTTTACTTTCAGGCAAAGGGGAGACATTTTATAACCAGGGAGGAGGCAAATGAGTATGAAGGGAGGATGAGGTCAGCTCGTCTCCAAGATGCAGCCCACGATGCAATAGCCGCTGCATCTCAGTACAATCCCAGCTACAACTTTGGATATCCGCCAGGCCATCCGTGGCAATAAACCAACTTAGGCCAAAAGCCTAAGCTTGGGGGAGTACGTATTTCCCACCAACATTACATTTATGTTCACACACACTCATTGCTAGACGTCGGTGCTCATACTCTTTCATTGTAATAACCATGCTAGTTTATTTTCTTTTTCTGCTTTCTTCTTGTGTGTTTGATAAACCTTAAGAAAACAAAAAAAAATTAGTTGTAGCTTCTAGATAGTTTACTTTTCATGCTTGTAGTAGTAATAATTAAAAGAAAATCCCAAAAGATTTCTTATTCTTCTTTTTGCTTGTTGGGAGCTTTCCCATGTAAATAGTTTTATTTCTTTTCTTTTCTTTGGGGGTCGATAGGAGAAGACCATAATTAAATCGTTGAAGTGGCTCTTATATGCATTATTGTTGATTTAATCAAGAGCCCATATTGCATTGTCTTCTCCTATTTATTGAATGCTTGCATATTCCAGCTTAGTCCAATGCACGTGCACTATTATTATTATTCACATCATTCGGTCATGCAAGTGAATGGCAATTATGACGATATATGATGGACTGATTGAGATGAGAGAAGCTGGTATGAACTTGACCTCTCTTGTTTTTGTAAATATGATTAGTTCGTCGTTCCTGATTCAACCTATTATGAATAAACATGTTTGCAATGACAATTAGAGATTATAGTTGCTCGTGCCATGCTTGATTAGCTATGAGTTATAATGGTTTACCTTGCGTGCCAACATGTTATTAAATGGTTGTGATGTGGTATGATAGGGTGGTATCCTCCTTTGAATGATTTAAGTGACTTGACTTGGCACATGTTCACACATGTAGTTGAAACAAATCAACATAGCCTTCACAATATTTATGTTCATGGTGGATTATATCCTACTCATGCTTGCACTCAATGTTTATTAATTTTAATGCATGTTCATGACTGTTGTCGCTCTCTAGTTGGTTGCTTCCCAGTCTTTTTCTAGCCTTCACTTGTACTAAGCGGTAATACTTCTTGTGCATCCAATCCCTTAAACCCCAAAGTTATTCCAGATGAGTCCACCATACCTTCCTATTTGCGGTATCTACCTGCCGTTCCAAGTAAATTTGTATGTGCCAAACTCTAAACCTTCAAATGAAATTCTGTTTTGTATGCTCTAATAGCTCATGTATCAACTAGGGCTGTCCTTATCTTCCATGTTAGGCAGGTTATTCTCAAGAGGAGTGGACTCCGCTCCTCACTCACGAGAAAATGGCTAGTCAACGGGATGCCCAGTCCCATGCTTTATGCAAACTAAATGAAAATAATTGCAAACAAAACTCCCCCGGGACTGTTGCTAGTTGGAGGCACTCGTTGTTTCGAGCAAGCCATGGATTGATGCTTGTTTGTGGAGGGGGAGTATAAACTTTACCATTCTGTTTGGGAACCGCCTATAATGTGTGTAGCATGGAAGATATCTCCATCTCTTGGTTGTTATGATGACAATGAAAGTATGCCGCTCAAAATATTATTTACCTCTGCTTTAAAACCGAGCTCTGGCACCTCTATAAATCCCTGCTTCCCTCTGCGAAGGGCCTATATATTTACTTTTATGTTGAGTCATCACCCTCTTATTAAAAGCACCAGCTGGAGAGCACCGCTGTCATTTGCATCCATTACTATTTATTTATATTGGGTATGACTATGATTGGATCTCTTTTACCATGAATTACAATGTCTAGTCAGTCCTTGATCTTTGAAGGTGCTCTACATTTATGTTTTGCGGTCTCAGAAAGGGCTAGTGAGATACCATATTGTTATATCATATCATGATTGTTTTGAGAAAGTGTTGTCATCCGAGATTTATTATTATTGCTCGCTAGTTGATTATGCCATTGACATGAGTAAATATGAGACCTAAGTGTTATTGTGAATGTGGTTAGTTATAATCTTTGCTGAAAACTTGAATGCTAGCTTTACATATTTACAACAAGAGCAAACAGAGTTTGTAAAAGTTTTTCTTTATCACTTTCAATTTATCAACTGAATTGCTTGAGGACAAGCAAAGGTTTAAGCTTGGGGGAGTTGACATGTCTCCGTCGTATCTACTTTTCCAAACACTTTTGCCCTTGTTTTGGACTCTAACTTGCATGATTTGAATGGAACTAACCCGGACTGACGCTGTTTTCAGCAGAATTGCCATGGTGTTATTTATGTGCAGAAACAAAAGTTCTCGGAATGACCTGAAACTTCACGGAGAATTATTTTGGAATATATAAAAAATACTGGAAGAAGAATCCACGTCAGGGGGGCCTCGACCTGTCCACGAGGGTGGGGGCGCGCCTGCCCCCCAGGGCGTGCCCCCTGCCTCGTGGGCCCCCTGACGCTCCACCGACCTCAACTCCAACTCCATATATTCGTGTTCGGGGAGAAAAAAAATCAAAGAGAAGGATTCATCGCGTTTTACGATACAGAGCCGCCGCCAAGCCCTAAAACCTCTCGGGAGGGCTGATCTGGAGTCCGTTCGGGGCTCCGGAGAGGGGAATCCGCCGCCATCGTCATCATCAACCATCCTCCATCACCAATTTGACGATGATCACCGCCGTGCGTGAGTAATTCCATCGTAGGCTTGCTGGACGGTGATGGGTTGGATGAGATTTATCATGTAATCGAGTTAGTTTTGTTAGGGTTTGTCCCCTAGTATCCATTATGTTCTGAGATTGATGTTGCTATGACTTTGCTATGCTTAATGCTTGTCACTAGGGACCGAGTGCCATGAACTCAAATCTGAACCCTTTATGTTTTCATCAATATATTTGTGTTCTTGATCCGATATTGCAAGTTATAGTCACCTACTATGTGTTATGATCCGGCAACCCCGAAGTGACAATAATCGGGACCACTCCCGGTGATGACCGTAGTTTGAGGAGTTCATGTATTCACTATGTGTTAATGCTTTGGTCCAGTACTCTATTAAAAGGAGGCCTTAATATCCCTTAGTTTCCATTAGGACCCCGCTGCCACGGGAGGGTAGGACAAAAGATGTCATGCAAGTTCTTTTCCATAAGCACGTATGACTATATTCGGAATACATGCCTACATTACATTGATGAATTGGAGCTAGTTCTGTCTCACCCTATGTTATGATTGTTACATGATGAGCCGCATCTGGCATAATTCTCCATCACCGATCCAATGCCTATGAGTTTTTCCCATATTGTTCTTCGCTTATTTACTTTTCGGTTGCTACTGTTACAATCACTACAAAACCCAAAAATATTACTTTTGCTACCGTTACCACCACTATCATATTACTTTGCTACTAAATACTTTGCTGGAGATATTAAGTTATCCAGGTGTGGCTGAATTGACAACTCAGTTGCTAATACTTGAGAATATTCTATGGCTCCCCTTGTGTCGAATCAATAAATTTGGGTTGAATACTCTACCCTCGAAAACGGTTGCGATCCCCTGTACTTGTGGGTTATCAAAACACTAGCACCCAAGTCACACAAAGCAAAACACTCATAATTTTTAATCTTGACTTTGATAGTAGGTTCCCATTCATCATGCAATTTTCTAGGAATTGAAACTTCTAATTCCAACTTTTATTCCAAAGCTTTCATCATAGCATCAACAATATGTTTAGTAAAAGCTTTATTTTGTTCATAAGCATGGGGGAAATTTATCATGGATTTCAAAAAATAAATACAATCAATCAAAGAGAAACTATCATAATTAAAGTCTTTGTAATCCAAAAAAGTGGGTGCATCACTAGCTAGAGTTATGACCTCTCCAAATCCACTTTCATCAATTTTCTCAACAAGATTTTCACCCTCCGAAATATTGGGACGCCTTCTACCTAAAGTTGACTCTTCTCTAGTCCCTTTTTCATCAATCTTAACTTTAATAAACAAGGAATCAATAGAAGAAACACCAATCATTTTAAGATCTTCATCACTTTTACGAAAAAGATCACTAGAAAATGCTTTTTCTACAAATTCTCTTTTATCTCTAAGCATAGCGGTTCTTTTCTTACTCTCATCCATAGAAACATAAAGAGCTTTAATTGATTCATCAACCTCAGGCACAAAAATTTACAACTTGAGATTTTCCACATCAAGAGCAATTCTATTAACACTTCTACACAAATAATCAATCTTATTCAACTTTTCTTCTATGGTAGTGTTGAAAACTTTTTGCGTGTTGATAAATTATTTAATATTATTATCAATATCAGTGGTGTTCCTATTATTATTTTAAGATTGACTTCCATAGCAATTACCATAATTATTAGAGGAATTACTAGGAAAAGGCTTAGGATTAAAATTACCTCGATAAGCATTGTTGCTAAAATTATTTTGAGAGATAAAATTCACATCTATGGCATCACTATTTTGCTCAATCAAAGTAGATAAAGGCATATCATTAAAATCAATACGAGCACTTTTACTAGCAACCAATTTCATAAGAGCATCGACTTTATCACTCGAGGAAGAAATTTCTTCAACCGAATTAACTTTTTTTACTAGTAGGAGCTATTTCGGTATGCCATTGTGAATAATTTGCCATGATATTATCAAGAAATTTGGTGTATTCACCCAAAGTAATTTCCATAAAAGTTCCACCCGCAGCGAAATCTAAAAGATTACTAGAAACAAAATTCAACCCCACATAAAATTTTTGTATGATCATCCAAAGATTTAACCCATGAGTTGGGCAATTCCTTAGCATCATTTTCATCCATTCCCAAGATTTTGCAACATGCTCATGTTCAAGTTGCTTGAAATTCATGATCTGGGTTCTAAGGGAAATAATTTTTGCGGGCGGAAAATACTTAGTGATAAAAGAATCTTTGCACTTATTCCAAGAATCGATACTATTGCGAGGCAAAGAAGAGAACCAAAATTTTCCAGAATCACGCAAAGAAAACGGGAATAATTTCATATTCACCACATCATTGTCCACATCTTTTTTCTTTTGCATATCACATAATTCCACGAAGGTATTAAGAAGGGACGTGGCATCCTCATTAGGAGTACCGGAAAATTGATCTTTCATAACAAGATTCAGCAAAGCAGTATTAATATCACAAGACTCCACACTAGTGGCGGGAGGAGCAATCAGAGTGCCAATAAGTCATTGTTGTTGGTATTTGAGAAATCACATAACTTGGTGTTCTCTTGAGTCATGATGACTACGCAACAAGACTGCACTCAAAAACAGATCTGCCAAGAAAATGACGAAAGGGAAAAAAGAGGCGAATAAAACGGCAAATTTTTGTGAAGTGGGGGAGAGGAAAACGAGAGGCAAATGGCAAATAATGTAAATTGTGAGGAGATGAGATTTGTGATTAGGAACCTGGTATATGTTGAAGATCCTCCCCAGCAATGGCGCCAGAAATTCCTTTTGATGTCGCTTGAAGCTATGTCGGTATTTCCCCAAAGAGGAAGGGATAATGCAGCATAGCGGCGGTAGGTATTTCCCTCAGATATAAAACCAAGGTTATCGAACCAGTAGGAGAACCAAGCAACACAACGTAAACGACCACTGCACACAAATAACAACACCTCGCAACCCGACGTGTTAAAGGGGTTGTCAATCCCTTTCGGGGTATGGCGCCAGAAATTGCGCGTTGACAGGAGAAAGTTATAATAGATTGGATAAATAGATCGCCAATAAAATAAAGTGCAGCAAAGTATTTTTGTATTTTTGGTTTAATAGATCTGAATAAAAAGTGCAAATAAAATAGATCGCAAAGCAAATTTATGAGAAAGAAGACCCGGGGGCCGTAGATTTCACTAGTGGCTTCTCTTGGAAAGATAGCAAACGATGGGTAAACAAATTACTGTTGGGCAATTGATAGAACCTCAAATAATTTTGACGATATCCAGGCAATGATCATTGCATAGGCATCACGTCCAAGATTAGTAGACCGACTCCTGCCTGCATCTACTACTATTACTTCACACATCGACCGCTATCCAGCATGCATCTAGTGTATTGAGTTCATGGAAAAATGGAGTAATGCAATAAGAATGATGACATGATGTAAACAAGATCTATCTATGTAGAGATAGACCCATCGTTTTATCCTTAGTAGAAACGATACATACGGGTCGTTTCCCTTTCTGTCACTGGGATCAAGCACCGTAAGACCGAACCCACTACCGGGCACCTCTTCCCATTGCAAGATAAATATATCAAGTTGGCCAAACGAAACTCAAATATCAGAGATGAAATACGAGGCTATAGGAGATCATGCATATAAGAGATCAAAGAAACTCAAATAACTTTCATGGATATTAAAAGATATGACTGCTCAATAACTCAAAGTTCATCAGATCTCAACAAAAACACCGCAAAAAGAGTTACAGCATATGGATCTCCAAGGTATCATTGTATTGATAATTCAACAAGAGAGAGGAATCTATCTATCTACTAACTACAGACCCGAAGGTCTACAAAGAATTACTCACGCATCATCAGAGAGGCACCAATGGAGGTGGTGAACCCCATCTGAGATGGTGTCTAGATTGGATCTGGTGGTTCTAGACTCTGCGGCGGTTGGATTAATATTTCATCGACTCCCCTAGGGTTCTGGGATTTTTGGGGTATTTATAGAGTAAAGAGGCGGTCTGGGGGGCACCCGAGGTGGGTACAACCCACCAGGGCGCGCTTGGGCCTCCTGGCGCGCCCTGGTGGGTTGTCCCCTCCTCGGGACTCCCCCAATGTGCAACCATGGCCCAATATCTTCCTTCTGGTCCATAAAACATCTCCGTGAAGTTTCGTGACATTTGTACTCCGTCTGATATTGATTTCCTGTGATGTAAAAAACATAAAAAAAAAACAACTGGCACCTGGCACTATGTCAATAGGTTAGTACCAAAAAAATGATATAAAATGACTATAAAATGATTATAAAACATCCAAGATTGATGACAAACATCATGGAACAATCAAAAATTATAGATACGTTGGAGAAGTATCAATGATCAACAACTGACTTAGCATTGGGCTCCATATTAATCTTCTGTTAACATAGAGTAGGACTAATGTCCTTAAGGTCATCAAGAGTATATTACATTGCAGCACGGTGCTTCCTCCAAGTTTTAAGTAATCACTTTTCTTCATGCTCTGAAAGGTTAACATTGATAATAATAGGATATATCTTCTTTTCATCAAGATAAGCATATTTCAGTGTGTTAGATAATTTCTTAAGTTCAAACACAGGATCACCCTTAGGTGGGTGATACGTCCATTTTGCATCATGCTTTTATATCAATATTTATTGCATTATGGGTTGTTATTACACGTTATGTCATAATACTTATGTCTATTCTCTCTTATTTTACAAGGTTTACATGAAGAGGGAGAATGCCGGCAGCTGGAATTCTGGGCTGGAAAAGGAGCACATATTAGAGACCAATTCTGCACAGCTCCAAAAGTCCTGAAACTTCACGGAAGTTATTTTTGGAATTAATAAAAAATACTGGCGAAAGAATCCATCAGAGGGGGCCTACACCCTGGCCACGAGGGTGGGGGGCGCGCCCTACCCCCTGGGCGCGCCCCCTACCTCGTGGGCCCCCTGGCAGGCCTCCGGTGCCCATCTTCTGCTATATGAAGTCTTTTGTCCGAGAAAAAATCATAAGCAAGCTTTCGGGAAGAAACTCCGCCGCCACGAGGCGGAACCTTGGCGAAACCAATCTAGGGCTCCAGCAGAGCTGTTCTGCCGGGGAAACTCCCCTCCGGAAGGGGGAAATCATCGCCATCGTCATCACCAACGATCCTCTCATCGGGAGGGGGTCAATCTTCATCAACATCTTCACCAGCACCATCTCCTCTCAAACCCTAGTTCATCTCTTGTATCCAATCTTTGTATCCAAACCTTAGATTGGTACCTGTAGGTTGCTAGTAGTGTTGATTACTCTTTGTAGTTGATGCTAGTTGGTTTATTTGGTGGAAGATCATATGTTCAGATCCATTATGCATATTAATACTCATTTGATTATGAACATGAATATGCTTTGTGAGTAGTTACGTTTGTTCCTGAGGACATGGGAGAAGTCTTGCTATAAGTAGTCATGTGAATTTGGTATTCGTTCGATCTTTTGATGAGATGTATGTTGTCTCTCCTCTAGTGGTGTCATGTGAACATCGACTACATGACAATTCACCATTGTTTGGGCCTAGAGGAAGGCATTGGGAAGTAATAAGTAGATGATGGGTTGCTAGAGTGACAGAAGCTTAAACCCTAGTTTATGCGTTGCTTCGTAAGGGGCTGATTTGGATCCATATGTTTCATGCTATGGTTAGGTTTACCTTAATACTTCTTTTGTAGTTGCGGATGCTTCCAATAGGAGTTAATCATAAGTGGGATGCTTGTCCAAGTAAGGACAACGCCCAAGCACTGGTCCACCCACATATCAAATTATCAAAGTACCGAACGCGAATCATATGAGCGTGTTGAAAACTAGCTTGACGATAATTCCCATGTGTCCTCAGGAGCGCTTTTCTCTATATAAGAGTTTGTCCCGGCTTTTCCTTTACTAAAAAAAGTATTGGGCCATCTTGCTGCACTTTATTTACACTTGTTACTTGTTACCCGTTACAAATTATCTTATCACGAAACTATCTGTTACCGATAATTTCAGTGCTTGCAGAGAATACCTTGCTGAAAACCGCTTGTCATTTCCTTCTGCTCCTCGTTGGGTTCGACACTCTTACTTTTCGAAAGGACTACGATAGATCCCCTACACTTGTGGGTCATCATGACTCTTTTCTAGCGCCGTTTCCGGGGAGTGAAGCGCCTTTGGTAAGTGGAATTTGGTAAGGAAAAAATTATATAGTGTGCTGAAATTTACTGTCACTTGTTACTATGGAAAGTAATCCTTTGAGGGGCTTGTTAGGGGTATCTTCACCCTGACCAGTAGAGCAAATAGTTGCTCCTCAACCTACTGAACCCACTAAAAATGTTTACTTTGAAATTCCTTCGGGTATGATAGAGAAACTGCTGGCTAATGCTTTCACAGGTGATGGAACATTGCATCCCGATCTACACCTAATCTATGTGGATGAAGTTTGTGGATTATTTAAGCTTGCATGTATGCCCGATGATGTTATCAAGAAGAAGATCTTCCTTTTATCTTTGAAGGGAGAGGCATTGACATGGTATAGGCTATGTGATAATATGGGATCATGGAACTACAAGAGATTGAAATTGGAATTTCATCATAAGTTTTATCCTATGCATCTTGTTCATCGTGATCATAATTATATATATAATTTTTGGCCTCGCGAAGGAGAAAGCATCGCTCAAGCTTGGGGAAGGATTAAGTCAATGTTGTATTCATGCCCCAATCATGAGCTCTCAAGAGAAATGATTATTCAAAAATTTCATGCTCGGCTTTCTCTCAATAATCGCTCCATGCTCGATACTTCTTATACTGGCTCTTTTGTGATGAAGAGTATTGAATTCAAATGGGATTTATTGGAAAGAATTAAACGCAACTCTGAAGATTGGGACCTCGACGAAGGTAAAGAGTCAGGTATAACACCTAAGTTTGATTGTGTTAAATCTTTTATGGATACCCATGCTTTCCGTGAATTTAGCGCTAAATATGGACTTGACTTTGACATAGTAGCTTCTTTCTGTGAATCCTTTGCTACTTATGTTGATCTCCCTAAGGAGAATTGGTTTAAATATAATCCTCCCATTGAAGTAAAAGTAGTTGCACCTATTAAAGTTGAAGAAAAGACTATCACTTACAATGATCCTATTGTTCCTACTGCTTATGTTGAGAAACCACCTTTCCTAGTTAGAATAAAGGATCATGCTAAAGCTTCAACTGCAGTCAACAAAAGTAATATTAGGACACAAAAAACCCCTGAGAAAGTTAAAGTTGAACCTAATATTGCTATGGTTAAAGATCTCTTGGCTGATAATATTGACGGGCATGTTATTTATTTCTGTGAGGAAACTGCTAGAATTGCTAAACCTGGTGCTAAAGATAAACATAGACCTGTTGTAGGCATGCCTGTTATTTCTGTTAAAATAGGAGATCATTGTTATCATGGCTTATGTGATATGGGTGCTAGTGCTAGTGCAATACCTCATTCTTTATACGAAGAAATTATGCATGATATTGCACCTGCTGAGATAGAAGATATCGATGTTACCATTAAGCTTGCCAATAGAGATACTATTTCACTGATTGGGATTGTCAGAGATGTTGAAGTCTTGTGTAGGAAGGTTAAATATCTTGCAGATTTTCTTGTTCTTGGTTCCCCACAAGACTACTTTTTTCCCATTATATTTGGTAGACCCTTCTTGAACACTGTTAATGCTAGGATAGACTGCGAAAAGGATGTTGTTACTATTGGTTTGGGTGATATGTCTCATGAGTTTAATTTTGCTAAATTTCGTAGACAACCCCGTGACGAGGAATTGCCTAATAAGGATGAAATTATAGGTCTTGCTTCTATTGCCGTGCCTCCTAATGATCCTTTAGAACAATATTTGCTTGACCATGAAAATGATATTTTTATGAATGAAAGAAGGGAAATAGATGAAGTATTATTTAAACAGGGACCCATTCTGAAACACAACTTGCCTGTTGAAATCCTAGGGGATCCTCCTCCACCCAAGGGTGATCCCGTGTTTGAGCTTAAACCATTACCTAATACTCTTAAATATGCTTATCTTGGTGAAAATAAGATATATCCTGTTATTATTAGTGCTAACCTTTCAGAGAAGGAGGAAGAGAAATTATTGAAAACTCTGAAGAAGCACCGTGCTGCTATTGGATATACTCTTGATGATCTTAAGGGCATTAGTCCCACTCTATGTCAACACAAAATAAATTTGGAGAAAGACGCCAAACCAGTTATTGATCACCAACGACGGCTAAATCCTAAGATGAAAGAAGTGGTAAGAATGGAAATATTAAAGCTCCTTAGGCAGGTATAATTTATCCCGTTGCTGATAGTCAGTGGGTAAGTCCTGTCCATTGTGTCCCTAAGAAGGGAGGTATTACTGTCGTTCCCAATGATAAAGATGAACTGATTCCGCAAAGAATTATTACAGGTTATAGGATGGTAATTGATTTCCACAAATTAAATAAAGCTACTAAAAAGATCATTACCCCTTGCCTTTTATTAATCATATGCTAGAAATATTATCCAAACATACACATTATTGCTTTCTAGATGGTTACTCTGGTTTTTCTCAAATACCCGTGTCAGCTGAGGATCAAGAAAATACCACTTTTACTTGCCCTTTCGGTACTTTTGCTTATAGACGTATGCCTTTTGGTTTATGTAATGCACCTGCTACCTTTCAAAGATGCATGATGGCTATATTCTCTCACTTTTGTGAAAAGATTTGTGAGGTTTTCATGGATGATTTCTCTGTTTATGGATCCTCTTTTGATGATTGCTTGAGCAACCTTGATCGAGTTTTGCAGAGATGTGAAGAAACTAATCTTGTCTTGAATTGGGAGAAATGCCACTTTATGGTTAATGAAGGCATTGTCTTGGGGCATAAAATTTCTGAAAGAGGTATTGAAGTTGATAAAGCTAAAGTTGATGCTATTGAAAATATGTTGTGTCCTAAGGACATCAAAGGTATAAGAAGTTTCCTTGGTCATGCCGGTTTTTATAGGAGGTTCATTAAGGACTTCTCAAAAATTTCCCGGCCTCTGACTAATCTATTACAAAAAGATTTACCTTTTGTCTTTGATGATGATTGTGTAGAAGCATTTGAAATACTTAAGAAAGCATTGATTTCTGCACCTATTGTTCAGCCACCTGATTGGAATTTACCCTTTGAAATTATGTGTGATGCTAGTGATTATGCTGTAGGTGCTGTTCTAGGACAAAGAGTTGATAAGAAATTAAATGTCATTCAATATGCTAGTAAAACTCTAGACAATGCCCTGAGAAATTATGCTACTACTGAAAAAGAATTCTTAGCAGTTGTATTTGCTTGTGATAAGTTCAGACCTTATATTGTTGACTCTAAAGTAACTATTCACACTGATCATACTGCTATTAAATATCTTATGGAAATGAAAGATGCTAAACCTAGACTAATTATATGGGTTCTCCTACTACAAGAATTTGATTTGCATATTATTGATAGAAAGGGAGCTGAGAACCCCGTTGCAGACAACTTGTCTAGGTTAGAGAATGTTCTTGATGACCCACTACTTATTGATGATAGCTTTCCCGATGAATAATTAGCTATCATAAATGCTTCTCGTACTGCGCCATGGTATGCTGATTATGCTAATTACATTGTTGCTAAATTTATACCACCTAGCTTCACATACCAGCAAAAGAAAAAGTTTTTCTATGATTTAAGACATTACTTCTAGGATGACCCACACCTTTAGAAAGAAGGAGTAGATAGTGTTATTAGACATTATATACCTGAGCATGAACAGGAACAAATCCTATGCAAGTGTCACTCTGAAGCTTATGGAGGACACCACGCTGGAGATAGAACTGCACATGAGGTATTGCAATCCGATTTTTATTGGCCTACTCTCTTCAAAGATACTCGTAAGTTTGTCTTGTCTTGTGATGAATGTCAAAGAATTGGTAATATTAGTAAACGTCAGGAAATGCCTATGTATTATTCACTTGTTATTGAACCATTTGATGTTTGGGGCTTTGATTATATGGGACCGTTTCCTTCCTCTAATGGGTATACTCATATTTTAGTTGTTGTTGATTACGTTACTAAGTGGGTAGAAGCTATTCCAACTAGTAGTACTGATCATAACACCTCTATTAAGATGCTTAAAGAAGTTATTTTTCCGAGGTTTGGAGTCCCTAGATATTTAATAACTGATGGTGGTTCACATTTTATTCATGTTGCTTTTCGTAAAATGCTTGCTAAGTATGATGTTAATCACAGAATTGCATCTCCATATCACCCACAGTCTAGTGGTCAAGTTGAATTGAGCAATAGAGAGCTCAGATTAATTTTGCAAAAGACCGTTAATAGATCTAGAAAGAATTGGTCCAAGAAACTTGATGATGCATTATGGGCCTATAGAACTGCATATAAAAATCCTATGGGTATGTCTCCGTATAAAATGGTTTACAGAAAAGCATGTCATTTACCTCTCGAGCTAGAACATAAGGCATATTGGGCCATTAAAGAGCTCAACTATGATTTCAAACTTGCCGGTGAAAAGAGGTTATTTGACATTAGCTCACTTGATGAATGGAGAACCCAAGCCTATGAGAATGCCAAACGGTTCAAAGAAAAAGTTAAAAGATGGCATGACAAAAGGATACAAAAACGTGAGTTTAATGTAGGTGATTATGTGTTGCTATTCAACTCTCATTTAAGATTTTTTGCAGGAAAACTTCTCTCTAAGTGGGAAGGCCCTTACGTTATCGAGGAGGTTTATCATTCCGGTGCCATAAAAATCAACAACTTCGAAGGCACAAATCCGAAGGTGGTGAACGGTCAAAGATATAAGCATTATATCTCAGGTGATCCCATAAATGTCAAAACTAATGTTATTGAAACCGTAACCCCGGGGGAATACATAAGGGACACTTTCCAGAATGTTTCAAACTCCGAAAAGGAATAGGTATGTGGTACGGTAAGTAAATCGACTCCAAAATAGTCCTAATGGCAATTTTTCTCCGTTTTGGTATATTTAAGAAAATAGGAAAATAAGAAGTAGTCCGGGAAGGACACGAGGCTTCCACGAGGGAGGGAGGCGCGCCCTACCCCCCTGGGCGCACCCCCTGCCTCGTCGGCACCTCGTGCACTCTCCGGACTCCGTTTTCTTGCGCGATACTTCTTTTGGTCGGTAAAAATTCACTATATAATCTCCCGAAGGTTTTGACTCCTGTATCACACAAATATCCTTTGATTTTGTTTCGAGCTGTTTCTGTAGCGGGTTTGGAGCAAGATGTCATCTCAGGATTCCGACGGAGAGAGCTATGTCTCACACCTCATTGCTGACCCAAAGACCTATGGGGATCAATCTCCTTGTGGTCGAACTACTGATGAGGAGGAGGATGCTCATTTGATAGGGATCAATGATTCAAGTTCGGAGGAGGAGGATGTCCCTCTACCTCAACCTGGGGATATGCACGTGAAGTTCAAGAAATCTAGTCTCCCTAAGAGGACTAAACTATCTAACAACCGATCTATTCCTTCTCGTTTTCGACAGAAAAGCAAAAGAGATTTATGTGACAAAATTTTGAAGCTGGAATCAGAGATCGATGATTTACATGAGGAAATTGCTCTTCTCGATTACAATATGAAAAAGCCGAAGGCACAATTGTCATCATCACCACCATCTTCCGCACCTCCGAAGAAAGAGACGTAAACACATGGGTATTGGCACTTGTAGGATCGAAAGTATGTCTAGAGGGGGGGGGGTGATTAGACTACTTGACCAAAAAAAAAAACTTAACCTTTTCCCAATTTTAGTTCTTGGCAGATTTTAGCTATTGTAGGACAAGTCAAGCAATCATCACACAATTCAAGCAAGCATGCAAAGAGTATATTGGCAGCGGAAAGTAAAGCATGCAACTTGCAAGAATGTAAAGGGAAGGGTTTGGAGAATTCAAACGCAATTGGAGACACGGTGGTTCGGATAGGTGGTGCTATCCTACATCCACGTTGATGGAGACTTCAACCCACGAAGGGTAACGGTTGCGTGAGTCCACGGAGGGCTCCACTCACGAAGGGTAACGGTTGCGCGAGTCCACGAAGGGCTCCACCCACGAAGGGTAACGGTTGCGCGAGTCCACGGAGGGCTCCACCCACGAAGGGTCCACGAAGAAGCAACCACCCACAAAGGGTCCACGAAGAAGCAACCACCCACAAAGGGTCCACGAAGTAGCAACCTTGTCTATCCCACCATGGCCATCGCCCACGAAGGACTTGCCTCACTAGCGGTAGATCTTCACGAAGTAGGCGATCTCCTTGCCCTTACAAACTCCTTGGTTCAACTCCACAATCTTGTCAGAGGCTCCCAAGTGACACCTAGCCAATCTAGGAGACACCACTCTCCAAGAAGTAACAAATGGTGTGTAGGTAATGAACTCCTTGCTCTTGTGCTTTAAATGATAGTCTCCCCAACACTCAACTCTCCCTCATAGGATTTGGATCTAGTGGAAAGAAGATTTTAGTGGAAAGCAACTTGGGGAAGGTTAGAGATCAAGATTCATATGGTAGGAATGGAATATCTTGGTCTCAACACATGAGTAGGTGGTTCTCTCTCAGAACATATGAGTTGGAATTGTGTATGTGTTCTGATGGCTCTCTCCACGAATGAAGAGGAGGTGGAGGGGTATATATAGCCTCCACACAAAATCCAACCGTTACACACAATTTTCCAATCTCGGTGGGACCGAATCAAAAAACTCGGTCGGACCAAAAAGGTAAACCTAGTGACCGTTAGAGATTTTCGGTGGGACTGACATGCAACTCGGTAGGACCGATATGGTTAGGGTTTGGGCATAACGTAATCTCGGTGAGACCGATTACACAAACTCGGTGGGACCGATTTTGGTAATAAGCTAACCAGAGAGTTGGTCAGGCAAACTCGGTGGGACCGATTTGCTCTTTCGGTGAGACCGAAAAGTTACAAAAAGGAAACACTAAATTTACATTGCAATCTCGGTGGGACCGATTCGGTCTTTCGGTGAGACCGAAAAGTTACGAAAGGGAAACAAAGAATTTGCAATCCCATCTCGGTGAGACCGAGGTCCCTATCGGTAGAACCGAATTGCTAGGGTTTGGCAGTGGGTTATGACAAGTGAAACTCGGTGGCGCCGGATAGAAAGAATCGGTAGGACCGAGTTTGGCTTAGGGTTTAGGTCATATGTGGATATGGGAAAGTAGTTAAGGGTTTTGGAGCATATCACTAAGCACATGAAGCAAGAGGCTCATTAAGCAACACCTCATCCCTCCTTGATAGTATTGGCTTTTCCTAAAGACTCAATGTGATCTAGGATCACTAAAATATAAAATGAAGAGTCTTGAGCTTTTGAGCTTGAGCCAATCCTTTGTCCTTAGCATTTTGAGGGTTCCACTTTCACATCCATGCCATGACAATCATTGAGCTTTCCTGAAATAATCATCTTGGAATAGCATTAGCTCAATGAGCTATATGTTGTTATGAATTACCAAAACCACCTAGGGATAGTTGCACTTTCAATCTCCCCCTTTTTGGTAATTGATGACAACATATAGATCAAAGCTTCGACAAATGATAATAAGCATGAAATATATCGTCGCTTTGAGAAGTATGTGACAAGTGAGAGCTCCCCCTAAATTTGTGCATATTTAAAATTTGCTTTGGACTGCAAATGCACAAAGAGTTAGAGTCATGGGTTACTCTTCCATGTCACATACATCTTGTTGGAGCGCTTAAAATGATAAGAATGAAATACATGCACTCATCACCAAGAATAGTGAATGATCACATAAGATAGATAAGATATATCAAGCATGCATAAGTGTAGCTTATGATCAAACACATGATCATCAATGTCACACATAGTATCTCAAGCACTCAAAAGCAAACAAAGTTCGAAAAACCACCAAATAAAGCAAGAGAGAAAAAAGCAACTCTCTCTCTCTCTCGAAGCCTATGATCTATACATGTTCTCCCCCTTTGGCAACAAGTTACCAAAAAGGTCCTAGAAAATGCATAGTGCTAAGTCGACACTCAGGCTTGATCTTCAGGTGGTGGTGAAGTCCGGAGCACTCCAAGGACGAAGCCTTCTGTAGACGTGGTCGGAGTCGAGGCTGAAGTGGACGCTGGAGCTGGTGGAACTGAGGCTGTAGCTGGTGCAGACGTGGTGGCTCTGGGGTCAGCAATTGGCACTGCAGACGACCTCGGACCTCGTGGCACTCTGGCAAAGGCATCAGTTGTAGTCTTGCCTCTCCTCTCCTGCATGTCATCCTGGAGCTGCTCCACTGCAGTTTGAATCTCTGTCACTTTGACATCCAAGTCATAGAACTTTTGTTCCATGATCCTCTCTAAGCTTGCCTGGTTCTGAGTTAGGGTAGCTAGTCCTTGCTCAATCCGCAGGGTGGATGCAATCAAGTAACCAAGCTGCTCTTGTTTGGTTTTCAGGAAATATTCAGATGCCTCCTCTTGAGTAGGCATCTTGGCAGCTTTCTCCTTCCTCGCCTTCTCCTTCTTGGCTTGTGCTTGGGCAGATGATGGTTCATTCTCAGTCATGACCACTTGATTATCTTCAAAATCTGGACGGATGGGCAGGTGTTCCTTGTCCAGTAAGTATATGCCTGTGCCCATCTTTGAGTTGATGAGCTCCTGAATCTGTGGGGCATATCCACAACTCCTCTTCTGGTCTGCTGCAGTCCTCTTGACGGTCTCTACCATGAGGCTCATCACCTTGAACTTCTGTGGCACATCAAATATATGAAGCAAATTTATTGCATGGCCTCTGATCATCTTGTGATCTCCAGACTTGGGCAACAAGGTCTGCCTCAGTATCCAATTGATAGTTGGCAGCCCTAACAGAAGATAGTGCACTAAGCCAAATTTGAAAGTTTCAAGAGCCTCGTTTGGAATTTCCTTGTACATATTGGACATAGAGTTGTGGTCCATCTTCTTCTTGGCATAAATGTCCAAGTCATCTGCTTGCTCCTCTGGGGCATTAATGAGCTATGCCCACTCAGCAACTGTTGACTGATATCTGGTTCCTTCTGACATCCATACAATCCTGCCATCTGGATAGAAATGGGTTGTGGAGTAGAACTGCATGATGAGTTCCTCGTTCCACTTTGTGAGCTTCTGCCCAACAAAGTCCTCTACTCCACATGCCTTGAAGCTGTCCTGCACTCCATGGTAGTACTCTTCGTTGTCCTTGATGTATTGCCAATCAACCCATCTCATATCACAGACAATTGGCTTCTTGTCTAGCAGCACTGTCTCATAAAAGTCTTGCTGCTCCTTGGTGTGGAACCTGTAGTCAACTGCAGTCCTTCTCCTTGAAGCATACGGGTCTGCTTCTCTCCACTTCCGGAGCCCTGAATCTCTCCTGAGTTTCATATCCTCAGCCACAGGATGAGCATCGTTGTGGTCTGGGATCTTGGGCTTGAGCTTTCTAAGAACATTCTCTTCTTCTTCTTCTGCAGCTTCAGGCACTGGGGCCTTATTCTTCTCAGTAGCTGGGATGCTTCTTGTGTTCCTCTTTGGCTTTGGCTTTGGAGCTGGCTTGGCCTTGGAAGCAGCTGCCCCTGTTCTTATGGCATCACCCATCAGCTTGGGTGCCTTAGGTGCTGGTGCAGCTACCTCTTCTTCTTCCTCCTCATCTTCCATGATGGAAGCCTTGCCAAGCATTCTGGCTACAGTTTTCTTCACCCTTTCTTTCCTCTTCTTGCCTTCAGCAGCAACTGGCTCAATGGGAGTGGGCTTCTCAGTTGAAGCTCTGGCCTTTGACATAGGCTGCCTGCCTGCTGGCCTTTTGATCTTCATCCCTGGTTTTATGCCCTGTGCTGGCTCAACTCTCATGGAAGTTGCTTCCTCTTCTGCCACATAATCCTCATCTTCTGAGTCTGCGGTTCTCTTCTTTCTCTGTCTTGTGGCAGCTTTAGGCAGATTGCTAGGGGTGCTCCTGCTGCCATCATCTGAGGAACTTGAGGGACTAGTGCCCTCACTCATCTGCACTTGCTGCTCTGACAAGTTCTGGCTATCACTTTGGTCTGACATGATGCAAACTCTGACTGCTGACCCTGTGAATAGGTTATAGATGAGATAGAGTGGATAAGCATCACAAAATGCAGAGATTTTTGCAAAAGAATAATTCAAAAACTTAGTTTTAGTTTCCCACTGAAAGCATCTCGGATCTACCGATTTCTAAACTCGGTGATACCGAAGCAGTTTTGGCACCTAAACTAGTGAACTCGATCAGACCGAGTCACAGTTCGGTGGCACCGAGACTGCTAGGGTTTCACAGAGTTCCAAAATCAGTCACACCGATAAGTAATTCTCGGTCAGACCGAGTCTCACTTGTGCAATGGCATAAGCCAAATCGGTGGGACCGAGTTTTTCAACTCGGTGGGTCCAAGATGGTTTCGGCAGAAACCTAACCCTAAAATTTTCGAATTAAACCTAATCTACGAGTTCATTGACTGGATAGAAGTTTAACAAACGTGGCAAGAATCATGATGATCACAATGTGCTAAGAATCGGATTGGGGAATAGCACAAAGATCGAGTCCATACCCTAGTTCGGCGGAGACTCGCTACGGCGGCAACGGCGGGGTTGAATTTCCGTTGACGGCGACAGAGACCAGCGACTGGAGGCGGCTGGCGGTGAGGAGACGATCCGGAGACCAAGTTGGCAGAGCAGGCTATCGCGCGGGCGAAGGGGTTCAGAGAAATTTCCAAATTTTTGCCCGGGACTATATATAGCCCGACCCTGTCGGTGTGACCGAGTGGAACAACTCGGTGGCACCAAGATGCAAAACTGTATACAGTTGTTGCAACTCGGTGTGACCGAATGGTTCAAATTGGTTGCACCGAGATCGAAAACCTAGATCAACTTAATGATGTCGGTAGGACCGAAAGTGGGGTATCGGTCAGACCGAGAATCATAAAGACGTTTTGGAAGTTTAAGTCTATGACGAATCGGGGACTCCGAGCGCTCCTCACACAGAGTGGTTCGAATCTGACTTGATCAAATTTTGTGATGTAGCATGAATAGAGTTTGAGACGAGAAAAGCATAGATAGCTAGAGGAGGTTCTTAGGCATTCTTGTGCATCCACTTGGCAAAAGGAAATAAAATCAAACAATCAAAACAACAAGTGGATGTCCTCGAATGAGTAAAATATGCAACCAGCATGCTCACACAATAAGATGGCAAATGAAATATGTGACAAGGCATGCACAACCAATTCTAGCATCTATCAAGCAATTTGCGATGACAAGGTCATCTATATATGAGTATATTGACTTAGGAGTCAAGTGAGAACACTTGATCATAGGTCATACTCATCGTTTAAGCTCAAGTGGGGTTACCACTTTTACATAAAGCATTGTTGTGTTCACATCTTTAGAGTTGCTTTAGCTCAAGTCTTAGAGTAAAGCTCCCCCTAGATGTGTTATCCCCCCTTAGAGGAATGAACTAACCTCGGGTTTTGTCGATGATGACTTCATGTAGATGTTGAAGATGTGGATGCTCAATGTTGATGTAGATCACTTGGAGCTATCCCTTTGAGTGAATTACACTTTCAATACCTACATGGGTTAGTCCCGCAAGGAACAAACAAGGATATCCATAGACATAGAGTGATGCACACACAAGATGATGTCCATGAAAACTTTTAGGTTACCTTGTCCCTTGTCTTACTAACAAGAGGGTTTGTGACTCCTTGAACTAGTGCAAGATGTGGAAGTTGATTGCACTTGTTCTTGCCAAAATTATAAGAGTGAAGTATGTTGGCGGAGTCACCCTCAAGAACTCTCTAGTTCTTCTTCTTTTGGATCCACACCATCTTGATGGGAATCCTTGGAGTTGTAGTCGTACTTGATGAAGTGGAACTTGAAGTAGTCTTGGGAATCCACTTGACTAAGGTCTTAGGAGCTTCTTCAAATGCATCAATTTCCTCTTGAAGCTTGTCCTTGCCTTTTTGCTTGTAGTCTTGTGGTGGAAGATCATCTTGAGCTTGTGTCCCCTTGAAAGAAGTATCATACTTTTCTTGTTGAGGAACAAACTTTGTCTTGGGGTATTGATCTTCTTCCCACTCAACTCCATTGGCATTGAACTTTCGTTCAAAACCAACACCTTGATTCTTCCGGTGCATTCCTTGCTTGCGCACAATTTCCTCGAATTGCTTACTCCCGGCAAGGCTTTTGTACACTCCTTTCTCTATAATTCCCTTCAATAAGCTATTTTCTTGCTCAAGTGTAACTTGGCTAAGAGAATCATTAGTGGAATCAAGATAACTACTAGAAGCAACAATATTGGATTTAGCATGATCATTGTTACTGCTAGAGGAAGAATCTTTCTTGTTCTTGTTACTAGACTTGACTTGAGGCATGTAAGTGGATAAGAGTAAACACTTGGCAATGTAAGGAGAAATTTTCTTGCGGAGATCATCATTGATTGCTTTTAAGAACTCATGCTCTTGCTCAAGATTGATCTTTTCAAAGCGTAATTTCTCATGAGCTCGTAAAAGTTCTCGATGATCTTCGAAGATAGTTTCATGAGCTAACTTTAGAGTGTTTAGTTCTTTAGTTAGAGCCTCAATCTTCTCCTTATCATTGTCATTCGTTTTATCTTGATTAGCATGATTAATTGACGTTTCATCATAGTATTCATCACTAGAGTTGTCAACAAGCAAATCATCACCTAACAAGTCATCTTCATCACTATTGAAATCAACATACTCGGGGTGTGTTACCTTAGGACCTTTGGTCATGAAGCATCTTCCAATTCCTTCATTTGGTGAGTCAATGATGTCGTAGGAGTTGGTTGACACAAGTGCTAGACCGGCAACACTTTCATCTTGAGTATCTTCGGAGTCGGAGTGATAACTTCTCTCGAAGTGGCTGTCGGAGTCGGAGCCGGATACCCATTCACCAACATGAGCTTGATGTCTTTGTTTTGTGTAGCTCCTTGATGATTTTTCCTTCCTTTCCGAATCCTTGCTTCTCCGTGAGTATCTTCGTTCATAACGATCATCTCTACTCCTTCTCTCTCTTGGTGGTGATTCTTTGCTTCTTCTTTTTGGAGAATCTTCTCTTCTCTTGTAGGGAGCCGTACACTCATTGGAATAGTGTCCGGGTCTTCCACAACTGTAGCAGTTTCGCTCTCGACTAGAAGATCTTTTGTCATTGTAGGACCTTGACTTGAAGCTTCTATCTTTGCTTCTACTCTTGTAGAACTTGTTGAAGTTCTTCACCATTAAGCTCAATTCTTCATTGAAGTTTTGTTTCTCACTTGATGATGTAGGGGCTTCACATGAGGCTTTGTAGGCACCACTTGATTTGTTGTGAAGTTCCTCTTTATCCTTAAGTGACATCTCATGAGCAACAATTCTTCCAATCACCTCCGTTGGCTTGAGATCTTTGTAATTGGGCATCATTTGGATCAATGTGCACACGGTATCATATTTTCCATCCAAGGCTCTTAGAATCTTCTTGATGATGAATCTATCGGTCATCTCTTCACTTCCTAAGTCGGCAATCTCATTTGTGATGAGAGCAAGCCTAGAGTACATTTCAGCGACACCTTCACCATCCTTCATTTTGAACTTGTCAAGTTGACTTTGAAGCACATCCAACTTGGATTCCTTGACAGAGTCGGTACCTTCATGCATATCAATCAAAGTGTCCCAAATTTCCTTTGCATTCTCAAGATGGCTGATTTTGTTGAATTCTTCGGGGCACAATCCGTTGAAGAGAATATCACAAGCTTGAGCATTGTATTGCAACATCTTCAACTCATCCGCGGTAGCTTCACGGTTTGGTTCTTTCCCATCAAAGAAGTCACCTTGCAAACCAACACACACAATAGCCCAAACGGCGGGGTTATGTCCAAGAATACGCATTTTCATTTTATGCTTCCAACTAGCAAAATTAGTACCATCAAAGTAAGGACCTCTACGGTGATAATTTCCCTCGCTAGACGCCATACTCTCCTAGGTTGTGAAACCAAGGCTATGACCACCAAAAGCAAAGCAAATGGAGACCAGAGCTCTGATACCACTTGTAGGATCGAAAGTATGTTTAGAGGGGGGGTGATTAGACTACTTGACCAAATAAAAACTTAACCTTTTCCCAATTTTAGTTCTTGGCAGATTTTAGCTATTGTAGGACAAGTCAAGCAATCATCACACAATTCAAGCAAGCATGCAAAGAGTATATTGGCAGTGGAAAGTAAAGCATGCAACTTACAAGAATGTAAAGGGAAGGGTTTGGAGAATTCAAACGCAATTGGAGACACGGATGTTTTTGCCGTGGTTCGTATAGGTGGTGCTATCCTACATCCACGTTGATGGAGACTTCAACCCACGAAGGGTAATGGTTGCGCGAGTCAACGGAGGGCTGCACCCACGAAGGGTAACGGTTGCGCGAGTCCACGGAGGACTCCACCCACGAAGGGTAACGGTTGGGCGAGTCCACGGAGGGCTCCACCCACGAAGGGTCCACGAAGAAGCAACCACCCACAAAGGGTCCACGAAGAAGCAACCACCCACAAAGGGTCCACGAAGTAGCAACCTTGTCTATCCCACCATGGCCATCGCCCACGAAGGACTTGCCTCACTAGCGGTAGATCTTCACGAAGTAGGCGATCTCCTTGCCCTTAGAAACTCCTTGGTTCAACTCCACAATCTTGTCGGAGGCTCCCAAGTGACACCTAGCCAATCTAGGAGACACCACTCTCCAAGAAGTAACAAATGGTGTGTAGGTAATGAACTCCTTGCTCTTGTGCTTCAAATGATAGTCTCCCCAACACTCAACTCTCTCTCATAGGATTTGGATCTGGTGGAAAGAAGATTTGAGTGGAAAGCAACTTGGGGAAGGCTAGAGATCAAGATTCACATGGTAGGAATGGAATATCTTGGTCTCAACACATGAGTAGGTGGTTCTCTCTCAGAACATATGAGTTGGAATTGTGTATGTGTTCTGATGGCTCTCTCCACGAATGAAGAGGAGGTGGAGGGGTATATATAGCCTCCACACAAAATCCAACCGTTACACACAGTTTTCCAATCTCGGTGGGACCGAATCAAAAAACTCGGTCGGACCGAAAAGGTAAACCTAGTGACCGTTAGAGATTTTCGGTGGGACTGACATGCAACTCGGTAGGACCGATATGGTTAGGGTTTGGGCATAACGTAATCTCGGTGAGACCGATTACACAAACTTGGTGGGACCGATTTTGGTAATAAGCTAACCAGAGAGTTGGTTAGGCAAACTCGGTGGGACCGATTTGCTCTTTCGGTGAGACCGAAAATTTACAAAAAGGAAACACTGAATTTACATTGCAATCTCGGTGGGACCGATTCACTCTTTCGGTGAGACCGAAAAGTTATGAAAGGGAAACAGAGAGTTTGCAATCCCATCTCGGTGAGACCGAGATCCCTATCGGTAGAACCGAATTGCTAGGGTTTGGCAGTGGCTTATGACAAGTGAAACTCGGTGGCACCGGATAGAAAGAATCGGTAGGACCGAGTTTGGCTTAGGGTTTAGGTCATATGTGGATATGGGAAAGTAGTTGAGGGTTTTGGAGCATATCACTAAGCACATGAAGCAAGAGGCTCATTAAGCAACACCTCATCCCTCCTTGATAGTATTGGCTTTTCCTAAAGACTCAATGTGATCTTGGATCACTAAAATATAAAATGAAGAGTCTTGAGCTTTTGAGCTTGAGCCAATCCTTTGTCCTTAGCATTTTGAGGGTTCCACTTTCACATCCATGCCATGCCAATCATTGAGCTTTCCTGAAATAATCATCTTGGAATAGCATTAGCTCAATGAGCTATATGTTGTTATGAATTACCAAAACCACCTAGGGATAGTTGCACTTTCAGCACTCCCCTTGGCAACTGCCAAGATTGGGGGAGGTGCCCTGGTATCATATCACTATCACACTCCTATCTTTACCGTTTTTCTTAGTTCGATCCTTTTGGTAATATCTTGATCTAGTAGAATAAAGTTTTAGTATGATCTAGTTATGAGTTTTTCTTTATGATCTCTCTTTGTAATCGAGTCCGTCAGCTATATATAATAAAGATTAGTGTTGAGTCAAGGGCTTGATTATCTTGCTATGATCTTGAGTGATTAAAACAAAGAGAATAAAAAGAAATAAAGATATCATATTGATCTTATGGAGAGTAATGACTTCACATATAAAGAGTATGATGATTAAAAGTTGTTGAGAGTTGACAAACATAGTCTTGGTCATCGTTGCAATTAATAGGAAGTAATAAAGAAAGAGAGGTTCCACATATAAATATACTATCTTGGACATCTTTTATGATTGTGAGCACTCATTAAAATATGACATACTAAAGAGTTGATGTTGGACAAGGAATACAACGTAATGGGTTATGTTTTATTATATATGAAATAAAGTATATTGTCATGGATCATCCAACATGTTGTGCTTTACTTTCTCCCTCATGCTAGCCAATCCTTTGCACCAAGTAGAGATACTACTTGTGCTTCTAAATACCCTTAAACCCATTTTTGCCATGAGAGTCCACCATATCTACCTATGGATTGAGTAAGATCCTTCAAGTAAGTTGTCATCATTGCACGCATTAAAAATTTCTCTCTAAATATGTATGATTTATTAGTGTGGAGAAAGTAAGCTTTATACGATCTTGTGATGTGGAAGAAATAAAAGCGATGGACTGCATAATAAAGGTCCATATCACAAGTGGCAATATAAAGTGACGTTCTTTCGCATTAAGATTTCGTGCATCCAACATAAAAGCACATGACAACCTCTGCTTCCCTCTGCGAAGGGCCTATCTTTTACTTTTATCTTCTACCTTATGCAAGAGTCATGGTGATCTTCACCTCTCCTTTTTATATTTTATCCTTTGGCTAGCACATTGTGTTGGAAAGATCCTGATATATATATCCAATTCGATGTAAGTTAGCATGAACTATTATTGTTGACATTACCCTTGAGGTAAAAGGTTGGGAGGTGAAACTATAAGCCCCTATCTTTCTATGTGTCTGATTAAAACTCCATACCCATAAGTATTGCGTGAGTGTTAGCAATTGTGAAAGACTAAATGATAGTTGAGTATGTGGACTTACTGAAAAGCTCTTACATAGACTCTTTCTGATGTTATGATAAATTGCAATTGCTTCAAGGACTGAGATTATAGTTTGTCAATTTTCAATGAAGTTTCTGATTCATACTTGACATTGTGAATAGAGTGCTACTTTATCATAAGAAATCATATGACAATATTCATATATGTTGCTGTTATAAGAATGATCATGATGCCCTCTGATACGTCTCCAACGTATCTATAATTTTTTATTGTTTCATGCTATATTATATTCTGTTTTGGAGATTATTGGGCTTTATTATACACTTTTATATTATTTTTGGGACTAACCTATTAACCGGAGGCCCAGCCCAGAATTGCTGTTTTTTTTGCCTATTTTAGGGTTCCGCAAGAAAAGAATATCAAACGGAGTCCAAACGGAATGAAACCTTCGGGAACGTGATTTTTGGAACAAACATGATCCAGAGGACTTGGACCCTATGTCAAGCAACCAACGAGGAAGCCACGAGGTAGGGGGGCGCGCCTACCCGCTGTCGTGGAATTGTCACGGTAGATGTCCTAGCAAAAGGACTTAGTCGTAGGGCCATCGCAACTAGGAAGCTTAAAGGGGTTAATCGGGACAAAGGAAACGAGAGGTTTTATACTAGTTTGGCCCCTTACGATGGAGGTAAAAGCCTACGTCTAGTTGTGTTGATATTGCTGGGGTTTCGATCGCCAAGAGGCTAGTTCGCCGGCTTGGTTATCGATCTCTTGTTTCTTGCCCTAAGCCGCCACCGGGTCGTCCCCTTATATACACGGGTTGACGCCTGGTGGCCTACAGAGTCCCTGCCGGCTCATAAATCGAGTCCGGCTTGGTGACTTCTTTTACATGCCTTTCTTTACAAGTCTTTCCTTACATACAGTGGTTTACAATATTGGGCCTTAAGCCGCCTCTAGGCCTTTAGGCCTTCTATAAGTTTTAACAAACTATCACCTTGAGTGTTTACTGGGCTTCCTTTGTGACCCGCCATTGGGTCTTGACCCGGCCCCTCCTGGGCGGGTGATAACTGATAGCTATATCCCCAACATTAGGCCCCAGATTGACTTTGGACTTTGTTCTTTGTCAATCCTCAACACTTAGACAAAATCCATCTTCTTATCCTCGCAGGGTTTTTTTATAACTCGCCATGACGTCATCTCTTGAAAACACAAAAAAACTTTTATGACGTCATCTCTCAATGGATCTTCATCTTTAATGCCTCCCGAGAATCGAGGTGTCCATTTAGTTGGATAACCATTATTTGGGTCTTCCCTCGATTTTCACGTCCGTCTGTTCGCTTTTTCCTTATAAATAGGCACGCGGCCGGTTTTTATCATTCTCCTGTCTTCTTCGTCTTCCTCCTCTCGCGACCTCCGCTGCTGCTTGAGCTCCGCCGCCATCGCAGAGCATCTCGTCATCGTCGACCTTGGCCACTGCATCAACCAGACTCAGTTCAGAGAAAGGCGGCGACCTTCCGTAGAGGATCCGTGGCCGTAAGTATTCACCCTCCATTCCTCAGATCCGCATTTAGAGCTTCTATGTTTTCCCGTATGTTCTTCGTAGTTCTTCGCGGTTCTTCCACTGCCACCTCTACTTGATCCAAAAAGAGATGTATGATTATGTGGTGGCTGTTTTGGTGCCTACTCTTGAATTTAGTAGATCCTTTTTTCTGGTACGAAGGCCGCATTAGAACTTATGAACTCATCTGGGCTATATTTTTAGGTCTAGAAATTTTTTCATTTTGAACGGCCATTTGATCCATAATAATATCCAGAAATTAAGAAACCTGTTTGTCTCCATACTTAACCAATTCTGCTGCTGGTATTTCCCAAGTGTCTGTAGTCATGGCGGCTTACTGCACCGGCTTACTTTTCCTTATATATGACATTAGCCCTTATTTAAGCCGCCATTGCTCCCCTGTACCACTATCACTTAAGTTTAACCATTATCATTGAATTGAAACGGCAGGTTGCTTTCCTTTCAGTTCGTTTTTCGAACATCATGCCGTCCAAAGCACTGACTGTCTGCAACTGGGTTTCCTCAATAGTCACTTAGGACACTCTGAAGGACTTCTTTACCATAGGTTTTTTGCTAGGGAAGAATATCATGTCCTACTGTGCGCCTGACCCGAAGGAGGAATGACCCAATCTAAGAGATGGTGACGTCATTGTCTTTTCTGACCACATGAACCGTGGTTTTTCCCCGCCTGGCTCAAAGTTCTTCAGAGAAGTCCTCCATTTTTTCAATCTCCACCCTCAAGATATCAGACCTAATTCTATATCCAATATCTGCAACTTCCAAGTACTCTGTGAGGTTTACCTTCAAGAAGAGCCGACCGTGAAACTCTTTAGAGAGTATTTTTATCTGAACCGGCAGAACGAGTGCACCAATGGCCTTAGCTTGGAACTTGGAGGCATCTCGATTCAACGCCGACAGGGCGCCGTCTTCCCCCTTATAGTCTTGCTGAGTCATCCCAAAGACTGGAATTAGACTTAGTTCTACTGTCAAGACACTTTTCCAGCAAATGAGAAGCCACTGCCGGGTTATCGCGCCGAGCGTATTGACTCCAAATTTGCGCTCCCTGACAAACTTACTGCTGCCGAACACAAGAAGTTGATTCCCTCAATCAAAAGGATTAATGCTTTATTGGGGAACGACTTAACCGGAGTTGACTTGACCCGTTGTTGGGTTGTGTGGCGGGTTATTCCTTTAAGTCGTCGATCAAAATTGATGCATGAGTATGGTGGAGGCCCATATGACTCTCTTCGTCACAGCTCCGTTCAATTTAACGGAATAAGATATTGTTTCAATGTCAACCCTTCTAGTGAACGGAAAATACGAAGATTGTAGTAAAGTCGGGTTAAACCCCTTCTGCAAACTTAACCCGGTGCCAGAAGTAAGGAAACTCTGATCTCTCTCCTTTGTATTTTTTCCCAGCCATATTGTTTTTTAATACTTGCCTGACCTTTCATCTTGTCTTTACCTGTTTACATGCCAAATCTGATTTCTGGAAAGTTAAATATGGCCACGAAGCTGCCAAGAAAGCGAGAGTCACCACCATAAATGCCAAGAAAACGACCTGGAGGTCTAAAAAGGAGAAGAAGAACACCGCTGAAGACATGATGAAGCTTGACGATACTTCTGAGTCGGAGGTAGCCCTTGACTCCCTTGGCTAACTTTTTAATAATCTTATTAACATTGATCATTACCAGGACGACACTGGGGCCAGTCAGGCTGAGGAAGAAGAGGTAACTATTTCCTCCGACTCAGCCCATTTGCCAAGACAGAAACTTCGAGTCATAACCCAGAAAGTAAGGTTTTCACACCCTTTGGCTTATCTGGACCCTCACTTTCTTTTGAAAAAGCAGCAACATGAAAGCCGCCTCAGGCCTGGAACGATGATGAACCGTCTGTTGTTCTTCAACAAACTCCTCAAAAGCGCCTGAATGAGGTTTACTTCTTTGTTTTTGACTCTGTTTAATGGATCCTTTCCCTTGCATTACTTAACTTTACTTTATCTTTGCAGGAGGTGTCTCGCTCTTCTGGCGACTTGTCTCAGACCCAATTTCCAGCCTTCAAGACTGCCCCTGGGTAAGGAAAAAAATCCTCTTTCCTCCGTGTTTTTCAAACTGTATATTTATACTGACAGTCCTATAATATTTCTCTTAGTGGTCAAGCTAAGTCCAAGAAGGCAAAGGCAACTAAGCCGGTGGAAGACCCGCCAGTTCCTGTCCCTGAACCGGCCATGCCCTCTTCTCCTCCGTTAACTGATAGTCCAGAAGACCGGCCTGTCAACGCAGAAGCAAATCCTCCTGAGCCGTCGGTTGATGATACCACCGTTAACCCATCTACCACTGGACCATCCAGGCTCGGCTAACCCGCCGTCACCGCCTGCTCAAGACGTTCTGATCACTGGGAGCCGCTTCACTGAGCCGGGGAATCCCACCGTGTTGGCTCGTCATACTACGAAACAAGAGGCGCTGGAAAGACAAAAAGTGTGTTTTGATATTTCGCATTATGACCATCTGAATGCCAACAACATATTATCCGGCTATCTCAGCCATGTGCACTCCAGCCGTGACTCAGAGATCGAAATGGTCAAGCAGTTGCAACTGAAGTACGAGGTATGTTCTTCCGACTTACTTATACTCTGCCAGCCCCCAAGTCTTCAGATTATGAGAAAACCGGAATGATTTGTAGACTCTATGATATAGGCTTAGACTTTACCTTTAGATTTTTTCTGGAGTTCAATAAAATAGAACAAAGCTTCACCTGTAGTCCCCAAGGGCCGGTTCATTTGACCATAAATGAGCCGGTTCTTTGAATTTTCATAACCGTCTCGTGCCGAACTCAAGAAATACTGTAGTCCGGCTTACCCTTGAGATACTTGCTGAATATCATACATTAGCCCCCAAGTGCCAAGTGCTATTACTTTGTAAAGTACTTGGGACTTGAAGTATAGTAGAATCATAAAAAAAATTGGCATACATTAGCCCCCAAGTGTCAAGTGGCTTTGCAGTGCAAAGGCACTTGAGACTTAAATCTTGACTTTTGAGCTTTAATACACCTGTATATGTCTTGTAGAATGCCCTATCTGAATTGGGTTCACAATTGACTGACGCCAAGACCCGGCTGGCGGATGAGGAGGCAGAAATCAAGGCTGCCGACTCCAAGCTTCAATTAAGTCTTGGTGAGATGGAAAATCTGAAAAACATCCTGACTACTAAGAAGAAAACCTGGGCTGAAGAGAAAACACTGCTGACACAACACCGAAAAGGCGGAAGCAGCTCTTGAGGAGGTTACTACAGAGCTGACCGGCTTAAAGAACCGGGTATCTCAAATGGTGTCCGCCATCTTTGGTAAGCCATTTTTACTAACCTTTTGTACCTTATGCTGACCTGAAAAATAAACCGATGGCTGATCCTTTGTTTATATAACATGTGCAGGCCCACGAAGCAAGAATTTGAGCCAAGACAATGTGATTAAACTGAAGGCGGTGTATACCTTAGTAGAGCAATTGTACATTGGTGCACAACGGGCACTTGCCGCTATTTCTCCCGCCAATCAAGGACCCAACCGGCTCAGTGATGTCTTAAAGAAGCTCTCAATCTTACCCGCCAAGTTCCAAGAAGTCAAGAGCTCCTGTGCCAGAGCTAGAGCTTTGACTGCCCTAAGCCGCTCCAAGGCTTGGGTGCCAGATCTAGACCCGGCAGATGTAGCCAGAGGGTACCCCACGGTAAAGGAAGACGGGTAACTGTTTGAATAGGACGACTTCGTTGCTTTGATGAGGGAGGTGCGACCTCAGGCCACCATTCTTGGAGATGAAACAAATATCGATAAATACCAGCCGGGTTTTGACTTGGATAATAAGAAGATGGCGACTCCCTCCTACAAAGTGACCGATTTAATCCCGCCTGTTCATGACATACATTTGTTCCAGAAGTTGATCCAGCTGGCCTGATTGACGAAGAAGCAGAATTTATTGCCGTGAACGGTTTTGATTGGTCAAAGCCTAGCTTCCAATCAGTAGAGGGCGGTGAACCGGCGAGGGAGGAGTGATGACCATCTTCATGGGCTTGTAAAAGCCTTATAATTAATAGATTAGTTTTGAAAACACTGCATATTCTGCCTATGCCATCGTGCATAAGACATCGTGTGTTACTCTGTGCTTTCTGATGTTTAATATATGCATCATATTTATGGTTGTCCCTGCAATACTTCCACTCTGGTCCTATAGATAAAAAGGAAAAAAACTGGCTTGGCGGCTTAGTACCAAACGGGTCAGAACACCCGGTTTATAGCCAATATTTTTATCATAGGATAAAACAGAACCAGATGCAAAAAGGCTGAAATAACCTTTGATTAATACAGAAAGCAACTGTTCATAAACAATAGCCACACCTGTACCTTTGATCTCCTGACCACCGGTTTAAATGACCCGGGCAATGAAGTTGATAATCCTGTCTTTTTTGAGAAGTCAATGCTTCTGAATACTTAATTATTATCATGCCCTGGCGGCTTGTTGTCAAATAGTCCAGCCGGTGAAAAGACCATGTTGATTATTTGTGAAATTGAGACAACAAAAAATCAATAAGGCAAATAACAGGTGGTAAACAAAATTAACCTTGCGATTAAAGGTTGGGGGTTTCTGATTCGAATACGATCAGTAAACCAGACCAAAGGGGTTAAGCTAAGGTTTGAATACAACCATATAGCCCCCAGTGGCTTTGGCGTTGCGCCGATCAAGAAGGTACCGACAGCTATGTTCTCTTTGGTTCGAATACGACCTATGTTTGAACAGGAAGCCACCAAATGACCTTGAGAGGTTTTTAACGACCCTGATTCGAATACGATCCAAGTCGGACCCAAAAGGGGTTAAGCTGTGATTCGGATACGATGAAGAAGCCCCCTAGTGAGTTTGTCTTTGAGCCGATCAAAAGGGTTAGGACAACTATGTTCTCTTTGGTTCGAATACGACCTATGTTTGAACAGGAAGCCCCCTAGTGACCATGATAGTTGTAGCTAGATTCGAATACGATCATAAGACGAACCAAAAAAGGTTAGACTTAATTCAAATATGATCAGCTCCTTAATAGTCATTTGAAAATAGTAGTAAAATAATAAAGATGTGTAATCTTTCTGAAAAGAAAAGAGACCGATGGTCCTGCTTTATTACTTATCATAGTATATATAACGTCAACGTATGTACATGATGAGAGCCGGTGGCTCAGGTGTAGTATGGCCGAAGTTGAGCAATGTTCCACGGCCGACGGGTCTCTTCTTCCGACTTACGTGAGTCTTTGTGCTCTTGAACGTCAATGAGGTAATATGACCCGTTTTTAAGTTCTTGCTAACCACAAAGGGTCCTTCCCAAGGTGGGGATAGCTTATGTGCATCTGACGGATCTTGGATGAGCCGGAGCATCAGGTCACCTTCTTGAAAAGTCCTGGATTTAACCCGGCGGCTGTGATAATGGCGCAGGTCCTGTTGATAAATTGTTGACCGAGCCGCTGCTAAGTCTCTTTCCTCATCTAACAAGTCAAGTGCATCCTGTCTGGCTTGTTCATTGTTAGATTCAACATAAGCCGCCACACGGGCGAGTCATGACAGATGTCACTAGGCAACACTGCTTCCGCTCCATAAACCATGAAGAAAGGTGTATAACCTGTAGACCTGTTAGGGATGGTGTTGATACTCCACAGCACCAAGGGTAACTCCTCTACCCAACAACCCGGCATTCGCTACAAGGGAACCATAAGCGGGGGCTTGAGACCTTTTAAGATTTCCTGATTTGCTCTCTCAGCCTGATCATTGGATTGAGGATGAGCTATAGACGAAACATCAAGTCGGATATGCTCGCGCTGACAGAACTCCTCCATAGCCCCTTGGGATAGAATAGTGCCATTGTCAGTGATAATGCTGTGTGGAAAACCAAAACAGAAGATCACCCTTTTCATGAATTGAACCATTGTGGCCGCATCACACTTACTCACTGGTTCTGCCTCAACCCACTTTGTGAATTTGTAAACTGCCACTAAAAGATGTGTCTTTTTATCCTTAGACCTTTTGAAAGGTCCAACCATGTCAAGCCCCTAGACCGCAAACGGCCAAGTGATTGGAATCATCCGCAACTCTTGAGCCGACACATGTGCTTGTCGTGCGAATTTTTGACATCCATCACATCTACTGACCAGATCTTCTACATGAGCGTGAGCCGTCAACCAATAAAAACCATGACGAAAAGCTTTGGCCACCAGAGACTTTGACCCAACGTGATGATCACAATCACCTTCATGGATCTCATGAAGTATTTCTTGGCCTTCTTCAGGGGAAACACACCGCTGAAACGCTCCAGAGACACTGCGATGGTATAGTCCTCCGTCAGAAATCATCATTGACTTAGACCGCCGGGTTATCTGTCAGGCCAGGGTCTCATCCGCTGGCAGCTCACCCCGGGTCATGTAAGCCAAGAATGGTACTCTCCAATCTGGGATGACGTGAAGAGCCGCCACCAACGCCGCCTCCGAGTCAGGAACGGCTATATCTTCTTCTGTAGGTAACTCAACAGACGGGTTATGTAAAACATCCAAAAAGGTGTTAGGTGGCACCGGCTTATGCTGAGATCCCAATCGGCTTAAAGCATCAGCCGCTTCGTTCTTCCTACGGTCAATGTGCTCCACCTAATAACCTTTAAACTGCCCTGCAACAGCATCAACTTCACGACGATAAGCCGCCATGAGAGGATGTTTGGAATCCCACTTGCCTGACACCTGTTGAGCTACCAAATCTGAGTTGCCAAGACAGCGTACCCGGCTCAGGCTCATCTCTTTAGCCATTCGAAGACCATGGAGCAATTCTTCGTATTCCGCTGCGTTGTTAGTGCAATGAAACATCAGCCGCAACACATAACAAAATTTGTCACCTCGAGGGGAGGTTAAAACAACTCCAGCCCCCGGGCCTTCCAACTGTCTGGACCCATAAAAATGAATAGTCCAATATGTGTTGTCTGGTTTCTCTTCCGGCATCTGCATCTCTGTCCAGTCATTAATAAAATCAACCAGTGCTTGAGACTTGATCGCAGTACATGGCACATACTCCAACCCATGAGACCCAAGCTCAATGGACCACTTGGCGACTCGTCCAGTGGCTTCTCTATTTTGAATGATGTCTCCCAAAGGAGCAGAACTAACCACAGTGATTGGGTGACCCTGAAAGTAATGTTTGAGCTTCCGGCTCGCCATGAACACCCCATATACAAGCTTCTGCCAATGTGGATATCTTTGTTTAGATTCAATCAACACATCACTGATGTAGTAAACCGGTCGTTGAACCGGATTTTCCTTGCCAACCTCCTTGCGTTCCACCAAAATTGCCACACTAACAGCTCGTGAGTTGGCGGCTACATATAACAATAGCGGCTCTTTCTCAACTGGAGCAGCAAGGACCGGCGGCTCAGCAAGCTGTTTCTTCAGATCCTCAAAAGCAGAGTTTGCAGCGTCGCTCCAAACAAAATCATCTGTTTTCTTCATCATCTGATACAAAGGCATCGCCTTCTCCCCTAACCGGCTTATGAACCGGCTCAAAGCAGCAACACGACCCGCCAGCCGTTGAACGTCATTGATGCATGTTGGTTTGGCGAGGGATGTGATTGCCTTAATCTTCTCTGAGTTAGCTTCAATGCCTCGGTTGGACACCAAAAAACCCAAGAGCTTGCCAGCTGGGACTCCAAAAACACACTTGGCCGGGTTAAGCATCATTTTGTAGACCCGGAGGTTATCAAAGGTTTCTTTCAGATCTATGACCAAGGTTTCCTCTTTCCTGGATTTTACCACTATATGATCCACATAAGCATGAACATTACGCCCAATCTGATCATGAAGGCAATTCTGCATAGATCGTTGATAAGTTGCCTGGGCACTCTTGAGCCCGAAGGGCATAGACACATAGCAGAAGGCTCCAAACAGAGTGATGAAAGCTATCTTCTCCTGGTCCTTGACTGCCAGCTTGATCTGATGATAACTTGAATAGGCATCCAGAAAACTCAAACGTGCGTGAGGGAGTCCTGGATTAGGGGGTGTTCGGATAGCCGGACTATACCTTCAGCCGGACTCCTGGACTATGAAGATATAAGATTGAAGACTTCGTCCCGTGTCCGGATGGGACTTTCCTTGGCGTGGAAGGCAAGATTGGCGATGTGATATTCAAGATCTCCTACCATTGTAACCGACTCTGTGTAACCCTAACCCTATCCGGTGTCTATATAAACCGGAGGGTTGTAGCCCGTAGGGGATCAACTCCATACACAATCATACCATAGGCTAGCTTCTAGGGTTTAGCCTCCTTGATCTCGTGGTAGATCTACTCTTGTACTACCCATATCTTCAATATTAATCAAGCAGGAGTAGGGTTTTACCTCCATCGAGAGGGCCCGAACCTGGGTAAAACAAAGTGTCCCCTGTCTCCTGTTACCATCCGACCTAGACGCACAGTTCGGGACCCCCTACCCGAGATCCGCCGGTTTTGACACCGACATTGGTGCTTTCATTGAGAGTTCCTTTGTGTCGTCGCCTTTAGGCCTGATGGCTCCTTCGATCTTCAACAACGATGCGGTCCGGGGTGAGACTTTCCTCCCCGGATAGATCTTCGTCTTCGGCAGCTTCGCACTGCGGGCCAATTCACTTGGCCACCTTGAGCAGATCGGAAGCTACGCCCCTGGCCATCAGGTGAGGTTTGGAAGCCTAAACTACACGGCTGACATCCGCGGAGACTTGATCTTCGACGGATTCGAGCCACAGCCAAGCGTGCCGCACTGTCTCGATGGGCACGATATAGCTCTGCCGCCGAACAGCACCTTGGAGGCCGCACACGCATCGGTTTCGACCATTGATTCGGAACCTACTGCGCCGATCGAGGTTCAGCGGTTGGACGCTGCCTCAGGGGCTGGGATCTCAGAGGCGATCGAGCCGAACTCCAGCCCCGCACTCCGCATGGCCCGTGACTCCGAGGAGCCGGATCCCTCTCCGAACACCGAGCCCCCCGCGCCACTGCCAATCGAATCCGAGTGGGCGCCGGTAATGGAGTTCACTGCAGCGGACATCTTTCAGCATTCGCCTTTTGGCGACATCCTGAATTCTCTTAAGTCTCTCTCTTTATCAGGAGAGCCCTGGCCGGACTACAGTCAGCAAGGGTGGGATACAGACGGTGAGGAAATACAAAACCCACCCACCACCCACTTTGTAGCCACTGTCGACGACTTAACCGACATACTTGACTTCGGCTCCAAAGACATCGATGGCATGGACGACGATATAGGAGACGAACAGGAACCAGCACCTGTAGGGCGCTGGAAAGCCACCTCATCATACGACATATACATGGTGGATACTCCAAAAGATGGACTGGCGATGGAACAATGGGGGATAGCGCCCCGAAGAAAGAGCCAAAGCGCCAGCGTCAGCGGCGCCGCTCTAAATCCCGCCAAAGCAAAAACGGTGTTTCCGGCACGGGAGATAATACTACCCCGGACAGCGCCGAAGAACACCCACCTCAGCAAGATTCGGCACAGGAAGATGGAGAAGCCATCCCTCACGAGAGAGCGACAGACCAAGAGGTCGAGGATGATAACTATACGCCTCCCTCCGAAGACGAGGCAAGCCTCGATGACGACGAATTCGTCATACCATCAAACCCCGCCGAACAAGAGCGTTTTAAACGCAGGCTTTTATCCACGGCAAGCAGCCTCAAGAAAAAGCAGCAATAGCTTAGAGCTGCCCAAGATTTGCTAGCTGACAGATGGACTGAAGTCCTTGCAGCCGAAGAGCATGAACTCGAACGCCCCTCCAAGAGTTACCCGAAGCACAGGCCGCTACCCCGATCAGAGGAGGAAGCACCTACATCACCAGCGCATGACATGGCAGACCGGCCACCCCGTGGCCGTGACAGAGAGGCCGCTCAGCCCTCCCCCCAAGCCATGCCCCGATGCCGCACAACTAAGGCACGGGAAAATGCGCCCGACCTGCAAGACATACTGGAGGATAAAGCAAGACAAACAAGATCGATCTACGGATTGCACAGGTGCCCTACGACATGTGACAATGATCTTCACTCCGGATACAACAAATCCGGCCGGGCCGAACACAACAGACATAGCTCTTCCGAGCTGCGTCGTGATATAGCCTAGTACAGAGGCGCCGCACACCCGCTAGGCTTCATGAATGAAGTAATGGATCATAAAATCCCAGAGGGTTTCAAACCCGTAAACATCGAATCATACGATGGCACCACAGACCCGGCGGTATGGATCGAGGACTATGTCCTTCACATCCACATGGCACGCGGCGATGATCTACACGCCATCAAGTACCTCCCGCTCAAACTTAAAGGACCGGACCGGCATTGGCTTAACAGCTTGCCAGCAGACTCAATCGGTTCTTGGGAGGACCTGGAAGCCGCATTCCTCGATAACTTCCAAGGCACTTATGTACGACCGCCGGATGCCGACGACTTAAGCCACATAATTCAGCAGCCAGAAGAATCAGCCAGACAATTCTAGCACGGTTCCTAACAAAGAAAAACCAGATAGTCGACTGTCCGGACGCAGAGGCCCTAGCAGCCTTCAAGCATAACATCCGCGACGAGTGGCTTGCCCGGCACCTGGGACAGGAAAAGCCGAAATCCATGGCAGCACTCACGACACTCATGACCCGCTTTTGCGCGGGAGAAGACAGCTGGCTGGCTCGCAGTAACAACTTATCAAAGAACCCTGGTAATTCGGATACCAAGGACAAAAGTGGCAGGACACGCCGGAATAAGCAAAAACGCCGCTTTAACAGCGACAGCAATGAAGAGACGGCAGTCAATGCTGGATTCAGAGGCTATAAATCCGGTCAGCGGAAAAAGCCATTCAAAAAGAATACTCAGGGCCCGTCCAGTTTGGACCGAATACTCGATCGCTTGTGCCAGATACATGGCACCCCCGAAAAGCCAGCCAATCACACTAACATGGATTGTTGGGTGTTCAAGCAGGAAGGCAAGTTAAGAGCCGAAAACAGAGACAAGGGGCTGCACAACGACGACGAAGAGCCCAAGCCGCCAAACAACAATGGACAAAAGGGCTTTCCCCCACAAGTGCAGACGGTGAACATTATATACGCAACCCACATTCCCAAGCGGGAGCGGAAGCGTGCGCTGCGGGACGTATACGCGATGGAGCCAGTTGCCCCAAAGTTCAACCCATGGTCCTCCTGCCCGATCACCTTTGATCGAAGGGACCATCCCACTAGAATCCGTCATGGCGGCTTCGCCGCATTGGTTCTCGACCCAATCATCGACGGATTTCACCTCACAAGAGTCCTCATGGACGGCGGCAGTAGCCTGAACCTACTTTATCAGGACATAGTGCGGAAAATGGTCATAGATCCCTCAAGGATCAAACCCACAAGAACGACCTTTAAAGGCGTTATACCAGGTGTAGAAGCCAACTGTACAGGCTCAGTAACACTTGACGTGGTCTTCAGATCCCCGAATAATTTCCGAAGTGAAGAGTTAATCTTCGATATAGTCCCGTTTCGCAGTGGCTATCATGCCCTGCTCGGACGAACCGCATTCGCAAAATTCAATGCGGTGCCGCATTACACATATCTCAAACTCAAGATGCCAGGCCCTCGAGGAGTAATCATGGTCAACGGAAACACCAAACGCTCCCTCCATATGGAGGAGCATACGGTGGCTCTCGCAGCGGAGATACAAAGTAGCCTTCTTAGGCAATTCCCCAGTCCGGCCATTAAAAAGCCAGACACCGCCAAGCACGCCCGGAGTAACCTACAGCAGGACCGCCTGGCACACTCTGAGCAAGCGTAGCAATGCGGCCCCAACCCCAGCTTTCGCGACCTAGCGAAACCAGTACCTTGCGTACACAACTACGCCCTTGAAATACCATGGGCATAGGGGAAGGGGCACAATAAACGGCACGCCCAACATACAGCTTAAAACGTACTAGGGGCTGCCGGATTCTTTTTTTAATTTTTTCTTACTTTCAGGACTCCATACTTCGGACGACCTGTCCGGCAACTCGACTGCCGCACAAACGATGCAAGATCCAGGGAGGCAGACAAGCCATGCCGCATTATGGAACTCCCAGGTGGTCTCTGTTACGAGCGGTATACCTGTTTTAAATACAATTCCGCGGCCTACCCCTGGTCAGGACATACTGAATAGTCCAATATCTTTTGCTTATCGCACTATTTGTATCGTTCGGCTTTGATAAATAGCCTCTCTATAAACAATGCTTAGCTTCTCGTCTATTTTTTGCATTACTCTATTTTATATATGTTCATTAATGACATGTTGCACCCGTACACTATGGTACGACAAGTATTCCAGGGGCTTCAGTACCCTTTAATATGGTGTGAGAAGTCGGTACACTTTCACAAGTGCGGCACCCCGAACTTATAGCACTATATGCATCGGCTCCGAATCATGATTTGGGTCAATAGTTGGGTTTGCCCGGCTCCTATGTTTTGTGCCTTACGTTCCGCTATATCGGCTAAGGTAGCACTAGGAGAACCACTGCGATTGTGCCCCGGTTGAGCTGGGCTAAGCACCTCAGTGGAGAAAGCTAAAACTGACTGTCATGATGAGGCGAGAGACCGGTCGCTGTTCGAGAGGTTTTTCGGGTCCCTAAAGGCCTATGCCGCTTCGAGCGAGGAGCTGGATAACCCCAGCCAAGGCGTGGATAGCGCCCCGAACTCGGTCTTCTGAACTAGGGGCTTTGCCGGAATTTAAAATTATAAAGTTCTATGGCTAAGTGAGAGTGTTCAAGCATTATAGTCCGATTACCTGGTTCGCCGTGCTGAGCGCCTCCCTCGAAGGACCCAACTATGGGAAAAAGAGTGCTCAGGTTTATCCCCGAACACCCCAGCACTAGTGGCATGGGGGCAGAAGCCGACGACTAGCCATCTCTCAATTTTTTGATAAACGGCCACACAGAAAATAATATTTTAAATTCAACAAGCATTGCTTAAGCGCCTATGAACAAGTTTTCAGCGCACAGGATAAAAACGAGCGAGTTTCTTCAAAAATTACATCCTTGGTACATTCATCTGCCACAAGGCAAGCACCTGCAAGAACATCCTTGTAATAGTTCTCGGGCTTGCGATGCTCCTTCCCCGGCGGCGGCCCGTCCTTCACAAGCTTCTCACCATCTAGCTTACCCCAGTGCACCTTTACACGGGCAAGGGCCCTACGGGCACCTTCGATGCAGACGGAGCGCTTGAGGACCTCAAGCCTTGGACAGGCCTCCACCAGCCGCCGCACCACCCCGAAGTAGCTCCCAGGAAGGGCCTCTCTGAGCCACAGCCGAAGTATGAAGCCCTTCATGGCCTGTTCGGCCGCCTTGTGGAGTTCGACCAGCTGTTTCAGCTGGTCGCTCAAGGGCACAGGGTGTCCGGCCTCAGCATACTGAGACCAGAACACCTTCTCCGTCGAGCTGCGCTCTTCAGCTCGGTAGAATGCGGCGGCATCGGATACGCTACGGGGAAGATCTGCGAATGCCCCTGGAGAACTCTGGATTCGGGTAAGTAACAAGTAGTTTACTTTTATATTTCTGCTTTGCATAAAGAATGCCTTACCCGCTGCTATCTTCTTTATATCCTCCAACTCTCGGAGGGCCTTTTGGGCTTCGGCCTTGGCAGACTTGGCAGTCTCAAGGGCCGCCGCGAGCTCAGACGCTCGGGTCTCTGACTCAAGCTCCAAACTCTCATGTTTTCTCATGAGAGCCTGAAGCTCTTGCTGCACCTCGCCGACCTGAGCCCCAAGTTTTTCTCGCTCGGTGCACTCCACGGCCGTTTTCTTTTCGGCCTCAGACAGCCCCTGCTTGAGGGTCGCCACCTTAGTCGTGGCCCCTACAATAAGCAGTACAATCCTGTTATTTTTTGCAATCACGCCTCTCTATAGGCACTTATTTCTGTAAGGTATTTCTTACCTTCTTTCTCCTCGAGTTGCCGCTTGGCAAGGCCGAGCTCTTGCTCGGACCGCTCGAGTCCCTGTTTAAGGACACCCACCTCCGCAGTTAGTGCGGCGGTGGACAGCAGCGAAGCCTGCATACGCATATTGACTCTTTATTGTTAGACTCCTGCGAAATTTAATAGATCCTCTATTCGGCTTTTCTTTCCGAACGTCAAATAGAGCATCAGGGCTACTGTCTATGCGGTCATATTTTTACATATTTTTACTTACCTCGAAGCCTGTTAGGAGGCTAGCGCAAGCATCACTCAGCCCGCTCTTGGCGGACTGGACCTTCTGGATCACCGTACTCATAATAGTACGGTGCTCCTCGTCGATGGAGGCGCCTTCAAGCACCTCCAGCAGATTGTCCGGCACCTCTGGTTGGACGGAGGTTGCCGGCTCAGAAGACTTGCTCCTCTTGGAAGGAGCTTGCCTACCGCGGTCCGGAATCGTTGAAGATTCCGGCACGGTGTCCGGCTTAAGGCCGTACATGGAGCCCTGGGGTGTCTTGTCCCCTTTACTCCTGGAGTCCGGGAGGTTGCCTTGCGGCTCCTCTAGGACCACCTCCTCCTGCCCCGGAGCTTGTCGCGACGCCACTTCGGCGTCGTCCGCAGTGCGGGGGGAGACAGCGGGCGGAACGGAGTTCACATCTGATGAATCCAGGGAGCCGCTCGATGACTCGTTGAGTTCGGCCCGGGGCGGGCTGCATAAGTATCATCGACATTAGGTAAAGCTGTGCAACAAAGGAACATCACGAGTTACTCTGATATCCGAACTTACGATTTCGCCGGACGCTTGGCCCTGTCCGGCCACTCCTCTTCGTCTTCTTCGGCGTCGGGGGAATAGTCCGGCGGAGGGGTATTCCTCTTCCTGGACCCCTCGGCCTCCCCAGTTGGGGCGGCCTCCCTCTTCTTTCCTCTCCCCGCTGGAGGGGGAGAGGTTTCTTCTTCCTCCTCCTCGTTTACATGGGAGGAGGGCGTCTCGGACTCGCCAGATGACGAGTCCGACAACACCACATTATGGGTACTCTTTCGAGTCCCCGTGGTCTTCTTCTTCTTAGCCTTCTTCTCTGGCACCACATAAGGCGCCGGAGTCAGCAGCTTCACCAGTAGAGCTGGGGCTGGGTCTTCGGGCAGTGGAGCTGGACAGTTAATCGGTTCAGCCGTCGCCCGCCAAGCCTGTCAAAGGTAAGGGAGTTTAGATCCCGCATAGAGTCAAACTATGAAAAAAGCTTGAACATCCTGTAACAGGTGTAGATAGCATACCTTGCTAGCGTGACACTGTGAGCTGTATCCGCGGTCCTTGGAAGCGGATGCGGGAGCCTCGGCGCCCTTGAATAGCATCTTCCAGGCATCTTCATATGTTGTGTCGAAGAGCCTGCTGAGGGTTTGATGCTGCGCCGAGTCGAACTCCCACAGATTGAAATCCCAGTGTTGGCACGGGAGGATTCGGCGGACGATCATAACCTGGATTATGTTGACAAGCCGGATTGGCTTGTTCACCAGGGACCGGATGCATGTTTGCAATCCGGTCACCTCTTTCTCGTCGCCCCATGATAGGCCCATCTCTTTCCAGGACACAAGCCACGTGGGGGGTCCGGTTCGGAACTTAGGGACCACGGTCCATTCCGGATCGCGTGGCTTGGTGATATAAAACCACCCGGATTGCCATCCCTTTAGGGTCTCCACGAAAGAGCCCTCAAACCATAGGGCGTTGTCCATCTTGCCCGCCATGGCGCCTCCGCACTCCACCTGGCTGCCGCTCACCACCTTGGGCTTGACGTTGAAAGTCTTGAGCCAGAGGCCGAAATGGGGGCGGACGTGGAGAAAGGCCTCGCACACGACGATAAACGCCGAGATGTTGAGGATGAAGTTCAGAGCCATATCATGGAAATCCAGTCCGTAGTAGAACATGAGCCCCCGGACAAATGGGTGGAGTGGAAAACCCAGTCCGCGGAGGAAGTGGAGGAGAAATACCACCCTCTCATGGGGCCTTGGGGTGGGGATAAGCTGTCCCTTCTCGGGAAGCCGGTGCGCGATGTCCTTGGACAGATACCCGGCCCTCCTTAGCTTCTTGATTTTGTCCTCCGTAACGGTGGAGACCATCCATTTGCCTCCCGCTCCGGACATTGCTGGAGAAGGTTGAGGTGGGAAGTGTGGGCTTGGGCGCTGGAGCTCGGGTGCGCGAGAGATGGGTAGGCAAGGGAGGAAGAAGGCATAGGTAAATAGGGTGGATCCTTGTCCCCTTATATAGGCGGATGCGGTTATGCGTCCCCACTTGCCTAATAAAACTCGCTTGCCTCCCGAGCGCCGTGATAAATGGCGCGGTTGGGTTACCCACATCCGTATTAATGAGAATCCCGTAAAAAGGGTACACGATCTCTGCTTTGACAAGATGTGCCAAGGAAACCACCTCGCAAGACATGCTGAGGTGGAAAAGTAAAAACGATTCGAGTAAAGGACTTGGCTGTAGTGTGATGGCGCACTGCAGAATACGTCAGCAAATTTGTTTTGTGTTAATATTATTCTCTCTATGGCAATATGTGGAAACTTATTTTACAGAGCCGGACACTACTCTTGGTGATTACAATCTTCTATGAAGGACTTGGAGGAGGAACCCGCCTTGCAATGCCGAAGACAATTTGCGCGCCGGACTCATCGTCCTTGAAGCCTGGTTCAGGGGCTACTGAGGGAGTCCTGGATTAGGGGGTGTTCGGATAGCCAGACTATACCTTCAGCCGGACTCCTGGACTATGAAGATATAAGATTGAAGACTTCGTCCCGTGTCCGGATGGGACTTTCCTTGGCGTGGAAGGCAAGCTTGGCGATGTGATATTCAAGATCTCCTACCACTGTAACCGACTTTGTGTAACCCTAACCCTATCCGGTGTCTATATAAACCGGAGGGTTGTAGCCCGTAGGGGATCAACTCCATACACAATCATACCATAGGCTAGCTTCTAGGGTTTAGCCTCCTTGATCTCGTGGTAGATCTACTCTTGTACTACCCATATCTTCAATATTAATCAAGCAGGAGTAGGGTTTTACCTCCATCGAGAGGGCCCGAACCTGGGTAAAACAAAGTGTCCCCTGTCTCCTGTTACCATCCGACCTAGACGCACAGTTCGGGACCCCCTACCCGAGATCCGCCGGTTTTGACACCGACAGTGCGCAACCCGCCGTAGCATCAATGATTTGATCAATACAGGGGAGAGCGAAAGGGTCAGCCGGACAAGCCTTATTTAAATTGGTGTTATCCACACACATACGCCAGGTGCCATTCTTTTTGAGTACAAGCACCGGGTTGGCTAACCACTCTGGGTGAAAGACTTCCACAATGAACCCGGCCGCCAAGAGCCGGGCCACCTCTTCTCCGATGGCCTTGCGCCTTTCTTCATTGAATTGTCAGAGAAACTGCCTGACCGGCTTAAACTTTGGATCAATATTGAGAGTGTGCTCAGCAAGTTCTCTCGGGACACCTGGCATGTCAGAAGGTTTCCATGCAAAGATGTCCCGGTTCTCACGGATGACCTCGATTAGCGTGCTTTCCTATTTTGGATCCAAATTGTCACTGATGATGAATTGCTTGGATGAGTCGCCGGGCACAAAATCAACCGTCTTGGTGTCATTAGCTGACTTGAATTTCAACACCGGTTGATGCTCCGTTGTTGGATTCTTTAGAGACGTCATGTCTGCCGGGTCAACATTATTTTTATAAAACTTCAGCTCCTCCGTTGCACAAACAGACTCAGCGTATGCAGCATCTCCTTCTTCACGCTCCAGGGCTATTTTCCGGCTTCCATGTACTGTAATGGTGCCCTTATAACCCGACATCTTGAGCTGCAGATACACATAACACGGCTGACTCATGAACTTGGCGTAAGACGGCCGTCCAAACAAAGCATGATATGGGCTTTTGATCTTAACCACCTCAAAGGTTAATTTCTCCGCTCTGGAATCATATTCATCCCCAAAGGCTACTTCCAATTCAATATTGCCAACTGGGTATGCCGATTTGCCAGGTACCACATCGTGAAAACAGTGTTAGATTGCTTAAGACTCTTATCAGTTAACCCCATCCGACGAAACGTCTCATAGTAGAGGATGTTGATGCTACTGCCTCCATCCATGAGCACTTTAGTGAATTTTTATCCACCAACCTGAGGCGCTACTACCAAGGCCAAGTGACCCAGATTGTCATCCCGGGGAGGATGATCTTCTCTCCTCCACACAATAGGCTGTTCTGACCACCGTAAGTAACGCGGAATCGCCAGCTCAACGGCATTGACAACCCTCTTGTGAAGCTTTTCGCCCCGCTTGCACAAGCTAGTGGTAAACACATGCTATTGCCCACTATTCAACTGTTTTGGGTTGCTCTGATATCCGGATTGCTGCTGATTACCTTGGCTGGGTTGTGGATTATAACCTCCTTGGTTACCGCATGTCCCTGACCTGAAAGCCGCCTCCACCTGAGCCGGCGCCCGGGCCATGAAAGCCGCCTCCACCTGAACTGCCACCAGGGCCGTGACTTCCATCAAATGCATTTGAATTTTTAAACGCTTTATGATTGTACAGTCCTTCCATAGATGGATGGCTGGATTCTCCCGGGTGCCGTGTCTCGGACAAGGTTCATTCAATAGTTGCTCAAGGGCGGGACCTGACCCACCCGACCAAGGGGGCTGCCTACCCTTGTGCCGTTGATTGTTGCCCTGCGCATTGGTGTTAGCCACAAATTCGTCAGCCTTACATTTATTACCTCCTTGATTTGCCGGGTTATGCTAGTGACCCTTGCTGTTGCCGTTCTTCTTTCCCTTCCCTGTCTTTTCTTCATCAGACGCAGGGTCCTTGGTACTATCAAAATCAACATATTTGACGAGAGCCACCATCAACTGGCCCATGTCATTGCAGTCACGTTTAAGCCACCCCAGCTTCTGCTTCAGAGGTTCAAAACGGTAATTTTCTCCAACATTAAGACTGCCGAGCCGGCATCCATCTTATCAGATGAATGAATTATCTCCTTGACCCGGCGCACCCAATGGGTTGTGGACTCACCTTACTCTTGTTTACAATTAGTCAGGTCCATGATTGACATAGGTTGTTTGCATGTGTCTTTGAAATTCTGAATGAACCGGGATTTTAACTCCGCCCATGAACCGATGGAATTGGGGGGCAACCCTTTTAGCCAAGTACGAGCCGTTCCATCCAACATCATGGTGAAATATTTAGCCATTGCTACGTCGCTGACCTCCAACAGCTCCATGGCCATCTCATAACTCTCAATCCAGGCCCCAGGCTGCAAATCGGCTAGGTAATTAGTCACCTTACGAGGCCCCTTGAAATCCTTTGGCAAACGCTCATTACGTATGGTAGGCACCAGGCAAGGGACACCTCTGGTTCTCGTGGCCACTCCTGCCTCAACCGAGGTTGCTGGATAAGCCAGAAAAGTCTGGTGAGCCGCCTGCTCCGCTGCCAATTGAACTGCTCGCTCAGCCTCTTGTCGGATCCTCTCCTGATACACCAAGTTAAGGGCTCCAGCCTGTCCCGGCTCATGCTTGTGCGGCCGGTTGCGGCGTTGAACATTGCTTGACATGTCAGCTGAATCCATACGCCTACTGTAGCTTGGGCTCCGGCTCAGGCGAGGGGTTGAATGGACCATGTCTCGACTGTAAGAGTACGCATCCTGCTGCGCCAGAGCTGTTTGAAGAAGTTCTCTCACCCTGAAAGTCTCTGCCTGAAGCTGTTGAGCATGACCGTCCAAATTTTCTTGACCTCCTCTGCTGCTAAACTTTCTTTAGCTTGTACCATCTCCTCACGTGCGCATGCCACCTCTGCGTCATGCTGAGCTTGATTCGCTGGCTCTACCACGGCAGTCAACAGGGTCGTCAATTTATCCATGAGGTCCATCAGAATCTGAGCCGGGGGGTGCGCGAGGTCTCCTGACCCGGCTGCGGCCGACCCGGTGGCTGTTGATGCTGCTGCTATGGAGTTCTGCCCCGGCTGTGTTCCTGCCATGAACACTCCGGCCCAATTCGGCGGCTCAAGGGGGTCCGGAATACTGCTGCCATCGGAACAGCCCCCGAGCATGCCATCCTGCAGCTGATACAAAGAGTCCGTATCTCCCGTTGATGATGTGGTGTCAGAACAGACAACCGTCTCACCGCCATCCACTGATTCTTCAGAGTATTCACCGCCGTGGATGCAACCTACGAAGGCATGCTTCACGACAGATTGAACACGGGTGCACCTCGCGCGCTGAACCGTTTCGATGAGGTTGGTGTGGACGTCCGGCTCAGGGCCTGACTTGCCGATCCGGCCGATGAAGACATGAATTCCGCCGAAGGGGACCCGGTACCCATACTCAATTGAGCCGGCCTCGGGGCCCCAGCCTTCGTCGTCGATGTAGAGCTTACCGCGATGACTCTTGGTCATCCGGCCCACAGCATATCCCTTGAGCCCTTCGAAGTTGCCCTTCAAGAACTCGAATCCACCGTGCGTTGGCCCCATGGTGGGCGCCAACTATCATGGAATTGTCACGGCAGATGTCCTAGCAAAAGGACTTAGTCGTAGGTCCATCGCAACTAGGAAGCTTAAAGGGGTTAATCGGGACAAAGGACACGAGAGGTTTTATACTAGTTCGGCCCCTTATGATGAAGGTAAAAGCCTACGTCTAGTTGTGTTGACATTGCTGGGGTTTCGATCGCCAAGAGGCTAGTTCGCCGACTTGGTTATCGATCTCTTGTTTCTTGCCCTAAGCCTCCACCGGGTCGTCCCCTTATATACACGGGTTGACGCCTGGTGGCCTACAGAGTCCCTGCCAGCTCATAAATCGAGTCCGGCTTGGTGACTTCTTTTACATGCCTTTCTTTACAAGTCTTTCCTTACATAAGGCGGTTTACAATATTGGGCCTTAAGCCGCCTCTAGGCCTTTAGGCCTTCTATAAGTTTTAACAAACTATCGCCTTGAGTGTTTACTGGGCTTCCTTTGTGACCCGCCATTGGGTCTTGACCTGGCCCCTCCTGGGCGGGTCATAACTGATAGCTATATCCCCAACACCCCCCTGGGCGCGCCCTCCACCCTCGTGGGGCCCTCGTTGCTCCACCGACGTACTTCTTCCTCCTATATATACCTACATACCCCCAAACTACCAGATACGGAGCCAAAACCCTAATTCCACCGCTGTAACTTTCTGTATCCACGAGATCCCATCTTGGGGCCTGTTCCAGAGCTCCACCGGAGGGGGCATCGATCACGAAGGGCTTCTACATTAACACCCTAGCCGCTCCCATGAAGTGTGAGTAGTTTACCTCAGACCTTCGGGTCCATAGTTATTAGCTAGATGGCTTCTTCTCTATTTTTGTATCTCAACACAATGTTCTCCCCCTCTCTTGTGGAGATCTATTCGATGTAATCTTATTTTGCGGTGTGTTTGTTGAGACCGACGAATTGTGGGTTTATGATCAAGTTTATCTATGAACAATATTTGAATCTTCTCTGAATTCTTTTATGTGTGATTGGTTATCTTTGCAAGTCTCTTCGAATTATAAGTTTGGTTTGGCCTACTAGATTGATCTTTCTTGCAATGGGAGAAATGCTTAGCTTTGGGTTCAATCTTGCGGTGTCCTTTCCTAGTGACAGTAGGGGCAGCAAGGCACGTATTGTATTGTTGCCATCAAGGATAACAGGATGGGGTTTATATCATATTGCATGAGTTTATCACTCTACATCATGTCATCTTGCTTAAAGTGTTACTCTATTCTCTTGGACTTAATACTCTAGATGCATGCTGGATAGTGGTCGATGTGTGGAGTAATAGTAGTAGATGCAGGCAGGAGTCGGTCTACTTGTCTCGGACGTGATGCCTATATACATGATCATACCTAGATATTCTCATAACTATGCTCAATTCTGTCAATTTCTCAACAGTAATTTGTTCACCCATCGTAAATACTTATGCTCTCGAGAGAAGCCACTAGTGAAACCTATGCCCCCCGGGTCTATCTTCCATCATATTAATCTTCCAATACTTAGTTGTTTTTATTGCTTTCTATTTTACTTTGCATCTTTATCATAAAAATATCAAAAATATTATCTTATCATATCTCACTCTCGTAAGTGACCATCTAGGGATTGACAACCCCTTATCGCGTTGGTTGCGAGGATTTATTTATTTGTGTAGGTGCAAGGGACTTGCGTGTGGCCTCCTACTGGATTGATACCTTGGTTCTCAAAAACTGAGGGAAATACTTACACTGCTCTACTGCATCACCCTTTCCTCTTCAAGGGAAAACCAACGCAGTGCTCAAGAGGTAGCACACTCATGTCCGTATTCTATTTTATCGACACCTCTATCTCTAAACATGTGGACATTTTTATCGTTATCGACACCTACGTCCATTTTGCATCATGCTTTTATATCGATATTTATTGTATTATGGGCTATTATTACACGTTATGTCACAATACTTATGCCTATTCTCTCTTATTTTACAAGGTTTACATGAAGAGGGAGAATGCCGGCGGCTGGAATTCTGGGCTGGAAAAGGAGCAAATATTAGAGACCTATTCTGCACAGCTCCTAAAGTCCTGAAACTTCACGGAAGTTATTTTTGGAATTAATAAAAAATACTGGCGAAAGAATACTAGGGTGGGGGGCGCGCCCTACCCCCTAGGTGCGCCTCCTGCCTCATGGGCCCCATGGCAGGCCTCCGGTGCCCATCTTCTGCTATATGAAGTCTTTTGTCCGAGAAAAAATCATAAGCAAGTTTTCAGGAAGAAACTCCGCCGCCACGAGGCGGAACCTTGGCAGAACCAATCTAGGGCTCCGGCAGAGCTGTTTGATACGTCCATTTTGCATCATGCTTTTATATCGATATTTATCGCATTATGCACTGTTATTTCACTTTATATCACAATGCTTATGGCTATTCTCTCTTATTTTACAAGGTTTACATAAGGAGGGAGAATGCCGGCAGATGGAATTCTGGGCTGGAAAATGAGCAAATATTAGAGACCTATTATGTGCAACTCCAAAAGTCCTGAAACTCCACGGAACGTCTTAAAAGAAATAAAGAAAAATCCATGCCAAAGATGAAGGCCAGGGGGCCCACACCCTTCTCACGAGGGTGGGGGGCGCCCCCCCTAGGGCGCGCCCCCTACCTCGTGGGCCCCCTGGTGGGTCTCCGACATCCATCTTCTCCTATATGAAGTCTTTCGATGAGAAAAAAAATGAGAAGCAACCTTTCGGGACGAGACTCCGCCGCCACGAGGCAGAACCAATCTAGAGCTCCGACAGAGCTGTTCTGCCGGGGAAACTTCCCTCCGGGAGGGGGAAATCATCACCATCGCCATCACCAATGCTCCTCTCATCAGGAGAGGGCAATCTCCATCAACATCTTCACCAGCACCATCAAATCTCCAAATCCTAGTTCATCTCTTGTATCCAATTCTTGTCTCAAAGTCCGGGATTGGTGCTAGTAGGTTGCTAGTAGTGTTGATTACTCCTTGTAGTTGATGCTAGTTGGTTTATTTGGTGGAAGATCATATGTTCAGATCCTTTATGCATATTATTACCCCTCTGATTATGAACATGAATATGCTTTCTGAGTAATTACTGTTGGGGATCATAGTAGAAATTTAAAATTTTCTACGCATCACCAAGATCAACCTATGGAGTAATCTAGCAACGAGGGGAAGAGGAGTGCATCTACATACCCTTGTAGATCACTAAACGGAAGCGTTGCAAGAACGCGGATGAAGGAGTCGTACTCGTAGCGATTCAGATCACGGTTGTTTCCGATCTAAGCGCCGAACCACGGCGCCTCCGCGTTCAACACACGTACAGCCCGATGACGTCTCCTACGCCTTGATCCAGCAAGGGGAGAAGGAGAGGTTGGGGAAGACTCCGTCTAGAAGCAGCACGACGGCGTGGTGGTGGTGGTGGAGGAGCGTGGAACTCCAGCAGGGCTTCGCCAAGCACTACGAGAGACGAGGAGGGAGAGAGGTAGGGCTGCGCCAAGAGGGAGATGACCTCGCGTATGTTGCAGCCCCCAATACCTCAAGTATATATAGGGGAAGGGGAGGGGCTGCGCCCCCATCTAGGGTTCCCTCCCTAGGGGTGGCGGCAGCCCCAAAACCCATCTAGGGTTGTGGCCAAGGGGGGAGAGAGAGAGGGGGCGCACCTAGGGTGGGCCTTAAGGCCCATCTGCCCTAGGGTTTGCCCCCCTCCCCTCTAGGAGGCGCCTTGGGCCTTGGTGGGAGGAGCCCCAGCCCACCTAGGGGCTCGTGCCTTCCCACTATTGGCCCATGTAGGCCTCCAGGGCTGGTGGCCCCTCCCGGTGGACCCCCAGACCTCTCCGATGGTCCCGGTACACTACCGGTGATGCCTGGAACACTTCCGATGGCCAAAACCATACTTCCTATATATCAATCTTTACCTCCGGACCATTCCGGAACTCATCGTGACGTCCGGGATCTCATCCGGGACTCCAAACAACATTCGGTTACCGAGTACATACTTTCCCTATAACCCTAGCGTCATCGAACCTTAAGTGTGTAGACCCTACGGGCTCGGGAGTCATGCAGACATGGCCGAGACAACTGTCCGGTCAATAACCAACAGCGGGATCTGGATACCCATGTTGGCTCCCACATGCTCCACGATGATCTCATCGGATGAACTATGATGTCAAGGATTGAATCAATCCCGTATACAATTCCCTTTGTCTAGTGGTACGATACTTGCCCGAGATTCAATCGTTGGTATCCCGATACCTTGTTCAATCTCGTTACCGGCAAGTCTCTTTACTCGTTCCATAACACATCATCCCGTGATCAACTCCTTGATCACATTGTGCACATTATGATGATGTCCTGCTGAGTGGGCCCAGAGATACCTCTCCGTTACACAGAGTGACAAATCCCAGTCTTGATTCATGCCAACCCAACAGACACTTTCGAAGATACCTGTAGTGAACCTTTACAGCCACCCAGTTACGTTGTGACGTTTGGCACACCCAAAGCACTCCTACGGTATCCGGGAGTTGCACAATCTCATGGTCTAAGGAAATGATACTTGACATTAGAAAAGCTTTAGCATACGAACTACACGATCTTGTGCTAGGCTTAGGATTGGGTCTTGTCCATCACATCATTCTCCTAATGATGTGATCCCGTTATCAACGACATCCAATGTCCATGGTCAGGAAATTGTAACCATCTATTGATCAACGAGCTAGTCAACTAGAGGCTTACTAGGGACATGGTGTTGTCTATGTATCCATACATGTATCTGAGTTTCCTATCAATACAATTCTAGCATGGATAATAAACGATTATCATGAACAATGAAATATAATATAATAATAACTAATTTATTATTGCCTCTATTGAATATTTCCAATAGTCTCTCACTTGCACTAGAGTCAATAATCTAGTTCACATCGCCATGTGATTAGCACTCACAGGTCACATCGCCATGTGACCAACATCCAAAGAGTTTACTAGACTCAATAATCTAGTTCACATCACTATGTGATTAACACTCAATGAGTTCTGGGTTTGATCATGTTATGCTTGTGAGAGAGGTTGTAGTCAACGGGTCTTGCCATATTCAGATCCCTATGTACTTCGCAAAACTTTATGTCATATCGTAGATGCTACTACCACGTTCCACTTGGAGCTATTCCAAACTGTTGCTCCATTATACGTATCCGGTATCTCTACTCAGAGCTATCCGGATAGGTGTTAAGCTTGCATTGACATAACTCTTTATGTGGAACTCTTTATCATCTCCATAACTGAGAAACATTTCCTTATTCCTCTAAGGATAATTTTGATCGCTATCTGGTGATCCAGTCCTAGATCACCTTTGTACCCTCTTGCTAGACATGTGGCAAGGCACACATCAGTTGCGGTACTCAGCATGGCATACCGTATAGAGCCTATGACAAGAGCATAGGGACGACCTTCGTCCTTCCTCTTTCTTCTGCCGTGGTCAAGCTTTGAGTCTTACTCAACTTCACACCTTACAACTCAGGTAAGAACCCCTTCTTTGACTGATCTATTTTGAACTCCTTCAAAAACATGTCAAGGTGTGTGTTCTTTGAAAGTATCATCAGGCGTCTTGATCTATCTCTATTGATCTTGATGCCCAATTTGTAAGTAGCATTATCCAGGTCTTCCTTTGAAAACACTCTTCAAACAACCGTTTATGCTTTCCAGAAATTCTACATTATTTCGGATCTACAATATGTCATCCACATATACTTATCATAAATGTTGTAGTGCTCCCACTCACTTTCTTGTAAATACAAGTTTCTAGCAAACATTGTATAAACCTAAAATCTTTGATCATTCCATCAAAGCATATATTCTGACTCCGAGATGCTTGCTCTAGTCCATAGAAGGATCGCTGGAGCCAGCATACCTTTTAGCATCCTCAGGATCGACAAAACCTTTTATTGTATCACATACAACTTTTTCTTACGAAAACTTGGTAAGAAAACTTGTTTTGACATCCATCTGTAAGATTTCATAATCGAAAAATACAGCTAGTGCTAACATGATTCCGACGGACTTAAGCATCGCTACGGGTGAGAAATTCTCATCGTAGTCAACTCCTTGAACTTGTGAAAAGATTCTTTCCCACAAGTTGAGCTTCATAGACGGTAACATTACCGCCCACGTCCGTCTTCTTCTTAAAGATCCATTTATCTCAATGGCTTGCTGATCATCAGGCAAGTCGACCAAAGTCCATACTTTGTTCTGATATATGGATCCTATCTCGGATTACATGGCTTCTAAACATTTGTCGGAATACGGGCCCACCATCGCTTCTCCATAGCTCGTAGGTTCATTGTTGTCCAACAACATGATATCTGAGACAGGATTACCGTGCCACTTAGGAGTAGTACATATCCTTGTCGACCTACGAGGTTCGATAGCAACTTGATCCGTAGCTTCATGATCACTATCATTAACTTCCTATTCAACAGACATAGGTGTCACAGAAAACATCTTTCTGTGTTGCATCACTCTCTGGTTTTAGTAAAGGTTTGACAACCTCATCAAGTTCTATCTTCCTCCCACTCAATTCTTTCAAGAGAAACTCCTTCTCGAGAAAGGACCCGTTTTTAGCGACAAACAATTTGCCCTCGAATCTGAGATAAAAGGTATACCCTACTGTCACCTTTGGGTATCCTATGAAGATGTGTTTGTCCGCTTTGGGTTCAAGCTTCTCTGGCTGAAGCCTTAAGCATCGCAGCCCCAAACATTAAGAAACGACAACTTTGGTTTCTTGCCAAACCAATGTTCATACGACGCCGTCTCAACGGACTTAGATGATGTCCTATCTAAAGTGAATGCAGCTATCTCTAATGCATATCCTCAAAATAATAGCAATAGATCGGTAAGAGACATCATAGATCGCACCATATCTCATAAGGTTCGATTACAACGTCCGGACACACCATTACCCTGTGGTGTTCCAGGTGGCTTCAACTGTGAAACAATTCCACAATGTCTTAAGTGTTTGCCAAACTCATAACTCAGAAATTCTCATTGATCAGATCGTAGGAATTTGATCTTCTTGTTATGATGATTCTTAACTTCACTCTGAAATCGCTTGAACTTTACAAACGTTTCAGACTTGTGCTTCATTAAGTAAATATACCTATATCTACTCAAATCGTCAGTGAAGATGAGAAAATAGCGATATCCACTGCACGCTTCAATTCTCTTTGGATCACACGCATCAGCATGTATGATTTCCAACAAGTCACTTGCCCATTTCATTGTACCTGAAAACGGGGTCTTAGTCATCCTGCCCATGAGGCATGGCTTGCATGTGTCAAGCGATTCAAAATCAAGTGACTCCAAACATCCATCGACTGGAGTTTCTTCATGCATCTTACGCCAATATGACCTAAGTGGCAGTGCCACAAGAAAGTGGTACTATCATTATTAACTCTACATATTTTGGCGTGAACATGTGTATTACCACGACCGAGATTCAATGAACCATTCACATAGGGTGCATGACCATGAAAGGTATTATTCATGTAAACAGAATAACCAGTATTCTCTAACTTAAATGAATAACCGTATTGCAATGAACATGATATAATCATATTCATGCTCAACATAGACACCTGATAACATTTATCTAGGTTCAATACTAATCCCGAAGGCAGATGGAGCGTGCGATGGTGATCTCATCAACTTTGGAAACACTACCAACACACATCGTCACCTCGCCCTTAGCCAGTCTCCGTTTAGTCTGTAGCTTTTGCTTCAAGTCACCAATAATAGTAACTGAACCGGTATCCAATACCCAGGTGCTACCAGGACTACAAATTAATAACATGTATATACTTTGTTGAAGTTGCCAGCCTTCTTATCTACCATGTATTTGGGGTAGTTCCGCTACCAGTGACCGTTCCCCTTACAATAGAAGCACTTAGTCTCGGGTTTGGGTTCAACCTTGGGTTCCTTCACTGGAGCGGCAACTGGTTTGCCATCCATGAAGTTTCCCTTCTAGCCCTTGCCCTTCTTGAAACCAGTGGTCTTTTAAACCATCAACACTTGATGCTCCTTCTTGATTTCTACCTTTTGCGGTCTTAAGCACCGCGAGCAGCTCCGGGATCAACTCCATCCCTTGCATGTCATAGTTCATCACGAAGATCTAGTAGCTTAGTGATAGTGGCTAGAGAACTCTATCAATCACTATCTTATCTGGAAGTACCCAGACATTCTGAGCACATGCTCACTAGCTGAGCTATTCTCCTCCATCTTGTTGGCAAAAGAACTTGTCAGAGGTCTCACACCTCTCAACACGGGCATGAGCCTGAAATCCTAATTTCAGCTCTTGGAACATCTCATATGTTCTATGGCGTTCAAAACGTCATTGGAATCCCGATTCTAAGCCGTAAAGTATGGTGCACTAAACTATCAAGTAGTCATCAGGATGTGTCTGTCAGGTGTTCACAACATCCACAGACGACGTTGTAGGGGTTTGCATATCGAGTGGTGCATCAAAGACGTAAGCCTTCTGTGTAGCAGTGAGGACACTCCTCGAACTATGGACCTAGTCCGCATCATTGCTTACAATATCTTTCAACTTAATCTTTCTCTAGGAACGTATTGAAACAGGGAGCTACAACATGAGCTATTTATCTACAACATATTTGCAAAGAAAATTTAGACTATGTTCATGATAATTGAGTTCATCTTAATCAAATTATTTAATGAACTCCCACTCAGATAGACATCCCTCTAGTCATCTAAGTGAAATATGATCCGAATCGACTAGGCCGTGTCCGATCATCACATGAGACAGACTAGTCATCAACGGTGAACATCTCATGTTGATCGTATCTTCTATACGACTCATGTTCGACCTTTCGGTCTTCCATGTTCCGAGGCCATGTCTGTACATGCTAGGCTCATCAAGTCAACCTAAGTGTTTCGCATATGTCCCGAGGCCATGTCTGTACATGCTAGGCTCGTCAACACCCGTTGTATTCGAACGTTAGAATCTATCACACCCAATCATCACGTGGTGCTTCGAAACAACAAACCTTCGCAACGGTGCACAGTTAGGGGGAACACTTTTCTTGAAATTTTAGAGAGGGGTCATCTTATTTAAGCTACCGTCGTTCTAAGCAAATAAGATGTAAAATATGATAAACATCACATGCAATCAAGTAGTGACATGATATGGCCAATATCATTATGCTCCTTTTGATCTCCATCTTCGGGGCTCCATGATCATCGTTGTCACCGGCATGACACCATGATCTCCATCATCATGATCTCCATCATCATGTCTACTTGAAGTTGTCTCGTCATCTATTAATTCTACTACTATGGCTAACACTTTAGCAATAAAGTAAAGTAATTACATGACGTTTATGTTGACACGCAGGTCATAAATAAATTAAGACAACTTCTATGGTTCCTACCGGTTGTCATACTCATCGACATGCAAGTCGTGATTCCTATTACACGAACATGATCAATCTCATACATCACATATATCATTCATCACATCCTTTTGGCTATATCACATCACAAGGCATATGCTGCAAAAACAAGTTAGACGTCCTCTAATTGTTGTTGCAAGTTTTTTACGTGGCTGCTATAGGTTTCTAGCAAGAACGTTTCTTACCTACGCGAAAACCGCAACGTGATATGCCAATTTCTATTTACCCTTCATAAGGACCCTTTTCATCGAATCCGATCCGACTAAAGTGGGAGAGACAGACACCCGCTAGCCACCTTATGCAACTAGTGCATGTCAGTCGGTGGAACCAGTCTCACGTAAGAGTACGTGTAAGGTCGGTCCGGGCCGCTTCATCCCACGATGCCGCCGAATCAAGATAAGACTAGTAACGGCAAGTAAATTGACAATATCGACGCCCACAACTGCTTTGTGTTCTACTCGTGCATAGAAACTACGCATAGACCTAGCTCATGATGCCACTGTTGGGGATCGTAGCAGAAATTTAAAATTTTCTACGCATCACCAATATCAATCTATGGAGTAATCTAGCAACGAGGGGAAGAGGAGTGCATCTACATACCCTTCTAGATCACTAAATGGAAGCGTTGCAAGAACACGGATGAAGGAGTCGTACTCGTAGCGATTCAGATCGCGGTTGATTCCGATCTAAGCGTCGAACCACGGCGCCTCCGCGTTCAACACACATGCAGCCCGGTGACGCCTCCTACTCCTTGATCCAGCAAGGGGAGAAGGAGAGGTTAGGGAAGACTCCGTACAGCAGCAGCACGGCGGCGTGGTGGTGGTGGAGGAGCGCGGAACTCGAGCAGGGCTTCGCCAAGCACTACGAGAGACGAGGAGGGAGAGAGGTAGGGCTGCGCCAAGAGGGAGATGACCTCGCGTATGTTGCAGCCCCCAATACCTCAAGTATATATAGGGGAAGGGGAGGGGCTGAGCCCCCAGCTAGGGTTCCCTCCCTAGGGGTGGCGGCAGCCCCAAAACCCATCTAGGGTTGCGGCCAAGGGGGGAGAGCAAGATGGGGCGCACCTAGGGTGGGCCTTAAGGCCCATCTGCCATAGGGTTTGCCCCCCTCCACTCTAGGAGGCGCCTTGGGCCTTGGTGGGAGGCTCCCCAGCCCACCTAGGGGCTGGTCCCTTCCCACTATTGGCCCATGTAGGCCTCCGGGGCTGGTGGCCCCTCCCGGTGGACCCTCGGACCTCTCCGGTGGTCCCGGTACACTACCGGTGATGCCCGGAACACTTCCGGTGGCCAAAACCATACTTTCTATATATCAATCTTTACCTCCGGATCATTCCGGAACTCCTCGTGACGTCTGGGATCTCATCCGGGACTCTGAACAACATTCGGTTACCACGTACATACTTTCCCTATAACCCTAGCGTCATCGAACCTTAAGTGTGTAGACCCTACGGGCTCGGGAGTCATGCAGACATGGCCGAGACAACTCTCCGGTCAATAACCAACAGCGGGATCTGGATACCCATGTTGGCTCCCACATGCTCCATGATGATCTCATCGGATGAACCATGATGTCAAGGATTCAATCAATCCCATATACAATTCCCTTTGTCTATCGGTACGATACTTGCCCGAGATTCGATCGTCGGTATCCCAATACCTTGTTCAATCTCGTTACCGGCAAGTCTCTTTACTCGTTCCGTAACACATCATCCCATGATCAACTCCTTGATCACATTGTGCACATTATAATGATGTCCTACCGAGTGGGCCCAGAGATACCTCTCCATTACACGGAGTGACAAATCCCAGTCTCGATTCGTGCCAATCCAATAGACACTTTCGGAGATACCTGTAGTGAAACTTTATAGCCACCCAGTTACGTTGTGACGTTTGGCACACCCAAAGCACTCCTACGGTATCCGGGAGTTGCACAATCTCATGGTCTAAGGAAATGATACTTGACATTAGAAAAGCTTTAGCATACGAACTACACGATCTTGTGCTAGGCTTAGGATTGGGTCTTGTCCATCACATCATTCTCCTAATGATGTGATCCCGTTATCAACGACATCCAGTGTCCATGGTCAGGAAACTGTAACCATCTATTGATCAACGAGCTAGTCAACTAGAGGCTTACTAGGGACATGGTGTTGTCTATGTATCCACACATGTATTTGAGTTTCCTATCAATACAATTCTAGCATGGATAATAAACGATTATCATGAACAATGAAATATAATATAATAATAACTAATTTATTATTGCCTCTAGGGCATATTTCCAACAATTACGTTCGTTCCTGAGGACAAGGGAGAAGTCTTGCTATTAGTAGTCATGTGAATTTGGTATCCGTTTGATATTTTGATAAGATGTATGTTGTCTAGCCTCTAGTGGTGTTATGTGAACGTCGACTACATAACACTTCACCATTATTTGGGCCTTGAGGAAGGCATTGGGAAGTAATAAGTAGATGATGGGTTGCTAGAGTGACAAAATCTTAAACCCTAGTTTATGCGTTGCTTCATAAGGGGCTGATTTGGATCCATATGTTTCATGCTATGGTTAGGTTTACCTTAATACTTTTGTTGTAGTTGCGGATGCTTGCAATAGAGGTTAATCATAAGTGGGATGCTTGTTCAAGTAAGAACAACACCCAAGCATCGGTCCACCCACATATCAAATTATCAAAGTATCGAACACGAATCATATGAACGTGATGAAAACTAGCTTGACGATATTCCCATGTGTCCTCGGGAGCACTTTTCCTATTATAAGAGTTTGTTCCGGCTTGTCCTTTGCTACAAAAAGGATTGGGCCACCTTGCTGCACCTTATTTACTTTTGTTACTTGTTTCTCTTACAATTTACCTTATTACAAAACTATCTGTTACCACTTATTTCAGTAGTTGCAGAGAATACCTTGCTGAAAACCGCTTATCATTTCCTTTTGCTCCTTGTTGGGTTCGACACTCTTACTTATCGAAAGGACTACCATAGATCCCCTATACTTGTGGGTCATCACTGTTCTCCTGGGGAAACTTCCCTCCGGGAGGGGGAAATCATCGCCATCATCATCACCAACGATCATCTCATCGGGAGGGAGTCAATCTTCATCAACATCTTCACCAGCACCATCTTCTCTCAAACCCTAGTTCATCTCTTGTATCCAATCTTTGTATCCAAACCTCAGATTGGTACCTGTAGGTTACTAGTAGTGTTGATTACTCTTTGTAGTTGATGCTAGTTGGTTTATTTGGTGGAAGATCATATGTTCAGATCCATTATGCATATTAGAGTGACAGAAGCTTGAACCCTAGTTTATGTGTTGCTTCGTAAGGGGCTGATTTGTATCCATATGTTTCATGCTATGGTTAGGTTTACCTTGATACTTCTTTTGTAGTCGCGGATGCTTGAAATAGGAGTTAATCATAAGTGGGATGCTTGTCCAAGTAAGGACAGTGCCCAAGCACCGGTCCACCCACATATCAAATTATCAAAGTACGAAACGTGAATCATATGAGCGTGATGAAAACTAGCTTGACGATAATTCCCATGTGTCCTCGGGAGCGCTTTTCTCTATATAAGAATAAGAGTTTGTCCAGGCTTGTCCTTTGCTACAAAAAGGATTGGGCCATCTTGTTGCACTTTATTTACACTTGTTACTTGTTACCCGTTACAAATTATCTTATCACGAAACTATCTGTTACCGATAATTTTAGTGCTTGCAGAGAATACCTTGCTGAAAATCGATTGTCATTTCCTTCTGCTCCTCGGTGGGTTCGACACTCTTACTTATCAAAAGGACTACGATAGATCCCCCACACTTGTGGGTCATCAGTGGGGGAGGACTTCCAAGGTTTTCAACAGGTAAATTTTGTTTAAGTATAGGTGCTTAATCAAAGTATATCTTATCTATTTCATTTCTTTTGTTCGTATGCACATCATTTTCATGGTCTAGCAAATATTGTTCTAAGGGATCAGTAGGAGGTATGACAATAGAAGCAAGACCAATAATTTCATCCTTACTAGGCAATTCTTTACCATGAGGTTGTCTATGGAATTTAGAGAAATTAAACTCATGAGATACCTCACCAAAGTTAACACTGACAGTTTTCTTACTGCAATAAATCTTAGCATTAATTGTATTCAAGAAAGGTCTACCAAATATATTGGGACAAAAATTATCTTGTGGAGAACCAAGAACTAGAAAATCAGTAGGGTATTTCATCTTTCCACACAAGACTTCAACATCTCTAAGAATCCCAAGCGGTGAAATAGTATCTCTATTCTCAAGCTTAATAGTAATATCAATGTCTTCTATCTTGGCAGGTGCAATATCATTCATAATTTCCTGATATAAAGTAAAAAGTATAGCACTCACACTAGCACCCAAATCACATAAACCAAGATAACAATGATCTCCTATTTTAACAGAAACAACAAGCATGCTAACATCATGCTTGTTCTTATCTTTAGGATCAAGTTTAGCAATCCTAGTTGCTTCATTGCAGAAGTAAATAACATGCCCAACAATATTATCGACCATGAGATCTTTAATCATAGCAATATTAGGTTTAACTTTAATTTTCTTAGAGGGTCTAGGTGTTCTAATATTACTTTTGTTAACCACGGTTGAAACTTTAGCATGTTCCGTAATCATAATAGGAAAAGGAGGTTTCTCAATATAAGCAGTAAGCACAACTTGCTCAACATCGTAAATGATAGTTTCATCTTTAATTGCAACAGGTTCCTCAATCTTTTCTGTAATAGGGTAATGATATTTAAACCACTTCTCCTTAGGAATATCAACACGGGTAGCAAATGATTCACAGAAAGAGGCTACTATCTCAGAGTCAAGTCCATATTTAGTACTAAACTTATGAAAATCATCGGTTTCCATAAAAGATTTAACACAATCAAACTCATGTTTTATACCCAACTCTTTACCTTTGTTGAGTTCAAAATCTTTAGAGTTGGATTTAATGTTTTCCATAAGACACCATTTTCAATAGTTTTCTTTATAAATGAATGAGTGGAAGAAGAATCGAGCATGCTTTGATCATTATGAGAAAGTCGAGCATAAAAATTCGGTATGATAATTTCTCTTGAGAGCTCATGATTGGGGCATGAATATAACATTGACTTAAGACTCCCCCAAGATAGAGCTATAATTTCTCCTTCACAAGGCCAAAAATTATATATATAATTTTGATCACGATAAACCAGATGCATAGGATAAAACTTATAATGAAATTTCAATTTTAATCGGTTCCAATCCCATGTTCCAATATCATCACATAGCCTATACCATGTCAATGCCTTTCCCTCCAAATATAAGGGAAAACCTTCTTCTTAAGTCCATCCTTGGATAAACCAGCAAGCTTAAATAATCCACAAAGTTCATCCACATAGATTAAGTTCATATCGGGATGTATTGTTTCATCTCCTACATAAGGATTAGCTAGCAGTTTCTCTATCATACCAGAATAAATCTCATAATAAGTATTTTTAGTAGGTGCAGTAGGTTGAGGGGAAACTCTAATTGCCTCCGTTCAAGGTGAAGATACCCCGAACAAACCCCTCAAAGGATTACTTTCCATAGTAACAAGTGACAGTAAATTTTAGCATGTAATACAAATGTCTCCTTACCATCCACTCACCAAAGGCGCTTCACTCCCCGGCAACGGCACCAGAAAAGAGTCTTGATGACCCACAAGTAGAGGGGATCAATTGTAGACCTTTCGATAAGTAAGAGTCCAATGTATCTATAATTTTTTATTGTTCCATGCTATTTTACTATCAATCTTGGATGTTTTATAATCATTTTATATCATTTTTTGGTACTAACCTATTGACATAGTGCCAAGTTCCAGTTGCTATTTTTTCCATGTTTTTCACATCGCAGGAAATCAATATCAAATGGAGTCCAAATGCCATGAAACTTCATGATGATTTTTTATGGGCCAAAATGAAGCAGATGGGCTCTGGTTGCACCTGGGGGGAGTCCCGAGGATGGGACAACCCACCAGGGTGCGCCAGGGCCTCTTGGCGTGCCCTGGTGGGTTGTGCCCACCTCAGGTACCCCACCCCCCGGACCGCCTCTTTGCTCTATAAATACCCCAAAAATACCAGAACCCTAGAAGCATCGACAAAATATTCATCCAGCCGCCGCAGAGTCCAGAACCACCAGGTCCAATCTAGACACCGTCACAGAGGGGTTCACCACTTCCATTCCTGCCTCTCCGATGATGCGTGAGTAGTTCTTTGTAGACCTTCGGGTCCCTAGCTAGTAGCTAGATCTCTCTCTCTCTCTCTCTCTCTCTCTCTCTCTCTCTCTCTCTCTCGCTGAATTCTCAATACAATGGTCTCTTGGAGATCCATATGATGTAACTCTTTTTGTGGTGTGTCTGTTGGGATCTGATGAACTTCGAGTTTATGATCAGTTATATATTTTTATATCCATGAAAGTTATTTGAGTTTCTTTGATCTCTTATAGTCTCATATTTATTTTCCGATATTTGGGTTTTGTTTGTCCAACTTGATCTATTTATCTTGCAATGGGAAGAGGTGCCCGGTAGTGGGTTCGACCTTACAGTTCTTGATCCCAGTGACAGAAAGGGAACCAAGACGTATGTATCATTGCTACTAAGGATAAAAAGATGGGATCCCTATCTGCCGCAATAGATAACGGATCTTGTCTACATCATGTCATCGTTCTTATTGCATTACTCCGTTTTCCCACGAACTTAATACACTAGATGCATGTTGGATAGCGGTCGATGTGTGGAGTAATAGTAGTAGATACAGGCAGGAGTCGGTCTAATAATCTTGGATGTGATGCCTATGTAATGATCATTGCCTGGATATCGTCATAATTATTTGAAGTTCTATCAATTTCCCAACAGTAATTTGTTTACCCACCGTTTGCTATTTTTCTCGAGAGAATCCACTAGTGAAACCTACGGCCCCTGGGTCTTCTTTCTCATATATTTGCCTTTCGATCTACTTTTCCTTTGCATTTTTATTCAGATCTATTAATCCAAAAATACAAAAATACCTTGCTGCATTTTATCTTCATTTATTTTATTTGGCGTTCGATCTATCAATCTACTACAATTTACCTCATGTCCATTTGCCTATCTTGAGGCGCCGTACCCCGGAAGGGATTGAGAACCAATTTAAAACGTCGAGTTGCGAGGTGTTGTTGTTTGTGTGCAGGTGTTGTTTGATACGTCTCCGTCGTATCTACTTTTCCAAACACTTTTGCCCTTGTTTTGGACTCTAACTTGCATGATTTGAATGAAACTAACCCGGACTGACGTTGTTTTCGGCAGAATTGCCATGGTGTTATTTATGTGCAGAAACAAAAGTTCTCGGAATGACCTGAAACTTCACGAAGATTATTTTTGGAAAATATAAAAAATACTGGCGAAAGAATCAAGGCCAGGGGCCCACACTCTTTCCACGAGGGTGGGGGGCGCCTGCCCCCCTGGGCGCGCCCCCTGCCTCGTGGGCCCCCTGGAGCTCCACCGACCTCAACTCCAACTCCATATATTCGTGTTCGGGGAGAAAAAAATCAGGGAGAAATATTCATCACATTTTACGATACAGACCCGCCGCCAAGACCTAAACTCTCTCGGGAGGGCTGATCTGGAGTCCGTTCGGGGCTCCGGAGAGGGGAATCTATCGCCATCACCATCATCAACCATCCTCCATCACCAATTTCATGATGCTCAATGCCGTGCATGAGTAATTCCATCATAGGCTTGCTGGACGGTGATGGGTTGGATGAGATTTATCATGTAATCGAGTTAGTTTTTTTAGGGTTTGATCCCTAGTATCCACTATGTTCTGAGACTAATGTTGCTATGACTTTGCTATGCTTAATGCTTGTCACTTGGGCCCGAGTGCCATGAACTCAGATCTGAACCCTTTATGTTTTCATCAATATATTTGTGTTCTTGGTCTGATATTGCAAGTTATAGTCACCTACTATGTGTTATGATCCGGCAACCCTAAAGTGACAATAATCGGGACCACTCCCGGTGATGACCGTAGTTTGAGGAGTCCATGTATTCACTATGTGTTAATGCTTTGGTCCGGTACTCTATTAGAAGGAGGCCTTAATATCCCTTAGTTTCTGCTAGGACCCCGCTGCCATGGGAGGGTAGGACAAAAGATGTCATGTAAGTTCTTTTCCATAAGCACGTATGACTATATTCGGAATACATGCCTACATTACATTTATGAATTGGAGCTAGTTCTATGTCACCCTATGTTATGACTGTTACATGATGAACCGCATACAGCGTAATTATCCATCACCGATCCAATGCCTACGAGATTTTCACATATTGATACTCGCTTAGTTACTTTACCGTTGCTACTATTACAATCACTACAATACTGTTATCACTGTTACCTTTGCCACTGTTACCGTTACTATCATACTACTTTGCTGCAGATATTAAGTTATCCAGGTGTGGCTGAATTGACAACTCAGTTGCTAATACTTGAGAATATTCTTTGGCTCCCCTTGTGTTGAATCAATAAATTTGGGTTGAATACTCTACCCTCAAAAACTGTTGTGATCCCCTACACTTGTGGGTTATCAAGACTATTTTCTGGCGCCGTTGCCAGGGAGCATAGCTCTATTCTTTGAGTTACTTGTGATTTATATCTGCTGGTCACTATGAAGAACTTGAAAGATGAGAAAACTAAAATTTATCCCTCAACTACGAGGGGAGGTAAGGAACTGCCATCTAGCTCTACACTTGATTCACCTTCTGTTTTGAGTAAGCTTGCGACACCTAAACCTGCTTCTGCTATTAATTCTGATATGTCGCATGTTATTGATGATGCCACTTCTGCTATGCATGATACTATTGATGAAACTACTTCTGTGCTTGATACTACTGTGCCACTTGGTGAATTTCTTGATGAACGACTTGCTAGGGCTAGAGAGAATGAAATTATTGAAACTGATAATATAGATGAAAGTGATGATGAAGATTCTCCCCCTAAATATGAATTGCCTATTGTGCCTGAGGGCTATGTTATGGATGAAGAAACTGCTAGAGACTTTCTTGCTTGCAATGATAGGAGTGATCTTAAAAAATTACTAGCTAAGCTGAAACAAAAACTCTAAATGCTAGAATGAAATATGATCCTGCTTACGCTACTTCACCTATCTTTGTTACTAATAAGGATTATAAATTATCTATTGATCCTGATATAATTACTTTGGTTGAATCTGATCCTTTCTATGGCTATGAATCTGAAACTGTTGTGGCACATCTTACTAAATTAAATGATATAGCCACCCTGTTCACTAATGATGAGAGAACTCGCTACTTTTATATCCTTAAAATATTTCCATTCTCATTAAAGGGTGATGCTAAGATATGGTTTAATTCTCTTGATCCTAGTTGTGTGCATAGTCCCCAGGACATGATTTATTACTTCTCTACTAAATATTTCCCTGCTCATAAGAAACAAGCCGCTTTAAGGGAAATATATAATTTTGTGCAAATTGAAGAAGAGAGTCTCCCACAAGCTTGGGGGAGGCTTCTCCAATTACTTAATGCTTTGCCTGATCATCCTCTTAAGAAAATTGAAATACTTGATATCTTTTATAATGGACTAACGGATGCTTCCAGAGACCACCTGGATAGTTGTGATGGTTGTGTTTTCAGGGAAAGGACACCAGATCAAGCTGAAATTCTATTGAATAATATGTTGACCAATGAAAATAATTGGAAACTTCCTGAACCAACTCCTAAGCCAACTCCGAAGAAGAGAGGTCTTCTATTTCTCAGTCCTGAAAATATGCAAGAGGCAAAGAAATCTATGAATGAGAAAGGTATAAAAGCTGAGGATGTTAAGAATTTACCTCCTATCTTGCTTCAATTAAATTATTTTGAGAGAAAGAAAATTTGGTATGCTCATGATCTTCACTTATATTTGTTTGAGCTTATGCAAAGCAACACAGGAAAATTAGTCCCAAAGTGATAGATATCCAAGAAGGATAAAGTAAAAAATGTCATGAAGTTCACTGGACAAAATAAACTTGATTCTTTGTAATAGTTTTGAGATATGATGATGTGATATGTGAGTTATGTTGATGAGTAATTGTGCTCTAGTAAGAATATTGGTGTTAAGGTTTGTGATTCCCTATGCATGCACGAAAGTCAATAATCATGCAACAAAAATTATATCCTACATGTGGTGCATTATTCGGTGTTACTTATGCTTAATGCTTGCTTTACGAAACTATTCATTTCTTGGTTGGTCTCTTCTCAATCTTTTTGCTAGCCTTCATTTTGCACTAAGTATGACCTCTACGTGTGCATCCAAAATCCTTTAAACCAGTTTTGCCACATGAGTCCACTATATCTACCTATATGCGGTATTCTTTTGACGTTCTAAGCAAATTTGCAAGAGCCATCTCTAATTTTCAAAATAAACTTCTCTTTTGTGTGTTTGTTTCGCTCGCAGAACGATAACGGGTGGCTAATATTTTCCATGCTGGATGTGTTATTCTCACGATGAGTGTTTATTCACTTGTCATTGCACGAGAGTAAGGCAAAGGTTTTCGGGATTCCCAATCCCGAAATGCAAAAATGAATTTACTTCATGTTGTCAAATAATAAATTCCTTGGAAAGTGTTGGTATGGAGGGCAACCATGGATACGGCTAGCCATTGAAAGTGAAAGAATGGTGGAAAAAGGAATAAACTTTATTTCCTGTTTGGGAGTCGCCTATGGCATATCTAGCATGGTAAGTGGCGTAGCTCTACGTCGTTGTCGTTGGTGGGATGGATACACCTCCCAAAATGTTTTTATCTCAAATTTTTCGCTTTGAGCTCTCGCACCTCTACAAATCCCTACTTCCCTCTTCGAAGGGCCTTTCTTTTACTTTATGCAATTTTTATTTTTGAATCTGAGTCTCCATCTTCTCTTATAGAAGCACCAACTAAGAGGCAATATGATCATACTTAAGTATTTGGTATAGCTAATATTCGAGTCTGTTTCATAAATGGATCAATCTATGCTAAAACAAGTCATTCATGATGGGCTAGGGATGACTTGTTTTAGCATTGATATTTTGAAAGACATGGTTGGTTGTTGATATGCTTGAGTATCTAAATTATTATGTCAAAACTAGAGTATTGCTTTGAATCACATAAAATTCCAAATGTCCATGCTATAAAGAAAATAATATGATATGACTTGATGAACAGCACTCCACATCAAAAATTCTGTTTTTGTCACTTACCTACTCGAGGACGAGTAGGAGTTAAGCTAGGGGATGCTGATACGTCTCCAACATATCTATAATTTTTTATTGTTCCATACTGTCTTATTATCAATCTTGGATGTTTTATAATCATTTTATAGTCAATTTATATCATTTTTTGGTACTAACCTATTGACATAGTGCCAAGTGCCAGTTATTGTTTTTTCTATGTTTTTTACATCACAGGAAATAAATATCAAACGGAGTCCAAATGCCGTGGAACTTCACGATGATTTTTTATGGGCCAAAATGAAGTAGATGGGCCCTGGTTGCACCTGTGGGGAGTCACAAGGAGGGGACAACCCACCAGGGTGCGCCTGGAGGCCCTGGCGCGCCCTGGTGGGTTGTGCCCACCTCGGGTACCCCCCGGACCGCGTCTTTGCTCTAGAAATACCCCAAAAATACCAGAACCCTAGAAGCATCGACGAAATATTCATCCAGCCGCCGTAGAGTCCAGAACCACCAAATCCAATCTAGACACCATCACGGAGGGATTCACCTCTTCCATTGGTGCCTCTCCGATGATGCGTGAGTAGTTCTTTGTAGACCTTCGGGTCCGTAGTTAGTAGCTAGATGGCTCTCTCTCTTTCTCACTGAATTCTCAATACAATGGTCTCTTGGAGATCCATATGATGTAACTCTTTTTGCGGTGTGTCTGTTGGGATCTGATGAACTTCGAGTTTATGATCAGTTATATCTTTTTATATCCTTGAAAGTTATTTGAGTTTCTTTGATATCTTATATGCATGATCTCTTATAGCCTCGTATTTCTTCTCTAATATTTAGGTGTTGTTTGGCCAACTTGATCTATTTATCTTGCAATGGGAAGGAGGTGCCCGGTAGTGGGTTCGATCTTACGGTGCTTGATCCCAGTGACAGAAAGGGAACTGACACGTATGTACCGTTGCTACTAAGGATAAAAAGATATCCCTATCTATCACAATAGATAAAGGATCTTGTCTACATCATGTCATTGTTCTTATTGCATTACTCTGTTTTCCATGAACTTAATACACTAGATGCATGCTAGATAGCGGGATGTGTGGAGTAATAGTAGTAGATGTAGGCAGGAGTCGGTCTACTAATCTTGGAGGTGATGCCTATGTAATGATCATTGCCTGGATATCATCATAATTATTTGAAGTTCTATCAATTGCCCAACAGTAATTTGTTTACCCACCATTTGCTATTTTTCTCGAGAGAAGCCACTAGTGAAACCTACGGCCCCCGGGTCTTCTTTCTCATATATTTGCCTTGCGATCTACTTTTCCTTTGCGTTTTTATTCAGATCTATTAATCCAAAAATACAAAAATACCTTGCTGCGTTTTATCTTTATTTATTTTATTTGGCGTTCGATCTATTAATCTACTACAATTTACCTCACGTTCGTTTGCCTATCTTGAGGCGCCGTACCTCGAAAGGGATTGACAACCCCTTTAAAACGTCGGGTTGCGAGGTGTTGTTGTTTGTGTCCAGGTGCTGTTTACATTGTGTTGCTTGGTTCTCCTACTGGTTTGATAACCTTTGTTTCATCACTGAGGGAAATACCTACCGTCGCTGTGCTACATCATCCCTTCCTCTTGGGGGAGGTACAGACGTAGTTGCAGCAACCATCAAGGAGAATTTCTGGCGCCGTTGCCGGGGAGGATCTTCAACATAACCAGGTTCCTAATCACAAATATCATCTCCTTGCAATTTACATTATTTGTCATTTGCCTCTCTTTTTCCTCTCCCCCCACTTTACAAAAATTCACCGTTTTATCCGCCCCTCTTTTTCCGTTCACCGTTTTCTTGCCGGATCTGTTTTTGTGTGCTTACTTGTTTGCATAGTCATGATGCCTCAAATAAAATATTATGATGTTCCTTACCCAAATATTTTGCTTGAAATTGAGAAAAGTACTAAGGAATATATGACTACACAATTTGAGCATAATAAGCATTTTACTGAAGAACTTAAAGAGCACTCCGTTGTGCTATATGCTATCACAAAACAACTTGATGATATTAGTAGAGAAGTTTGCAATCTTTTATCTAAGTATGCCTTTGCTGAAAGTTTGTTGGGAAAAATATCTGATGCACAAGCTACCTTAGTAAATGAAATGCCCGCTAAACCAATCTCGTTAGAAGATAAAAATGATGAAGATCTTAAAATGATTGGTGTTTCTTCTATTGATTCCTTGTTTAGTAAAGATAATATTGATGAAAAAGGGACTGGAGAAGAGTCAACTTTAGGTAGAAGGTGTCCCAATATTTCGGAGGGTGAAAATCTTGTTGATAAAATTGGTGAAAGTGGGTTTGGAGAGGTCAAAACTTTAGTTAGTGATGCACCCACTATTTTGGATTAAAAAGACTTTAATTATGATAGTTGCTCTTTGATTGATTGTATTTCTTTGTTGCAATCCATGCTAAATTCTCCCCATGCTTATGAACAAAACAAAGCTTTTACTAAACATATTGTTGATGCTATGATGAAAGCTTTGGAAGAAAAATTGGAATTAGAAGTTTCAATTCCTAGAAAATTGCATGATGAATGGAACCTACTATCAAAGTCAAGATTAAAAATTATGAATGTTTTGCTTTGTGTTACTTGGTGCTAGTGTTTCGACAATTCCGAAATCTTTATGTGATGTGCTTGGTCTTACCAATCTTGAAGAATGTTCCTTGAATTTGTACTTGGTGGATTCTACTATTAAAAAGCCTATGGAAAGAATTAATGTTGTTCTTATTCTTGCAAATAGGAATTATGCCTTTCCTTAGCCCCAAGTATGGTTAAGTGTCATGTAGTCGATGTTCACATAACACCACTAAGGGAATCACAACATAAATATCATCAAAATATCGAACGAATACCAAATTCACATGATTACTTATGACAAGACTTCTCGCATGTCCTCAAGAACAAAAGTAACTACTCACAAATCATATTCATGTTCAAGATCAGAGGGGTATTGAATAGCATCAAGGATCTGAACATATAATCTTCCACCAAATAAACCAGCATCAACTACAAGATGTAATCAACACTACTAGTAACCCACAAATACCAATCTGAGGTTTTAAGACAAAGATTGAATACAAGAGATGAACTAGGGTTTGAGATGAGATGGTGTTGGTGAAGATGTTGATGAAGATTGGTCCTCCATGGTGAGAGGGTTGTTGGTGATGTCGATGGCTTCGATTTTTCCCTCCCGGAGGGAAGTATTCTTGGTAGAATTTCTCCGCCGAAGAGCAAAACTGCTCCTGCCCAAGTTCCGCCTCGAGACAGCGGTGCTTCGTCTCGAAAGTCCTCTCTTGATTTTTTTTCTAGGGAAAATGGCATCATTTAGGAGAAAATGGGCCTCGTAGGCCAGCCAGGGGCCCCACAAGCCACATGGGCGCGCCCAGGGGTGGTCGCGCCCATGTGCCTTGTGGGAACCTAGTGGGTCCACTCTGGTATCTCTTTTCTCCAGTATTTTTATATATCCCAAAATAATTCTCCAGGATATTTCAGATCATTTAGAGTTGTGCAGAATAGGTATCTCTGATGTAGCTTTTTCACATCCAGAATTCCAGCTGCCGGCAATCTCCCTCTTCATGTAAATCCTGCAAATTAGGATAGAAAACACATTATAATTGCACCACAAAGTATGAAAGGATCAATATAGTTGACTAGAGGGGGGTGTCGGTGTCAAAACTGGCGGATCTCGGGTAGGGGGTCCCGAACTGTGCGTCTAGGCCGGATGGTAACAGGAGACAAGGGACACGAAGTTTTACCCAGGTTCAGGCCCTCTCGATGGAGGTAAAACCCTACGTCCTGCTTGATTAATATTGATGATATGGGTAGTACAAGAGTAGATCTACCACGAGATCGAGGAGGCTAAACCCTAGAAGCTATACTATGGTATGATTATTGATGTGTATGTTGTCCTACAGATTAAAACTCTCTGGTTTATATAGACACCGGAGAGGGTTAGGGTTACACAAAGTCAGTTACAATGGTAGGAGATCTGCATATCCGTATCGCCAAGCTTGCCTTCCACGCCAAGGAAAGTCCCTTCCGGACACGGGACGTAGTCTTCAATCTTGTATCTTCATAGTCCAGGAGTCTGGCTGAAGGTATAGTCCGGCTATCCGAACACCCCCTAATCCAGGACTCCCTCAGTAGCCCCTGAACCAGGCTTCAATGACGACGAGTCCGGCGCGCAGATTGTCTTCAGCATTGCAAGGCGGGTTCCTCCTCCAAGTACTTCATAGAAGATGTTGAACACAAAGATAGTGTCCGGCTTTGCAAAATAAGTTTCCACATATTGCCATAGAGAGAATAATATTTACACCAATCTAATCTGCTGACGTATTCCGCAGCGTGTCACACCACGGCCAAGCCTTTATCCGAGTCGTTTCATTATCCCACCTCAGTGTGTCATGCGAGGCAGTTTCCTTGCCATGTCTTGTTAAAGCAGAGATCGTGTCCCCTTATCCCGGGATTCTCATCAATAGGGCATGGGTAACCCAACCGCGCCATTGATTACGGCGCTTGGAGATAAGCGAGTCTTACCAGGCTGGTGGGGACATGTAGTTGCGTCCACCCATATAAGGGGATTAGGATCCACCTTTTCACCTACGCCTTCTTCCTCCTTCGCCTATCCATTCTTGCGCACTCGAGCTCCAGCGCCCAAGTCCGCACTCCCCACCTCAACCTTCTCCAGCCATGTCCGGAGCGGGAGGCAAGTGGATGGTCTACTCTGTCATGGAGGGACACATAAAAAAGCTGAGGAAAGCCGGATACCTGTCTAACGACATCGCGTACCGGCTTCCCAAAAAGGGGCAGCTCATCCCCACCCCTAGGCCCCATGAGAGGGTGGTGTTCCTCCCCCATTTCCTCCGCGGACTGGGCTTCCCTCTCCACCCATTTGTCCAGGGGCTCATGTTCTACTACGGCCTGGATTTCCACGATCTGGCCCTGAACTTCGTCCTCAACATCTCGGCGTTCACCGTCGTGTGCGAGGCCTTCCTCCGCATCCGCCCCCATTTCGGCCTATGGCTCAAGACTTTCAACGTCAAGCCGAAGGTGGCGCGCGGCAACCAGGCGGAGTGCGGAGGCGCCATGGTGGGCAAGATGGCCAACGTCCTATGGCTCGAGGGCTCCTTTGTGGAGACCTTGAAGGGGTGGCAATCGGGGTGGTTTTACATTACCGAGCCGCGCGACACCGAATGGGTCGCACCCCCTGAGTTTCGATCCGGACCCCCTAGGTGGCTCACCTCCTGGAAGGAGACATGCCTATCGTGGGGCAAGAAGGGAGAGCTGACCGGACTCCAAACATGCGTCCAAACCCTGGTGGACAAGAAGCTCAAACTTGTCAACATAGTCCAGGTTATGCTCATCCGCTTGACCCTCCGTGTCAACAACGGGCTTTCAACCTGTGGGAGTTCGACCCGGCGTGGCACCAAACTCTGAGTAGGCTCTTCGCCACGACATACGAAGATGCATGGAAGGTGCTTTTCAAGGGCGCCGAAGCTCCCGCATCCGCTACCGAGGATCGCGGATTCAGTGCGCAGCGTCATGCTCTCGCGGTACGCTGTTTTTTTCCTTTTACAGGGTATTAGTTTTTCATAGTTTGACTCCATGCGGGATCTAAACTCCCTTACCCTTGACAGGATTGGCAGGTAACATCCGGACAGATCAACTGTCCGGCTCCTTTGCCCGAAGGCCCAGCGGACGCTCGACTGGGGAAGCTGCTGGTTCCGGCACCCTATGTGGTGCCGGAGAAGAAGGCCGCAAAAAAGGCCGTGGGGACTCGAAAGAGTGCCCGGCACCAGGAGGTGTTGGATCCATCATCCGACGGTTACGAGGCGCATTCCTCCCATGAAGACGAGGAGGAAGAAGAAGAGACCTCTCCCCTCCATCGGGGGAAGAGAAGAAAAGGAAGGCCGCCCTCTCGGGGGAGGCCGGATGGTCCAAGAAGGGGAAAACCCTTCCTCCGGACTGCTCCACCGACGCCGACGGTGGCGAAGAGGAGTGGCAGCCCAGGGCCAAGCCCCTGGAAAAATCATAAGTATCCGTATACCAGAGTAATTCATAGTATTCGTTTATTGCACAGCTTTCCCTTACGTCGAATATGTTTAAGCAGCCCACCCAAAGACCGGCTCGACGCGTCGTCGAGCGGCTCACTGGACTCGTCGGATGTGAACTCGCTTCCGACGGCTTCCTCCCCCCGCCCTACGGACGGCACCGAAGTGTTGTCCCAACAGGTTCCAAGCCAGGAGGAGGTGGTCCTGTAGGCGCCGCAAGGCGACCTCCCGGACTCCAGGAGTAAAGGGGATGAAACCCCCCAGGGCTCCAAGTCCGGCTCTAGGCCGGACACCGCTCCAGAACCTTCAGAGGTTCCAGAGTCCGGCGGGGGACCTCCTTCCAAGAGGAGCAAGTCCGCCGTGCCGGTAGCCCCCGTCCAACCGGAGGCGCCGGACAATATGTTGGAGGCGCTCCAAGGCGCCTCCATCAACGAGGAGCACCGCACTATTATGAGTGCGGCAGTCCAGAAGGTTCAGTCCGCCAAGAGTGGACTGACTAAAGCTTGTACTAGCCTTTTAACAGGCTTTGAGGTAAGTAAAGAATGTGTAAATAATATTACCGCATAGATAGTAGCCCCTGATGCTCTGTTTGGCGTTCGGGAGGAAAAGCCGAATAGAGGATCAAATAAAATTCGCATGAGTCTAAAAAAATGAGTCAATATGCATATGTAGGCTTCCCTGCTTGCGTCCGCCGCACTGACTGCGGAAGTGGACACGCTTAAGCAGAACATCGAGCGGTCCGAGCAAGAGCTCGAGCGTGCCAAGAAGCGGCTCGAGGACAATGAAGGTAACAAACACCTTGTTTTTAAATATATATAAAAAGGTGCAATTGCAAAGAATGACAAGATTATCGTGGCTATTTTAGGGGCCACGTCTGAAGTGGCGACCCTTAAGCAAGCGCTGGTCGAGGCCGAGAAGAAGGCGGCCTCGGAGCGCACCGAGCGGGAGAAGTATGAGGCCGAGGTTGGCAAGGTGCGGCAAGAGCTCCAGGCTCTCATGGAAAAACATGAGAGTTTGGAGCTTGACTCGAAGACGCAAGCGTCCGAGCTCGCGGTAGCTATTGAAAATGCCAAATCTACCAAGGCCGAATCCCAGAAGACCCTCCAGGAGTTGGATGAGGTGAAGAAGATAGCGGCAGGTAAGGCATTCTTTATGCAAAGCAAACACATAAACATGAGTTACTTGTTATTTACCCGAATCCGGAGCTCTCCAGGAGTGTTCGCAGATCTTCCCCGGAGTGTGTCCGATGCCGCCGCATTCTATCGAGCCGAGTAGGGAAGCTCGACGGAGAAGGTGTTCTGGTCTCAGTACGCTGAGGCCGGACACCCCGTGCCCCTGAGCGACCAGCTGAAGCAACTGGTCGAGCTCCACAAGGCGGCCGAACAGGCCATGAAGGGCCTCATTGTCCAGCTGTGGCCTGGAGGGGCTCTTCCTGGGAGCTATTTCGGGCAGGTGCGGCGGCTGGTGAAGGCCTGTCCAAGGCTCGAAGTCATCAAGCGCTCCGTCTGCCTTGAGGGTGCCCGTAGGGCCCTTGCCCGTGCTAAGGTGCACTGGGGCAAGATGGATGCTGAGAAGCTTGTGAAGACGGGCCACCGCCGGGGAAAGATCATCGCAAGCCCGAGAATTACTATAAGGATGTTCTGAAGGGTGCCTGCCTTGTGGCGGATGAATGTTCTAGGGATGTAATTTTTGAGTGAAACTTGCTCGTTTTGTCCTGTGCGCTGAAAACTTGTTTATATGCGGTAAGCAATGCTGTTGGAATGTAAAATATTACCTTCTGTGCGGCTGTTTATAAATTCTGAGAGATGGCGAGTCGTCGGCTTCTACCCCGTGCCGCTAGTGCTAGGGTGTTCGTGGATAAATCTGAGCGCTCTCTTTCCTATGTTCGGGTCCTTCGAGGGAGGCACTCAGCCCAACGAACAAGGCAATCGGACTATAATGCGTGAACACTCTCACTTAGCCATAGAATTCTATAATTCTAAATTTCGGCGAAGCCCCTGGTATTCGGAAGACCGAGTTCAGGGCGCTATCCACGCCTTGGCCGGACAGAGCCGGCTCCTCGCCCTAAGCGGCATAAGTCTTTAGGGACTCGAAAAAACCTCTCGAACAGCGACCAGCTCTCGCTTCATCATGACAATCAGTTTTAGCTTTCTCCACTGAGGTGCTCGACCCAGCTCAACTGGGGCACAATCGCAGTGGTTCTCCTAGTGCTACCTTAGCCGATATAGCGGAACGTAAGGCACCAAAACATAGGAGCTGGGCAAACCCAACTATTGACCCAAGACATGATTCGGAGCCGATGCATATAATGCTATAAGTTCGGGGTGCCGCACTTGTTAAAGTGTTCGGACTTCTTACACCATATTGAGGGGTACTAAAGCCCCTGGCGTATTTTGGCCGTACCAACGTGTACGGGTGCAACATGTCATTAAGGAACATATATAAAGAAAAAAGGTAATGCAAAAATAGACGAAAGCTATGCATTGTTTATAAAAAAAGGGTGCGATCAAGGCAGAACGATACAAGTAATGCGATAAGTGGAAGGTTGGACTAGTTAACATGTCCGTTCCAGGGGCAAGCTGTGGAATAGTATGCGGAACGGGTATACTGCTCGTGATAGAGTCCACCTGGGAGTTCCGTAATGCGGCGTGGCTTGTCTGCTTGCCTGGTTCTTGCATCGTTTGTGCGGCAATTGAACTGCCGAACTGGCCTTCTGAAGGATGAAGTCCTGAAAGTAAGAGAAAATTAAAAAATCGGCAGCTCCTGGTACGGTTTAAGCCGTGTTTTGGGCGTGCCGTGATGGTGCCCCTCCCCCTGTGCCCATGGTATCTGTAGAGCGTAGTTATGTATGCGAAGTACTGGCGTCGCCTTTTTGCGAGGGTTGGGGTTGGGGCCGCATTGCTACGCCTGCTCGGATCGTGCTAGGCAGTCTTGTTGTAGGTTACTCCGGGCGTGCTTGACAGTGCTCGGTCGTTTAGTGGCCGGACTGGAGAACTGCCTGGAGAGGCTGCTTTGTACTTCCGCTGCAAGGGCCGCCGTGTGCTCCTCCGTTCAGAGGGAGCGTTCGGTGTTTCCATTGACCGTAATTACTCCTCGGGGGCCTGGCATCTTGAGCTTAAGGTATGCGTAATGCGGTACCACATTGAACTTAGCGAATGCGGTTCACCCGAGCAGTGCGTGATAACCACTGTGAAACGGGACTATATCGAAGATTAACTCCTCGCTTCGGAAATTATCCGGGGATCCAAAGACCACTTCAAGTGTGACTGAGCCTGTACAGTTGGCCCCTACACCTGGTATTATGCCATTAAAGGTCGTTTTGGTGGGCTTAATCCTCGAGGGATCTATGCCCATTTTCTGCACTGTATCCTGGTAAAGCAGGTTCAGGCTGCTGCCGCCGTCCATAAGGACTCTAGTGAGAAGAAATCCGTCAATAATTGGGTCTAGAACCAATGCGGCGAATCCGCCATGACGGATGCTAGTGGGATGGTCCCTTCGATCAAAGGTGATCGGGCAGGAGGACCATGGATTGAACTTTGGGGCGACTGGCTCTACCGCGTATACGTCCCTTAACGCGCGGTTCCGCTCCCTTTTGGGGACGTGGGTTGCATATATCATGTTCACCGTCCGCACTTGTGGGGGAAAACCCTTCTGTCCACTGTTGTTCAGCGGCCGGGGCTCCTCGTCGTCATCGCTATGCAGCCCCTTGTCTTCATTTTCGGCGTTTAACTTGCCTGCCTGCTTGAACACCCAACAATCCCTGTTGGTGTGATTGGTCGGCTTTTCGGGGGTGCCATGTATCTGGCACGAGCGGTCGAGTATTTGGTCCAAACTGGACGGGTCCCTAGGATTCCTTTTGAATGGCTTTTTCCGCTGACCGGATTTAAAGCCTCTGAATCCGGCATTAACTGCCGTATCCTTGGCATTGTCGCCGTTAATGCGGCGCTTCTGCTTGTTGAGATGCGACCTGCCACTATTGTCCCTAGTGTCCGAATTACCAGGGTTCTTGGTCATATTGTTGCTACGAGCAAGCCAGCTGTCTTCTCCCATGCAAAAGCGGGTCATGAGTGTCGTGAGTGCTGCCATAGATTTCGGCTTTTCCTGTCCAAGGTGCCGGGCCAGCCACTCGTCATGGATATTGTGCTTGAAGGCTGCTAGGGCCTCAACGTCCGGACAGTCGATATTTGATTTTTCTTTGTTAGGAACCGTGTCCAGAATTGCCTGGCCGATTCCTTTGGCTGCTGAATTACGTGACTTAGGTCATCGGCGTCTGGGGGTCGCACATAAGTGCCCTGGAAATTGTCGAGGAATGCGGCTTCCAGGTCCTCCCAACAACTGATTGATCCTGTTGGCAAGCTATTAAGCCAATGCCGAGCTGGTCCTTTAAGCTTGAGTGGGAGGTATTTGATGGCGTGGAAATCACCACCGCGGGCCATGTGGATATGAAGGAGATAATCCTCGATCCATACCGCATGATTTGTTGTGCCATCATATGATTCGATGTTTACGGGTTTGAAACCCTCGGGGATTTGATGATCCATTATTTCGTCTGTAAAGCAGAGTGGGTGTGCGGCACCTCTGTACTGGGCTATATCATGATGTAGCTCCAATGAGCCTTGTCTACTCTGTTCGGCCCCACAGAATTTGTGGCCGGCGCGACGGTTACCATCTCGAGCCGTGGGGCACCCACGCGATCCGTAGATCGATCTTGTTTGCCTTACCTTGTCCTCCAACATGTCTCGTAAGTCCGGCGCATATTCCCGTGCCTTGGTACAGGGTGCGGCTTGAGTGGAGGGCCGAGAGGCCTCTCTGTCGCGACCACGAGGTGGCCGGTCGGCCGCATCAATTGCTTCCTCCTCTAATCGGGGTAGCAACCTACGCTTTGGGTAGCTCTTGGAGGGGCGTTCGAGTTTATGCTCTTCGGCCGCAAGGACTTCAGTCCATCTGTCGACTAGCAAATCTTGATCAGCTCTAAGTTGTTGCTGTTTTTTCTTGAGGCTTCTTGCCGTGGCAATAAGCCTGCGTTGAAAACACTTTTGCTCGACGGGATCCTCTAGCACGACGAATTCATCGTCGTGGAGGCTTGCCTCGTCTTCGGAGGGAGGCATATAATTATCGTCCTCGACCTCTCCATCTGCCGCTCTCTCATGAGGGCTGGTTTCTCCATCCTCTTGTGCTAAATCTTGCTGGAGGGGTTTTTCTTCAGTGCTTTCCGGAGTATTATTATCTCCCGTGCTGGAATCACCGTGTTTGTTTTGGCGGGATTTTGAGCGGCGCCGCTGACGCCGGCGCTTAGGCTGTTTCTTGGAGGGGTCATCCTCCGCTGTTCCATCGCCATCTCCCTCTTTTGGGGTGTCCACCATGTATATGTCATACGACGAGGTGGCTTTCCAGGGCCTAGTAGGCACTAGTTCTTCATCATCTCCTTCATCGGCGTCCATATCGTTGATGTCTTCCGAGTCAAAGTCGAGCATGTCGGTTAAGTCGTCGACAATGGCTACAAAGTGGGTGGTGGGTGTGCTTTGAATATCTTCATCGTCCGTACCCCAACCTTGCTGACCGTAGTCCGGCCAGGGCTCTCCTGATAAAGAGAGAGACTTCAGTGACTTCAGGATATCGTCGAGAGGCGAGTGCTGAAAGATATCCGTGGTAGTGAACTCCATGATCGGCGCCCAATCGGATTCGATCGGCAGGGGCGCGGAGGGTTCGGAGGCCGGAGAGGAGTCCGGCTCCTTGGAGTCACGAGTCTCGCGGAGTGCGGGGCTGGTGTTCGGCTCAATCGCCGTTGGGGTCGCGGCCCCCGAGGTGGCGTCCAACCGCCCATCCTTGATCGGTGCAGTTGGCTCAAAATTAAGGGTCGGAGCTGGCGCGGGTGCGGCCTCCAGGGCACTGTTCCGCAGCAGAGCTAAATCATGCTCGCCGTGACAGTGTGGCGCGCTCGGCAGTGGCTCGAATCCGTCGAAGATCAAGTCCCCGTGGATGTCAACCGTGTAGTTTAAACTTCCAAATCTGACCTGACAGCCGGGGGCGTAGCTTTCGATCTGCTCCAGACGGCCAAGCGAATTGGCCCGCAGTGCAAAGCCGCCAAAGACGAAGATCTGTACGGGGAGGAAGGTCTCACCCTGGACTGCATCGCTATCAATTATTGTAGGAGCCATTGAGCCTGACGGCGACGACACAGAGGAACTCTTAATGAAAGCACCAATGTCGGTGTCAAAACCGGCGGATCTCGGGTAGGGGGTCCCGAACTGTGCGTCTGGGCCGGATGGTAACAGGAGACAAGGGACACGAAGTTTTACCCAGGTTTGGGTCCTCTCGATGGAGGTAAAAACCTACGTCCTACTTGATTAATATTCATGATATGGGTAGTACAAGAGTAGATCTACCACGAGATCGAGGAGGCTAAACCCTAGAAGCTAGCCTATGGTATGATTGTTGATGTGTACGTTGTCCTACGGACTAAAACCCTCTGGTTTATATAGACACCGGAGAGGGTTAGGGTTACACAAAGTCGGTTACAATGGTAGGAGATCTTCATATCCGTATCGCTAAGCTTGCCTTCCACGCCAAGGAAAGTCCCTTCCGGACACGGGACGGAGTCTTCAATCTTGTATCTTCATAGTCCAGGAGTCCGGCTGAAGGTATAGTCCGGCTATCCGAACACCCCCTAATCCAGGACTCCCTCAGGGGGTGAATAGGCAACTAACAATTTTTAGCTTTTCTTTACCAAATTAAACTTTGCATCAAAGTAGGTTGTCTAGATATGCAACTAGGTGAGCAACCTATATGATGCAACAACAACAAGCACACAAGCAAGCAATGGATATGACACAAATAAGCTTGCACAAGTAAGGCACGGGATAACCAAGAGTGGAGCTGGTGAAGACGAGGATGTGTTATAGAAGTTCCTTCCTTTTGAGGGGAAGTACGTCTCCGTTGGAGTGGTGTGGAGGCACAATGCTCCCCAAGAAGCCACTAGGGCCACTGTATCCTCCTCACGCCCTCACACAATGCGAGATGCCGTGATTCCACTATTGGTGCCCTTGGAGGTGGCGACCGAACCTTTACAAACAAGGTTGGGGCAATCTCCACAACTTAATTGGAGGATCCCAACGACACCACAAAGCTTCACCACAATGGAATATGGCTCCGCGGTGACCTCTACTGTCTAGGGTGCTCAAACACCCAAGAGTAACAAGATCCGCAAGGGATTAGTGGGGGGAATCAAATTTCTCTTTGTGGACGTGTAGATCGGGGCCTTCTCAACCAATCCCTAGAAAATCAACAAGTTTGATTGGTAGGGAGAGAGATCGGGCGAAAATGGAGCTTGGAGCAACAATGGAGCTTAGAGTTGGAAGAGGTAGTCAACTCGGGGAAGAAGACACCCCTTATATAGTGGAGGGACAAATCCAATCGTTATCCACCAACCCAGTCTGCGCAGCACGGTACTACCGCAAGGACATGTGGTACTATCGCAGGGCCTTGCGGTACTACCGCCTGAGCAGCATAGACCAGGACAACCCAAACGCACTGAAGCGGAGGGCGGTAGAACCGCTTGTGCGGTACTACCGCACCACCTAGCGGTACTACCGCAAGGCAGGGAAGTTCCAGATTTCAGGAAGGCACGAACATAAAAAATTACATCTGTGGCAACTTCCGCTGAGTTGGAGTTGATGCAAAAATCCGACATGGTAGTACAACACGAGGAGCGGTACTACCGCGTGGTGGCTGAGCTAGGCCAGGACGCACGGTACTACCGCGCATTGGGCATAGTACTACCGCTTAGGGCGCGGATGTAAAAAATTACATCCGCCCCTACTACCGCTGCGCAACAGCACTTGTCTTGGGGCCACGGTACTACAACTTCTGAGGAGCGGTACTACCGTGGGCTCCTGCTGTACTACCGCATCATGGTGACGTACTACCGCAAGGGCCTGCGGTACTACCGCTCCAGGGAGCAGTACTACCGCATGCCCAAGCTCAACTACCAAGACAAGTTGCATAGACAATAAAAGATGGCGGATGCTCCAAAGTGCCAAAGGAAAGGTGGTGCAAAAGGAGTAGACGTGTACGTGATGATTCCACCCAAACCTTTCCAAAGCGGACCCCCTCTTAATAGTACAGCTTTCCTACAACTCAAATCCACCAAAAAGAAACATGGAGAAACATTGTCTTTAATAGTCTTCGAGGGGCACCAAACCGTCTTGTGCCTAGTGATGGAATATCTGAAATACTCAAGGCACACGATTAGTCTGCAAAAGCATTGTCATCAATCACCAAATCACCTTAGGGATAAATATGCCCTTACAATCTCCCCCTTGTTGGTGGATTGATGACAATACGGGATTTGCACAAAAGGAGATATCATAGAGCATGAGCAAACCCCCACGTCTATAAAATATCGACAGGCTCCCCCTAGATGTGTGCTATCTAGACAAGTGCTTTGGACTGCATGACACACATACTAGAATCAAATAAGGTACGATAGAGTGCATATGTCTTACACCATATGATAGAAAGGTCTCACAAGCGCAAACCAAACCAAAGCAAACGAGGCTCAAACGAGAGGGAAAACAAACCAAACAAGACACACGACTCGCAAATCCCTACACTCTCTCCCCCTTTGGCATCGAGACGCCAAAAAGGTAAAGAGGACACCTACAACACAAGTCGTGGCTCAAGCGGAGTAGTCATTCGCACGCTCTTCGTCGGACTCGGCAGCGGGGATGGGCTCCTCCTTAGAATCAGTCCACTTGTAGCCTTGTTTTTCCATCCACTCGGCCTCTGGGGCAATGTGCTCCTCGGAGCCGCCGGAAACTTCCTCTCCAAAAACCTGCATGATATTCTTGTCGCGGCGGCTACTCTCCTTGGAGGCAACGTGAGTCCGGTACTGCCCCTTTGCCTGCATGCAGAACCGAGTCTTCATCTTGTCATTCAACTTCTTAGCCCATGTGGGCTCAGTGGAGCGAGGGGCATACCCAGCAGAGCGGTCCTCATCTGCACCCTCCTCCTCACTCTCCTCCCCATCAACAGCCATCTTAGCAGCCGCTGCCTCAGCATGAGTAGTAGTGTTAGCCCACTGGGGCTTGATGCGGAGTCTGATGGGATCATGACGGATCCAGTCAAGGGCCAAAAACTCATCCTGAGGGAATAGCTTCTCCCACGTCTTCGACATCAACAGAAACAGGTAAGGTCCACAGATGGGAATCTTACGATTGAACACCGCAAAGCGAAGCTCGCACCACATGATGTGGAGACGTCCAATGGTTGTGTCTGAGAGATACGCCTCTCCTCACAGAGAAGCATCATGTCCACAAGATAAGCATGCACCTTGTCCTTGTCCCCAATGTGTGGGAAGAGAGAGTTGTGAAAGATCCGGTACATGATGTCAAGGAAAGGATTCAGAACCCATGCTTTCTTGTCACTTGGAAGGAGCTTCTCAACATAATATGGCATGAGCTTGTTCTTGTTGGCAGACTCAGGGTTGGCATGAGGGCGAACACCAACAGGCGTGTTGAGCCCCTCATCAGGAACATTGAGCAAAGCCATGAATTCTTGCCATGTAGCAGAGAGTTGACGTCTATTGGTCATCCAGGTCATCTTACGATCCTCCTTAGTGTGAAAGTGAACCGAAGCAAAGAACTGGGCCACAAGCTCGGGATCAAAGTCCAGGTGAAAAGATATCACATGCTCAATGGCAAATTCTTGCATGAGATCCAAGGCCTCACCAAACTAGGCACGGTGCTTCTCCTCCCTCATGTGATGCATATCAATCCAGTGCATGTTCACATAGGTGTTCTTCTTGCCCTTGATCACATCCAAATAGACGAGATTCTACTACTTGGTCCAGAACAGATCATTCCCTCTGAAGTTGGCATGAGGATTCACATAAGGGTTGACCCTCCTTCGAGCGAGAAACTCTGCCTGCAGAATTGCATCCATGCCCATGGAGGGCTCCTTCTGCTTGGTGGCGGTGGTCTTAGTCCTACGTTGGGGGGCGTTGGAGCCCTTTGGGGCTTCATATTGGTTCCGCAGACGCTTGGAACCCGTGTCACGGCTGGGATTGGAACGACGAGCAGGAGCACTAGAGCCACCACCTAAGACACAAAACACAACACACGCACGAGAAGAGAGAAGAATCAATGCAAAGACCACAGCAAAACAGGCGAAACATCTAGAAAGTGCACTTGGTAATTACCAAGAAGAAGATTTGACAGCAACGGTAGTACTGCTAGTGCGCGCGGTACTAAAATTTTAGTGCCGCTCCTAGTCACGGTAGTACCGTGTGGAGGCACGGTAGTACCGGGGCTCGGAGCGGCAGTAGGACTTTAGTACCACGGCTCGCATGGTAGTACCGCTCCTGAGGGGTGGTAGTACTGTATGAGCGGTAGTACGGCACCTAATATGCGGTAGTACCGCACGACGTGACATTCGAACCAACTAAATCTGAGAACAACCGCGACAACAAGGCAGTACTATGGTTGATCAAATCTACCACGGGACAACATATCAAGTACAATTTCTACGCAACACTACTCTCCTACATCCTACTCTTGCACAGATTTGGCCTAAAATCTCAAGAACAACATGCATCTCCCCAAAAGCCTAGAAGCGAAAGAATGAACAAGAGAAAGAGAGGGATTTTGGGAGAAACCTTGTTCCATGGCAAGAGGAAGTGGTGGGGAATGATCCCACCGGTCAGAATCCGAGGAGAGCATCCGGAGACGGAGATCTGGCGAGGGTCTCCGGTGCCGTTCTTGAGCGAGAGAGAGAGAGAGAGATAGGCGGCGGGGAGAGAAACAGACGAATGGGTATGGGGGAGTTGGAACTTCCCCTGCCCAGTCTTAACCCCCACGCGCCCTCGGCAACGCGATAGTACCGCACCTCATCGCGGTAGTACCGCCTAGGCGGAAGTACCGCACCGTAGCGGTAGTACCGCTCCCCCAGGCGGCAGTAAAAAATTACTGCTGTGCTGGGTGCGGAAGTACCGTGCGCTCCTCATGCGGTAGTACCGTGGCAGGCCAAGGTAGTACCGTGAGCTCAAGTAGATGCAAGTTTCAAGAAAGGGGAAAACGAAGTCTTTGCAAGGCAATTACAAGCGAACACACACACCAAAACGCTGACACATGAGACAACTCAAACAAGATAGACATGACAAAAGGGAGACAAGAGACAACAAGGACTAAGGCACTCAACACAACCTCTCTAAAGAGAGGGCGGTGGCCGGAGCCACCTATGTTTGAGTCAATTGGTATGGCACCACAAAGAATTATCCTTGGGCCCATGACCAAAGCTCGTCTTTGAAGCACAAGTACCATAAAAAAAGGCTAATGTGAAAGGGTTGATCAATTTATGCATAATGGGGGAGGGAGAGTTCATTGAGAGAACAACACTCCCCCTATGTCCATGCCTACACCTAAACAAGATAACAAGTTGAGTATGGTGGGGTGTGTAAGGGTTCAAGCAACATTGCTCGAATCAATGATATTTAGCTCATGCCTTAACTTGCGAAATCTTGCTTCATCCAAAGGCTTCGTGAAAATATCTGCACAACAACTGCCAGCGGCCACATACTCCGCTTCAGTGGATGAGAGAGACACACAACTTTGCTTGTTGGAAGACCAACTTACCAAAGAGCAACCAAGAAATTGGCATCCTCCAGAGGTGGACTTCCTATCCACTTTGTCTCCCGCCCAATCAGAGTCCGAATAAGCTACAAGCTTGAAGTTTGCTCCTCTTGGGTACCATAAGCCAAATATCGAAAGATTCGCTTGACCGCCACAAAGTGGCTTTCCTTAGGTGCGGCTTGAAACCGTGCACAAATTCCCACACTCAACATGATATCCGGTCTAGATGCACAAAGGTAAAGCAAGGATCCAATCATGGAATGATATACCTTTTGATCCACCGCTTCACCATTGGGATCAATGTCAAGTTGGCATTTGACGGGCATTGGAGTGGAGGCCGTCTTGACATCACTTAGCTTGAACCTCTTGAGCATGTCTTGAGTATATTTGGCTTGGTTGATGAAGGTTCCTTCTCTTCTTTGCTTGACTTCAAACCCGAGAAAGAACTTCAACTCTCCCATCGAAGACATCTTGAACTTTGAGGTCATGAGAGCGGCAAATTCCTCATTGAAAGCTTTGTTAGGGGAACCAAAGATAATATCATCAACATATAGTTGGCACACAAACAACTCCCCTTTGACCTTCTTAGTAAAAAGAGTGGGGTCGATTTTCCCAACTTCAAAGCCACGATCTTGCAACAGCTACCACACACGTGGGGCTTGTTAAAGGCCACAGAGTACCTTATCGAGTTGATACACATGATCCGGGAAGTAAGGATCCTCGAACCCGGGGGGTTGTTTGACATACACCAACTCATTAATAGGACCATTAAGAAAATCACTCTTCACATCCATTTGTTGCAACTTAAAGTTACGATGAGAAGCATAGGAAATCAACATGCGAATGGATTCAAGGCGAGCAACGGGAGCAATGGTTTCACCATAGTTGATACCCTCGACTTGGGAGTAGCCTTGTGCTACCAACCGGGCCTTGTTGTGGATGATAATTCCATGAGCATCTTGCTTGTTCTTGAATATCCACTTGGTTCCAATGAAATTATGGTTCCCCGTTGGCCTTGGAACCAATCTCCACACTTTGCTGTACTCGAAGTTGTTGAGTTCTTCGTGCATGGCATTGAGCCAATACGGATCTTCGAGCGCCTCATAGACCTTTTGGGGTTCAACACAAGAGACAAACGCGTGATGTTCACAATAGTTTGCCAATTGTCTACGAGTGCTTACCCCCTTTCGAATGCTTCCAAGCACATTCGTCATGAGATGGTCCTTGGTTGTGAGCTTGGAAGCTATCTTGGCGGCACGACGCTCCAATTCCTCCTCGGGGTGAGTTGAGGAGCGGTCACTTGATCATCTTGAGCGTCTTCTTGAGCTTGTTCTTGATCTTGAGGATGCTCTTGATCTTGAACTTGCTCAGAGGGGAGAACTTGACCTTGTGCATCACTTGGTAATATAACACTATCATGAGCCAGGTCTCGCCCTTGGTCTTGTCCATGAGGTTGAGGGCCTTCATTTTGTTCTTCGGAAGCGTGTGGGCCTTGGGTTGGTGATGGCTCCACTTGAGTGGAGCATTGTCCTTCTCCTTCGGCCACAAGGGGTTCCTCAATGGGTAGGATAAAACCAACTCCCATTCTTCTTATGGCTTGGGGAGGAATTTCATCACCTACATCACAAGTGCCACTTTGCTCCACTTGGGAGCTGTTATTCTCATCAAACTCCATGTTACACGTCTCCTCAATAAGTCCACATGAGAGTTTGTAGCATAACCAACAAATATGCCCTCATAAGCTCTAGCCTCAAATTTAGACAACCGAACACCTTTCTTGAGAAAGAAACACTTACACCCGAACACCCGAACACCCTAAAGTACTTGAGGTTGGGCTTGTTACCGGTGAGAATCTCGTATGGAGTCTTGTTCAAGCCTTTGCGGAGATAGAGCCGATTGGATGCGTGACATGTGGTGTTGATGGCTTCGGCCCAAAAGTTGTATGGAGACTTGAACTCCGCCATCATGGTCCTTGCCGCATCCATCAACGTCCGGTTCTTCCTCTCCGCTACACCATTTTGTTGAGGGGTGTAAGGTGTGGAATATTGATGCTTGATCCCCTCATCACTAAGAAAATCATCCAAGGTGTAGTTCTTGAACTCGGTGCCGTTGTCGCTTCTTATTGTCAAGATCTTTGCATTGTGTTGTCGTTGAGCTTCATTTGCAAAGTCAATGATGGTTTGTTGGGTATCACTCTTCCTCTTGAAGAAGTATACCCAAGTGTATGTTGAATAGTCATCCACAATCACAAAGCAATACTTTCTACCCCCAAGACATTCAAAGGATGGAGGCCCAAAGAGATCCAAGTGAAGGAGCTCCAAAGGCCTTTTCGAATAGATGATAGTCGTGGGAGGGTGAGCCTTTTCATGAAGCTTTCCTTCGATACAAGCACTGCAAGCACGATATTTAGCAAAACTAACATTTGTTAGTCCACGGACATGGTCTCCCTTGAGAAGACTTTGCAAAGATCTCATATTGACATGGGCTAAACGGCGATGCCAAAGCCATCCTACATCAACTTTAGCCATTAGGCATGTCGCCGTCTTAGTGGGTCGCTCCGAAAAGTTAATCACATAGAGACCATTCTCGACATGCCCAACAAAGGCTACTTTAAGAGTCTTGCTCCACAAGAGGGCCACGGTATCAACATCAAAGAAGGTGGCAAAGCCCATGAGTGCAAGTTGTCGAACGGAAAGTAAATTGTATGCAAGGGACTCAACAAGCATGACCTTCTCGATTGTGAGATCATGAGAAATGACAGCTTTGCCAGGCCCCAATACCTTAGAGGACGAGGCATCACCCCACTCGACATTGGTGGGCATAGATGGAATCTTGTGAACGTCCACCACTAAGTCCTTTCTTCCGGTCATATGATTAGTGGCTCCACCGTCGAGCAACCATGATCCCCCACCGGAAGCAAACACCTACAAGAGATCAATGCTTGGTTTTAGGTACCCATTTTGTAATGGGTCCTTTGATGCTAGTAACAAGGGTCTTAGGAACCCAAATAGACCATTCAATGTACTCATAAGGAGAACCAACAAATTTGGCATAAACATGTCCATCACTAGCACGGCACAACACATAAGAAGGGTTAAAGTCGCCTACTTTGTTGGGAAGGATAGCGTTGCCCTTCTTGGCATCACTACCCTTCACGATGTTCTTCTTCTTCTCCTTAGAAGCACCCTCTCCCTCCTTCACAAAGGTTTGCTTGAGATGGGAAGGTCGTTTGGCCTTGTCATTCTTCTTCTTGTTCTTGGGCTTGGGCGCGTACCCAATCCCTTCCTTGGCCACAACTTCCTTTTGATTGCTCAAAAGGTCGTTGAGGTTCTTCTCGCCTTGTATGCATGACACAAGACCTTTCTCAAGCTGCTCCTTTAACTTAGCATTCTCCTCAATAAGATGCACATGCTCACAACATGGGTTAGTAGCATTTGCATTATCAATTAACACCATATGAGGAAATGTGGCTTTCTCCTTGGTTAGCTTTACTTGAAGTTGATCATGAGACTCCTTGAGGCTAGCATGAGCACCCTTCAAGACTTTGTGAGCTTTGTCAAGTATGTCAAACTCCTCTTTGAGTCTAGCAAGATCAACCCCAAGTATGGCCTTCTCGGAGTTTAGCACACGAGAAACAACAAGAGCATGATCAAGATCTTTCTTTAACTTAGCATGATCATTGTTTTATGACTCCCCAAGAGCCAAACGAAGACCACGCTCTTCCTCAAGAGCATTGGAAAGATCCGAAATCTCATTGGCATAGTCACGACTATGCCCCTCCATCTTAGAGATGGTATCTTTGTGAGCCTCGATCATGTCATTGGCTTCACCAAGTTGTTCCAAGAGAGCAACGAAGTGCTTCTTGGATTTACCCTTGAGTTTACCCATAAAGGACTCAAACACATTCTCTCCACATTAGATCCCTCATGTTCATCAATGCAATCCATCAAAGAAGGATGATTAATGATGGTAGTTTTGATGTTGGGGGTTACCTTGTTGGTGGCTTTAGCCATGAGGCACATGGCGGTGATGCTCTCATTGGGTGAGTCGAAGAGAGCCACATGTGGAGTCGTCGCAATGGCAACGGAGGCCATGGCAACTGACTCACCATCTTCATCATCATCATCATCCTCATTGTACTCTTCTTGTACCACCAATGCCTTGGGAGGAGTCTTCTTGGTGAAGTTGCTCTTGTTGGGGAAAGACTTGGCCTTCCTTTCGGATGAGCTTGCCACCATTGTCCTCCCTCTTCTCATAAGGGCACTCCGCCACAAAATGGCTCACATTGCCACAATTATAGCAAGTCCTCACACGTTGCTTGACCTTCGTGCCACTTGAATTGTTCTTGTTGAAGTTGGGCCTCGAGTTCTTCTTGCTCCAAAATTGCCTTGAAGCAAGAGCGATGTGTTCATGATAGGCATACTTTGTATCTTCGGGGTTGCTCTCCTCCTCTTCCTCTTCGTCCTCTTCTTCCACATTAACCTTCGCCTTTAGTGCAAGGTTGGGATTCTTTGCTCTTTGAGAGTGTAGCACCGCATTGTCGGCGGTCTTGTCCAAGATGCTCATAGCCACGAACTCATCCAACACTTCACTTGAGGACACGGTGTGGATGTCCAGCCTTTAACGAATGATGGAGGACATGGCCTTGTGGTAAGGTATCATTGCCTTGAGGAATTTGCGCTTGATCCAATTGTCCTCCGTGTCCTTGCTTCCATGATCTCGGAGTGAGACCGCGAGTTTGGTTACTCTCTGATAAAGCTCACGAGGTTCTTCATCTTCTTTCATTGCAAACTCATCAGCTTCATCTTGCACCACTTCATAGTTGGAGCGTTGAATGCTTGTGCTTCCCCTGTAGAGGGAAACAACTTGGTGCCATGCATCCTTGGCCATGGAGTAGGGCCAGAGATGAGGAAGATCTTCGGGTGGAATTGCTTCTTGGATGATGAAGAGAGCATTCTCATTGAATTGATTATCCGCGGCTTCTCTAGGAGTGAAGTTGCTTCGGTCATGCAGATAGAAACCTTCTTCAATGATTCTCCAAAGATTAGTATTCACATGATTTAAATGACGCTTAAAGCGATAGACCCAAGAATCAAAGTTCTCATTTTTCACAATCTTAGGGGCAGGGCCGGCATGATTCAAATAAGTGGAAGGAACCGGTCCACCATAAACAAGTGGAGGTTCCACATGGGCAAAGATGTCGGTGCCATTTTTACAACTAAAAGAAGGAGCTTTTTCACTAGTAGCTCCCCCTTGCCGGAGTTAGCATCCGTCACCTTGTTAGTGGGATCACCCACTTTCAACGGTGCGGTGGATAGTTTAAGCCCTTCTATGAATTTATTAAACAAGCTTTCAACCTCGGTCTTCATGGAGGTCTTCAATGTGTCCAAAGCCACATTGAATTCCTCATGAGAGACCGTGGTTCCCCCATCGGCCGTAGATGAGATTGGATTCACACTGGAGTGCTCCTCCGCACCGTCTATGGTGTCAACCATACTCTTTGGATGACAAAGTCCTTAATAAAGAGACGAGGCTCTGATACCAATTGAAAGGATCAATATAGTTGACTTGAGGGGGGGTGAACAGGCAACTAACAATTTTTAGCTTTTCTTCACCAAATTAAACTTTGGATCAAAGTAGGTTGTCTAGATATGCAACTAGGTGAGCAACCTATATGATGCAACAACAACAAGCACACAAGCAAACAATGGATATGACACAAATAAGCTTGCACAAGTAAAGGCACGAGATAACCAAGAGTGGAGCCGGTGAAGACGAGGATGTGTTACCGAAGTTCCTTCCTTTTGAGGGGAAGTACGTCTTCGTTGGAGCAGTGTGGAGGCACAATGCTCCCCAAGAAGCAACTAGGGCCACCGTATTCTCCTCACGCCCTCACACAATGTGAGATGTCGTGATTCCACTATTGGTGCCCTTGGAGGCAGCGACCGAACCTTTACAAACAAGTTTGGGGCAATCTCCACAACTTAATTGGAGGCTCCCAACGACACCATGAAGCTTCACCACAATGGAATATGGCTCCATGGTGACCTCAACCGTCTAGGGTGCTCAAACACCAAAGAGTAACAAGATTCGCAAGGGATTAGTGGGGGGAATCAAATTTCTCTTTGTGGAAGTGTAGATCGGGGCCTTCTCAACCAATCCCTACAAAATCAACATGTTTGATTGGCTAGGGAGACAGATCGGGCAAAAATGGAGCTTGGAGCAACAATGGAGCTTAGAGTTGGAAGAGGTAGTCAACTCGGGGAAGAAGATACCCCTTATATAGTGGAGGGACAAATCCAACCGTTATCCACCAACCCAGTCTGTGTAGCACGGTACTACCGCAGGGCCTTGTGGTACTACCGCCCGAGCAGCACAGACCTGGACATCCCAAACACACTGAAGCGGAGGGCGGTAGAACCGCTTGTGTGGTACTACCGCAAAGCAGGGAAGTTCTAGATTTCGGGAAGGCACGGACATAAAAAATTACATTCGTGGCAACTTACGCTGAGCTGGAGTTGATGCAAAAATCCGACACGGTAGTACAACACGAGGAGCGGTACTATCGCGAGGTGACTGAGCCAGGCCAAGACGCACGGTACTACCGCGCATTGGGCGCGGTACTACCGCCTGAGGCGCGGATGTAAAAATTACATCCGCCCTACTACTGCTGCGTAGCAGCACTTGGCCTGGGGGCCACAGTACTACAACTCTCGAGGAGCGGTACTACCGTGGGCTCCTGCGGTACTACCGCAAGGGCCTGCGGTACTACCGCTCCAGGGAGCAGTACTACCGCATGCCCAAGCTCAGTAACCAAGACAAGTGGCATAGACGATAAAAAACGGAGGATGCTCCAAAGTGCCAAAGGAAAGGCGGTGCAAAAGGAGTAGACGTGTACGTGATGATTCCACCCAAACATTTCCAAAGCGGACCCCCTCTTAATAGTACGGCTTTCCTACGACTCAAATCCACCAAAAAGAAACGTAGAGAAACGCCGTCATAGTCTTCGAGGGGCACCAAACCGTCTTGTGCCTAGTGATGGAATATCTGAAATACTCAAGGCACACGATTAGTCCGCAAAACCATTGTCATCAATCACCAAAACACCTTAGGGATAAATATGCCCTTACAAAGTATTATATTGATCAAAAATTATGATGCCCGGATAATTAAGCTACAGTAATCCCCTCCTAATGGTGCCATGTCATCACAGTTAGTTTGCTAAACCTCACTTTGATCCAAACCCGATTCAAACTCAAATTTAAAGTAAAGTCAGACTATTATTTCTTCAAACGGTAAAACAAGAATGTACGATGGGTTGCAAATACTCACTAACAATTTTTCATGAAAGAATTAACATTTTTTAAAATATAAAATTGCCCCTGGATATTAAAACAGTCGACCAACAACACCTTTTTATCCCACTTAATTATAGACTCAAACTTAATAAATTATTTTGAAACCAAACTTGTTGTGGTAGTGCAAAATAATGCATAGTAATTATATGGCAAGATTTTACATTTTCCAAAGTATTTTAATGCAAAAAGAAAGTACAAAATAAATAAACAGAAAAGAAAATGGAAAATACTAGTAAAAATAAAAGAAGCCTAATCTACAGGGCCACTAGGCCCAACTAACTAAGGCGGCCCAACACCCCATTGTCTCCTACCTCTGTTCATCAGGGGGATGGTGGACGACGACCGACCGGCCGTGGCCGCGGATGACCATGGGGCGGCCATCCAGGTCCCCTGGCGCCCTACTAGGTTTCCCCCACACGCTCCTACTAACCCTAGAACCCCAGGGGCCCCTTTCCCCCCGCTCTCCTCCCCAATCTGAAGAGCCACCGGACACGGTCGTCACCATCGTCGCATCGATCCCGCGGCCATCGGCCGCCTCTCACCTCACCGACTTGTCCTCGATCTTCGCCGCCATCTCCTACGCCATCCGGTACCACTAGACTGAGCTTGGAGCCACCATGTCGAGCCCCGCACCGCCTTATTCTTCCTCGGCACCGTCGAGCTTCGCCGTCGATTCCGGCACCTTCGAGCCTTCCCTGAGCCCGCTAAGCACATCTGCAGGCTCGATGTGAGCTCCTCTTTCGATTCCCCTTCTCCCCCTCGAATCCCCTCTGTTTCGTCATTGTTCTGCTGTGGCCGAAGATCACCATGGCCAGACCGCCGGAGCTCCGCTCCTGTGCGTACTTGCCCGCTCCCATTGTTACCTTGGCCTCCCCATGCGCGCCCACTACTGCACCCTGCCACACGCCCCGCTCCCTGCCCGCACTCGTTGCACCCCTGGCCGTACCCGAGGAGACCTGCGCTTGCTGCTGCTCGCCGCATGCTCCATCGCCGTGGATGGGAGCTCCAGCTCTGGTGTGTGTGCGTGTACTGATGCCGCATTGCTACTATTGGTGCTGCTCCGATGCCACTGCCTCCTACTGCTCTATTGCGCCACCGCTGCTGGCTGATGCCACTGCCGCTTCCACTACTTGCCGTTGTCGCCGCTGATGCCACATGATACGTCCATTCTACATCATGCTTTTATATTGATATTTATTGCATTATGGACTGTTATTACACATTATGTCACAATACTTATGCCTATTCTCTCTTATTTTACATGGTTTACATAAAAAGGGAGAATGCCGGCAACTGGAATTCTGGGCTGGAAAAGGAGCAAATAATAGAGACCTATTCTGCACAACTCCAAAAGTCCTGAAACTCCACGGAAGTTATTTTCAGAATATATAAAAATACTGAGCGAAGAAGACACCAGAGGGGGGCCACCCACCAGGCACGAGGGTGGGGGCGTGCCCTACCCCCCTGGGCGCGCCCCCTACCTCGTGGGCTCCCTGGTGGCCCTCCGATGCCCATCTTCTGCTATATGAAGTCTTTCGTCCGAAGAAAAATAATAAGCCAGCTTTCGGGACGAGACTCCGCCACCACGAGGCAGAACCTTGGCGGAACCAATCTAGGGCTCCGACGGAGCTGTTCTGCCGGGGAAACTTCCCTCCAGGAGGGGGAAATCATCGCCATCGTCATCACCAACGCTCCTCTC
>NC_041384.1:133451335-133537286 GCF_002162155.2 Triticum dicoccoides | reverse complement strand
ATTCTCCATCAACATCTTCACCAGCACCATCTCCTCTCAAACCTAGTTCATCTCTTGTATCCAATTCTTGTCTCTAAGTCTGGGATTGGTACCTGTAGGTTGCTAGTAGTGTTGATTACTCCTTGTAGTTGATGCTAGTTGGTTTATTTCATGGAAGATCATATGTTCAGATCCTATATGCATATTAATACCCCTCTTGTTATGAATATGAATATGCTTTGTGAGTAGTTACGTTTGTTCCTGAGGACATGGGAGAAGTCTTTCTATTAGTAGTCATGTGAATTTGGTATTCGTTCGATATTTTGATGAGATGTATGTTGTCTCTCCTCTAATGGTGTTATGTGAATGTCGACTACATGACACTTCACCATTATTTGGGCCTAGAGGAAGGCATTGGTAAGTAATAAGTAGATGATGGGTTGCTAGAGTGACAGAAGCTTAAACCCTAGTTTATGCGTTGCTTCTTAAGGGGCTGATTTGGATCCATATGTTTCATGCTATGGTTAGGTTTACCTTAATACTTCTTTTGTAGCTGCGGATGCTTGCAATAGGAGTTAATCATAAGTGGGATGCTTGTCCAAGTAAGGGCAGCACCCAAGCATCGGTCCACCCACATATCAAATTATCAAAGTACCGAACGTGAATCATATGAACGTGATGAAAACTAGCTTGACGATAATTCCCATGTGTCCTCGGGAGCGCTTTTCTCTATATAAGAGTTCTTCCAGGCTTGTCCTTTGCTACAAAAAGGATTGGGCCACCTTTCTGCACTTTATTTACTTTTGTTACTTGTTGCTCATTACAAATTATCTTATCACAAAACTATCTGTTACCTATTATTTTAGTGCTTGCAGAGAATACCTTACTGAAAACTGCTTATCATTTCCTTCTGCTCCTCATTGGGTTCGACACTCTTACTTATCAAAAGGACTACGATAGATCCCCTATACTTGTGGGTCTTCAAGACTCTTTTCTGGTGCCATTACCGGGGAGTGAAGCGCCTTTTGTAGGTGGAATTTGGTAAGGAAAAATTTATATAGTGTGCTAAAATTTATTGTCACTTGTTACTATGGAAAGTAATCCTCTGCGGAGCTTATTCGGGGTATCTTCACCCCGACCAGTAGAGCAAAGAGTTGCTCCTCAACCTACTGAACCTAATGAAAATGAAAATGTCTACTTTGAAATTCCTTCGGGTATGATAGAAAAACTGCTAGCTAATCCTTTTGCAGGAGATGGAACATTACATCCTGATGAACACCTAATATATGTGGATGAGGTTTGTGGATTATTTAAGCTTGCAGGTATGCCCGATGATGTTATCAAGAAGAATGTCTTCCCTTTATCTTTGAAGGGAGATGCATTGACATGGTATAGGCTATGTGATGATATGGGATCATGGAACTACAAATGATTGAAATTGGAATTTCATCAGAAGTTTTATCCTATGCATCTTGTTCATCATGATCGTAATTACATATATAATTTTTGGCCTCGCGAAGGAGAAAGCATCGCTCAAGATTGGGGGAGGATTAAGTCAATGTTATATTCATGCCCCAATCATGAGCTCTCAATAGAAATGATTATTCAAAATTTCTATGCTCGGCTTTCTGATAACAATCGCACCATGCTCGATACTTCTTGTGCTGGCTCTTTTATGATGAAGACTATTGAATTCAAATGGGATTTATTGGAAAGAATTAAACGCAACTCTGAAGATTGGGACCTCGAGAAGGTAAGGAGTCAGGTATAACACCTACGTTTGATTGTGTTAAATATTTTATGGATACCGATGTTTTCCGTAAATTTAGCACTAAATATGGACTTGACTCTGAGATAGTAGTTTCTTTCTGTGAATCTTTTGCTACTCATGTTGATCTCCCTAAGGAGAAGTGGTTTAAATATCATCCACCCATAGAAGTAAAAGTAGCTGCACCTATTAAAGTTGAAGAAAAGACTATCACTTATAATGATCCTATTGTTCCTACTACTTATGTTGAGAAACCACCTTTCCCTGTTAGAATAAAGGATCATGCTAAAGCTTCAACTATGGTTCGTAAAAGCAACATTAGAACTTATACACCTCCTGAGCAAGTTAAAGTTGAACCTAATATTGCTATTGTTAAAGATCTCTTGGCTGATAATATTGATGGGCATGTTATTTATTTCTGTGATGAAACTGCTAGAATTGCTAAACCTTGTGCTAAAGATAAACATAGACCTGTGGTAGGCATGCCTGTTATTTCTGTTAAAATAGGAGATCATTGTTATCATGGCTTGTGCGATATGGGTGCTAGTGCTAGTGCAATACCTATTGACTTATACAAAGAAATTATGCATGATATTGCACCTGCTGAGTTAGAAGATATTGATGTCACAATTAAACTTGCCAATAGAGATACTATTTCACCAATTGGGATTGTTAGAGATGTTGAAGTCTTGTGTGGGAAAACTAAATATCCTAGTGATTTTCTTGTTCTTGGTTCCCCACAAGATAGCTTTTGTCCCATTATATTTGGTAGACCCTTCTTAAACACTGTTAATGCTATGATAGACTACGAAAAGGATGTTGTTACTATTGGTTTAGGTGATATGTTTCATGAGGTCAACTTTTCTAAATTTCGTAGACAACACCGTGAAGAGGAATTGCCTAGTAAAGATGAAATTATTGGTCTTGCTTCTATTGCTGTACCTCCTAGTGATCCTTTAGAACAATTTTTGCTAGACCATGAAAATGATATGTTTACGAATGAAAGAAGGGAAATAGATGAAGTGTTCTTCAAACAGGGTCCTATTCTGAAAAACAACTTGCCTGTTGAAATCTTAGGGGATCCTCCTCCACCCAAGGGTGATCCCGTGTTTGAGCTTAAACCATTGCCTGATACTCTTAAATATGCTTATCTTGATGAAAAGAATATATATCCTATTATTATTAGTGCTAACCTTTTAGAGAAGGAGGAAGAAAAATTATTGAAAACTCCGAAGAAGCACTGTGCTGCTATTGGATATACTCTTGATGATCTTAAGGGCATTAGTCCCACTCTATGCCAACACAAAATAAATTTGGAGAAAGATGCCAAACCAGTTATTGATCATCAACGACAGCTGAATCCTAAAATGAAAGAAGTGGTAAGAAAGGAAATACTAAAGTTCCTTGAGGTAGGTGTCGGTGTCAAAACCGGCGGATCTCGGGTAGGGGGTCCTGAACTGTGCGTCTAAGCCGGATGGTAACAGGAGACAAGGGACACGAAGTTTCACCCAGGTTCGGGCCCTCTCGATGGAGGTAAAACCCTACGTCCTGCTTGATTAATATTGATGATATGGGTAGTACAAGAGTAGATCTACCACGAGATCGAGGAGGCTAAACCCTAGAAGCTAGCCTATGGTATGATTGTTGATGTGTATGTTGTCCTACGTACTAAAACCCTCCGGTTTATATAGACACCGGGTAGGGTTAGGGTTACATAGAGTCGGTTACAATGGTAGGAGATCTGCATATCCGTATCGCCAAGCTTGCCTTCCACGCCAAGGAAAGTCCCTCCCGGACACGGGACGAAGTCTTCAATCTTGTATCTTCATAGTCTAGGAGTCCGGCTGAAGGTATAGTCCGGCTATCCGAACACCCCCTAATCCAGGACTCCCTCAGTAGCCCCTGAACCAGGCTTCAATAACGATGAGTCCGGCGCGCATATTGTCTTCGGCATTGCAAGGCGGGTTCCTCCTTCAAGTACTTCGTAGAAGATTTTGAACACAAAGATAGTGTCCGGCTCTGCAAAATAAGTTTCCAGATATTGCCATAGAAAGAATAATATTTACCCAAATCTAATCTGCTGACGTATTCCATAGTGTGACATCACACCACGGCCAAGCTTTTATTCAAACCGTTTTACTGTCCAATCTCAGCGCGTTATGCGAGGCGGTTTCCTTGGCACGTCTTGTTAAAGCAGAGATCGTGTCCCCCTTATTCCGGGATTCTCATCAATACGGGCATGGGTAACCCAACCGCGCCATCGATTATGGCGCTTGGAGATAAGCGAGTTTTACCAGGCTGGTGGGGACATGTAGTTGCGTCCACCCATATAAGGGGATAAAGATCCACCTTTTCACCTATGCCTTCTTCCTCCTTCGCCTATCCATTCTTGCGCACTCAAGCTCCAGCACCCAAGTCCGCACTCCCCACCTCAACCTTCTCCAGCCATGTCCGGAGCGGGAGGCAAGTGGATGGTCTCCTCCGTCATGGAGGGACACATCAAAAAGCTGAGGAAGGCTGGATACCTGTCTAACGACATCGCGTACCGGCTCCCCGAGAAGGGGCAGCTCATCCCCACCCCTAGGCCCCATGAAAGGGTGGTGTTTCTTCCCCATTTCCTCCGCGGACTGGGCTTCCCTCTCCACCCATTTGTCCGGGGGATCCTGTTCTACTATGGCCTGGATTTCCATGATCTGGCCCCGAACTTCGTCCTCAACATCTCGGCGTTTATCGTCGTTTGCGAGGCCTTCCTCCACATCCGCCCCCATTTCGGGCTCTGGCTCAAGACTTTCAACGTCAAGCCGAAGGTGGTGCGCGGCAGCCAGGCGGAGTGCGGAGGTGCCATGGTGGGCAAAATGGCCAACGTCCTCTGGCTCGAGGGCTCTTTTATGGAGACCCTGAAGGGGTGGCAATCGGGGTGGTTTTACATCACCGAGCCGCGCGACGCCGAATGGGTCGCACCCCCCGAATTCCGGTTCGGACCCCCAACGCGGCTCACGTCCTGGAAAGAGACGGGCCTGTCGTGGGGCAAAAAAGGAGAGCTAACCAGACTCCAAACATGCGTCAAAACCCTAGTGGACAAGAAGCTCAAACTTGTCAACGTAGTCCAGGTTATGCTCATCCGCTTGATCCTCCCGTGCCAACAACGGGCTTTCAACCTGTGGGAGTTCGACCCGGCGCAGCACCAAACTCTAAGCAGGCTCTTCGACACGACGTACAAAGATGCCTAGAGGGTGCTTTTCAAGGGCGCCGAGGCTCCTGCATCCGCTACTGAGGATCGCGGATTCAGTGCGCAGCGTCACGCTCTCGCGGTAAGTTGTTTTTTCCTTTTACAGGGTATCAGTTTTTCATAGTTTGACTCCATGCAGGATCTAAGTTCCCTTACCTTTGACAGGATTGGCAGGTGACATCCGGACAGATCAATTGTCCGGCTCCTTTGCCTGAAGGCCCAGTGGACGCTCGCTTGGCGAAGCTGCTGGTTCAGGCACCCTATGTGGTGCCAGAGAAGAAGGTCAAGAAGAAGGCCACGGGGACTTGAAAGAGTGCCCGACGCCCGGAGGTGTCGGATTCATCATCTGACGAATCCAAGACGCACTCCTCCCGCGAAGACGAGGAGGAGGAAGAAGAAGAGACCCCTCCCCCTCCAGCAGGGGAAGGGAAGAAAAGGAAGGCCGTCCCAACTGGGGAGGCCGAAGGGACCAAGAAGGGGAAAACCCTTCCTCCAGACTGCTCCACCGACGCCGACGGTGGCGGAGAGGAGTGGGCGCCTAGGGCCATGCCCCTGGCCAAATCGTAAGTATCCGGATACCAGAGTAATTCATAGTATTCGTTTATTGCAAGCTTTCCCTCACGTCGAATATGTTTATGCAGCCCACCCAAAGACCGGCTCGACGCGTCGTCGAGCGGCTCACTGGACTCGTCCGATGTGAACTCACTTCCGACGGCTTCCTCCTCCCGCCCTACGGACGACACCGAAGTGTTGTCCCAACAGGTTCCAAGCCGGGAGGAGGTGGTCCTCGAGGCGCCGCAAGGCGACCTCCCGGACTCCAGGAGCAAAGGGGATGAAACCCCCCCCCAGGGCTCCAAGTCCGGCTCGAGGCCGGACACCACTCCGGAACCTTCAAAGGTTCCAGAGTCTGGCGGGGGACCTCCTTCCGAGAGGAGCAAGTCCACCGTGCCGGCGGCCCCTGTCCAACCGGAGGCGCCGGACAATATGTTGGAGGCGCTCCAAGGCGCCTCCATCGATGAGGAGCACCGCGCTATTATGAGTGCGGTGGTCCAGAAGGTTCAGTCCGCCAAGAACGGACTGACTGAAGCTTATACTAGCCTTTTGACAGGCTTTGAGGTAAGTAAAGAAAGTGTAAATAATAGTACCGCATAGACAGTAGCCCCTGATGCTCTGTTTGGCATTCGGGAAGAAAAGCCGAATAGAGGATCAAATAGAATTCGCAGGAGTCTAACAAAAATGAGTCAATATGCATGTGTAGGCTACCCTGCTTGCGTCCGCCGCACTGACTGCGGATGTGGACACACTAAAGCAGGACCTCGAAAGGTCCGAGCAAGAGCTCGAGCGTGCCAAGAAGCAGCTCGAGGACAATGAAGGTAAGAAATACCTTGTTAAAAAAGGTGCAATTGCAAAAAATGACAGGATTATCGTGGCTATTGTAGGGGCCACGTCTGAGGTGGCGACCCTTAAGCAAGCGCTGGACGAGGCTGAGAAGAGGGCAGCCTCGGAGCGCACCGAGCGGCAGAAGTATGAGGCCGAAGTTGGCAAGGTGCGGCAAGAGCTCCAGGCTCTCATGGAAAAGCATGAGAGTTTGGAGCTTGACTCAAAGACGCGAGCGTCCGAGCTCGCATTGGCTATTGAAAATGCCAAGTCTGCCAAGGCCGAATCCCAGAAGACCCTCCAGGAGTTGGATGAGGTGAAGAAGATAGCGGCGGGTAAGGCATTCTTTATGCAAAGCAAACACATAAACGTGAGTTACTTGTTACTTACCCGAATTCGGAGCTCTCCAGGAGCGTTCGCAGATCTTCCCTGGAGTGTGTCCGATGCCGCCGCATTCTATCGAGCCAAGGAGGGCAGCTTGACGGAGAAGGTGTTCTGGTCTCAGTACGCTGAGGCCGGACACCCCGTGCCCCTGAGCGACCAGCTGAAGCAACTGGTCGAGCTCCATAAGGCGGCCGAACAGGCCATGAAGGGCCTCATTGTTCGGCTGTGGCCTGGAGGGGCTCTGCCTGGGAGCTATTTCGGGCTGGTGTGGCGGCTGGTAGAGGCATGTCCAAGGCTCGAAGTCATCAAGCGCTCCGTCTGCATTGAAGGTGCCCGTAGGGCCCTTGCCCATGCTAAGGTGCACTGGGGCAAGCTGGATGCTGAGAAGCTTGTGAAGGACGGGCCACCGCCGGGGAAAGAGCATCGCAAGCCCGAGAATTACTATAAGGATGTTCTGAAGGGTGCCCGCCTTGTGGCGGATGAATGTTCTATGAATGTAATTTTTGAGTAAAACTCGCTCGTTTTGTCCTGTGCGCTGAAAACTTGTTCATATGTGTTAAGCAATGCTGTTTGAATTTAAAATATTACCTTCTGTGCGGCTGTTTATCAATTCTGAGAGATGGCGAGTCGTCGGCTTCTGTCTCCCGTGCCGCTAGTGCTGGGGTGTTCGGGGATAAACCTGAGCGCTCTTTTTCCCATGGTTGGGTCCTTCGAGGGAGGCGCTCAGCCCAACGAACAAGGCAATCGGACTATAATGCGTGAACACTCTCCCTTAGCCATAGAATTCTATAATTCTAAATTTCGGCGAAGCCCCTGGTATTCGGAAGACCGAGTTCGGGGCGCTATCCACGCCTTGGCCGGACAGAGCTGGCTCCTCGCCCTAAGCGGCATAAGTCTTTAGGGACTCGAAAAAACCTCTCGAACAGCGACCAGCTCTCACTTCATCATGACAGTCAGTTTTAGCTTTCTCCACTGAGGTGCTCAACCCAGCTCAACTGGGGCACAATTGCAGTGGTTCTCCTAGTGCTACCTTAGCCGATATAGCGGAACGTAAGGCACCAAAACATAGGAGACGGGCAAACCCAACTATTGACCCAAGACATGATTCGGAGCCGATGCATATAATGCTATAAGTTCGGGGTGCCGCACTTGTTAAAGTGTTAGGACTTTTCACACCATATTGAGGGTTACTAAAGCCCCTGGCGTATTTTGGCCGTACCAACGTGTACGGGTGCAACATGTCGTTAAGGAACATATATAAAGAAAAAAAGGTAATGCAAAAATAGACGAAAGCTATGCACTGTTTATTAAAAAGGGCTGCGATCAAAGCAGAATGATACAAATAATGCGATAAGTGGAAGGTTGGACTAGTTAACATGTCCGTTCCAGGGGCAAGCTGCAGAATAGTATGCGGAACGGGTATACTGCTCGTGATAGATACCACCTGGGAGTTCCGTAGTGCGGCGAGGCTTGTCTGCTTCCCTGGTTCTTGCATCGTTTTGTGCGGCAATTGAACTGCCGAACAGGCCTTTCGAAGGATGAAGTCCTGAAAGTAAGAGAAAATTAAAAAATCGGCAGCCCCTGGTACGATTTAAGCCGTGTTTTGGGCGTGCTGTGATGGTTCCCCTCCCCCTGTGCCCATGGTATCTCTAGAGCGTAGTTATGTACGCAAAGTACTGGCGTCGCCTTTTTGCGAGGGTTGGGGTTGGGGCTGCATTGCTACGCCTGCTCGGATCGTGCCAGGCGGTCTTGTTGTAGGTTACTCCGGGTGCGCTTGACGATGTCCGGTCGTTTAGTGGCCAGACTGGAAAACTGCCTGGAGAGGCTGCTTTCAACTTCCGCTGCAAGGGCCGCCGTGTGCTCCTCCGTTCGGAGGGAGCGTTCGGTGTTTCCATTGACCGTAATTACTCCTCGAGGGCCTGGCATCTTGATCTTAAGGTATGCATAATGCGGTACCGTATTAAACTTAGCAAATGCGGTTCGCCCAAGCAGTGCGTGATAGCCACTGCGAAACGGGACTATGTCGAAGATTAACTCCTCGCTTCGGAAATTATCCAGAGATCCGAAGACCACTTCAAGTGTGACTGAGCCTGTACATTTGGCCTGTACACCTGGTATTATGCCTTTAAAGGTCGTTTTGGTGGGCTTAATCCTCGAGGGATCTATGCCCATTTTCCACACTGTATCTTGGTAAAGTAGGTTCAGGCTGCTGCCGCCGTCCATAAGGACTCTAGTGAGATGAAATCCGTCAATAATTGGGTCTAGAACCAATGCGGCGAATCCGCCATGACGGATGCTAGTGGGATGGTCCCTTCGACCAAAGGTTATCGGGCAGGAGGACCATGGGTTGAACTTTGGGGCGACTGGCTCTACCGCGTATACGTCCCTTAACGCACGCTTCCGCTCCCTTTTGGGGACATGGGTTGCGTATATCATGTTCACCGTCCGCACTTGTGGGGGAAAACCCTTCTGTCCACTGTTGTTCGGCGGCCGGGGCTCCTCGTCGTCATCGCTATGCAGCCCCTTGTCTTCATTTTCAGCGTTCATCTTGCCTGCCTGCTTGAACACCCAACAATCCCTGTTGGTGTGATTGGCTGGCTTTTCAGGGGTGCCATGTATCTGGCACGAGCGATCGAGTATTCGGTCCAAACTGGACGGGCCCCTAGGATTCCTTTTGAACGGCTTTTTCCGCTGACCGGATTTACAGCCTCTGAATCCGGCATTAACTGCCGTATCCTCAGCATTGTCGCCGTTAATGTGGCGCTTCTGCTTGTTGCGACGCGACCTGCCGCTATTGTCCCTGGTGTCCGAATTACCAGGGTTCTTGGTCATATTGTTGCTTTGAGCAAGCCATCTGTCTTCTCCCGCGCAAAAGCGGGTCATGAGTGTCATGAGTGCTGCCATAGATTTTGGCTTTTCCTGTCCAAGGTGCCGGGCCAGCCACTCGTCGCAGATATTGTGTTTGAAGGCTGCTAGGGCCTCAGCGTCCGGACAGTCGACTATTTGATTTTTCTTTGTTAGGAACCATGTCCAGAATTGCCTGGCCGATTCCTCTGGCTGCTGAATTATGTGACTTAGGTCATCGGCGTCTTGGGGTCGCACGTAAGTGCCCTGGAAATTGTCGAGGAATGCGGCTTCTAGGTCCTCCCAACAACTGATTGATCCTGTTGGCAAGCTGTTAATCCAATGCAGAGCTGGTCCTTTAAGCTTGAGTGGGAGGTATTTGATGGCGTAGAAATCATCACCGCGGGCCATGTGGATATGAAGGAGATAATCCTCGATCCATACCGCAGGATCTATTGTGCCATCATATGATTCGATGTTTACGGGTTTGAAACCCTCGGGGATTTGATGATTCATTATTTCGTCTGTAAAGCAGAGTGGGTGTGCGGCGCCTCTGTATTGGGCTATATCATGACGTAGATCCAATGAGCCATGTCTACTGTGTTCGGCCCCGCCGAATTTGTGGCTGGCATGACGGTTACCATCTCGAGCCGTGGGGCGCCCACGCGATCCATAGATCGATCTTGTTTGCCTTGTCTTGTCCTCCAACATGTCTCGTAAGTCCGGCGCATATTCCCGTTCCTTGGCACGGGGTGCGGCTTGAGTGGAGGGCCGAGAGGCCTCTCTGTCGCGACCACGAGGTGGCCGGTCGGCCGCATCAAGTGCTTCCTCCTCTAATCGGGGTAGCAACCTGCGCTTTGGGTAGCTCTTGGAGGGGCGTTCGAGTTTATGCTCTTCGGCCGCAAGGACTTCAGTCCATCTGTCGACCAGCAAATCTTCATTAGCCCTAAGCTGTTGCTATTTTTTCTTGAGGCTTCTTGCCGTGGCCATAAGCCTGCGTTGAAAACGCTTTTGCTCGACGGGATCCTCTGGCACGACGAATTCGTCGTCGTCGAGGCTTGCCTCGTCTTCGGAGGGAGGCATATAATTATCGTCCTCGACCTCTATGTCTGCCGCTCTCTCGGGAGGGCTGGTTTCTCCATCCTACTGTGCTAAATCTTGCTGGAGGGGGTTTTCTTCGGCGCTTTCTGAAGTATTATTATCTCCCGTGCTGGAATCACCGTGTTTGCTTAGGCTATTTCTTGGAGGGGTCATCCTCCGTTGTTCCATCGCCATCTCCCTCTTTTTGGGGTGTCCACCATGTATATGTCATATGATGAGGTGGCTTTCCAGGGCCTAGTAGGCGCTGGTTCTTCATCATCTCCTTCATCGGCGTCCATACCGTCGATATCTTCGGAGTCGAAGTCGAGCATCTCGGTTAAGTCGTCGACAGTGGCTACAAAGTGGGTGGTGGGTGGTCTTTGAATTTCTTCATCGTCCATACCCCAACCTTGCTGACCGTAGTCTGGCCAGGGCTCTCCTGATAAAGAGAGAGACTTCAGTGACTTCAGGATGTCGCCAAAAGGCGAGTGCTGAAAGATGTCCGCGGCAGTGAACTCCATGATTGGCACCCAATCGGATCCGATCGGTAGGGGCGCGGGGGGCTCGGAGTCTGGAGCGGAGTCCAGCTCCTTGGAGTCACGGGTCTCACAGAGTACGGGGCTGGTGCTTGGCTCAATCGTCGTTGGGGTTGCAGCCCCCGAGGTGGCGTCCAACTGCCCATTCTCGATCGGTGCAGTTGGCTCCGAATTAAGGGTCGGAGCCGATGCGGATGCGGCCTCCAGGGCACTGTTCGGCGGCAGAGCTAGATCATGCTCGTCGTGACAGTGCGGCGTGCTCGGCAGTGGATCGAATCCGTCGAAGATCAAGTCCCCGCGGATGTCAGCCATGTAGTTTAAATTTCTGAATCTGACCTGACGGCCAGGGGCGTAGCTTTCGATCTGCTCCAGACGGCCAAGCGAATTGGCCCGCAGAGCGAAGCCGCCGAACACGAAGATCTTTCCGGGGAGGAAGGTCTCACCCTGGACTGCATCGCTATCGATGATCATAGGAGCCATCGAGCCTGACGGCGACGACATAGAGGAACTCTCAATGAAAGCACCAATGTCGGTGTCAAAATCGGCGGATCTCGGGTAGGGGGTCCTAAACTATGCGTCTAGGCCGGATGGTAACAGGAGACAAGGGACACGAAGTTTTACCCAGGTTTGGGCCCTCTCGATGGAGGTAAAACCCTACGCCCTGCTTGATTAATATTGATGATATGGGTAGTACAAGATTAGATCTACCACGACATCAAGGAGGCTAAACCCTAGAAGCTAGCCTATGGTATGATCGTTGATGTGTATATTGTCCTACGGACTAAAACCCTCCGGTTTATATATACACCGGGTAGGGTTAGGGTTACATAAAGTCGGTTACAATGGTAGGAGATCTGCATATCCGTATCGCCAAGCTTGCCTTCCACGCCAAGGAAAGTCCCTCCCGGACACGGGACGAAGTCTTAAATCTTTTATCTTCATAGTCCAGGAGTCCGACTGAAGGTATAGTCCAGCTATCCGAACACCCCCTAATCCAGGACTCCCTCAGTAGGTATAATCTATCCCGTTGCTGATAGTCAGTGGGTAAGTCCTGTCTATTGTGTCCCTAAGAAGGGAGGTATTATTATCGTTCCTAATGATAAAGATGAATTGATTCTGCAAAGAATTATTACAGGTTATATGATGGTAATTGATTTCTGCAAATTAAATAAAGCTACTAAAAAAGATCATTACCCCTTACCTTTTATTGATCAAATTCTAGAAAGATTATCCAAACATACACATTTTTGCTTTCTAGATGGTTATTATGGTTTCTCTCAAATACTTGCGTCAGCTGATGATCAAGCCAAGACCACTTTTACCTGCCCTTTCGGTACTTTCACTTATAAACGTATGCCTTTTCGTTTATGTAATGCACCTGCTACCTTTCAAAGATGCATGATGGCTATATTCTCTAACTTTTGTGAAAAGATTTGTGAGGTTTTCATGGACGATTTCTCCGTTATGGATCCTCTTTTGATGATTGCTTGAGCAACCTTTATCAAGTTTTGTAGAGATGTGAAGCAACTAATCTTGTCTTGAATTGGGAGAAGTGCCACTTTATGGTTAATGAAGGTATTGTCTTGGGGCATAAAATTTCTGAAAGAGGTATTGAAGTTGATAAAGCTAAAGTTGATGCTATTGAAAACATGCCATGTCCCAAGGACATCAAAGGTATAAGAAGCTTCCTTGGTCACGCCGGATTTTATAGGAGGTTCATTAAGGACTTCTCAAAAATTTCTCAGCCTCTGACTAATTTATTACAAAAAGATATACCATTTGTCTTTGATGATGATTGTGTAGAAGCATTTGAAATACTTAAGAAAGCATTGATTTCTGCACCTATTGTTCAGCCACCTGATTGGAATTTACCCTTTGAAATTATGTGTGATGGTAGTGATTATGCTGTAGGTGCTGTTCTAGGGCAAATAGTTGATAAGAAATTAAATGTTATTCAATATGCTAGTAAAACTCTAGACAATGCTCAGAAAAATTATCCTACTACTGAAAAAGAATTCTTAGCAGTTGTATTTGCTTGTGATAAGTTCAGACCTTATATTGTTGATTCTAAAGTAACTATTCACACTGATCATGCTGCTATTAAATATCTTATGGAAAAGAAATATGCTAAACCTAGACTTATTAGATCGGTTCTCTTGCTACAAGAATTTGATTTGCATATTATTTATAGAAAGGGAGCTGAGAACCCCATTGCAGACAACTTGTCTAGGTTAGAAAATGTTCTTGATGACCCACTACCTATTGACGATAGCTTTCCTGATGAACAATTAAATGTCATAAATGCTTCTCGTACTACTCCATGGTATGCTGATTATGCTAATTACATTGTTGCTAAATTCATACCACTTAGTTTCACATACCAGCAAAAGAAAAAGTTTTTCTATGATTTGATACATTACTTCTGGGATGACCCGCATCTTTATAAAGAAGGAGTAGATGGTGTTATTAGACGTTGTGTACCTGAGCATGAACAGGAACAGATCCTACGCAAGTGTCACTCTGAGGCGTATGGAGGACACCACGCCGGAGATAGAACTGCACATAAGGTATTGCAATCTGGTTTTTATTGGTCTACTCTCTTCAAGGATGCCCGTAAGTTTGTCCTATCCTGTGATGAATGTCAAAGAATTGGTAATATTAGTAGACGTCAAGAAATGCCTATGAATTATTCACTTGTTATTGAACCATTTGATGTTTGGGGCTTTGATTATATGGGACCGTTTCCTGCCTCTAATGGATATACACATATTTTAGTTGCTATTGATTATGTTACTAAGTGGGTAGAAGCTATTCCAACTAGTAGTGTTGATCATAACACCTCTATTAAGATGCTTAAAAAGTTATTTTTCTGAGGTTTGGAGTCCCTAGATATTTAATGACTGATGGTGGTTCACGTTTTATTCATGGTGCTTTCCGTGAAATGCTTGCTAAATATGATGTTAATCATAGAATTGCATCTCCTTATCATCCACAGTCTAGTGGTCAAGTAGAATTGAGTAATAGAGAGCTCAAATTAATTTTGCAAAAAGACTGTTAATAGATCTAGGAAGAATTGATCCAAGAAACTTGATGATGCATTATGGGCCTATAGAACTGCATATAAAAATCCTATGGGTATGTCTCCGTATAAAATGGTTTATGGAAAAGCATGTCACTTACCGCTCGAACTAGAACATGAGGCATATTGGGCCATTAAAGAGCTCAATTATGATTTCAAACATGCCGGTGAAAAGAGGTTATTTGACATTAGCTCACTTGATGAATGGAGAACCCAAGCCTATGAAAATGCCAAGTTGTTTAAACAAAAAGTTAAAAGATGACACGACAAAAGAATACAAAAGCATGAGTTTAATGTAGGTGATTATGTATTGCTATACAACTCTCGTTTAAGATTTTTTGCAGGAAAACTTCTCTCTAAATGGGAAGGTCCTTACGTTATCGAGGAGGTCTATCGTTCCGATGCCATAAAAATCAACAACTTCGAGGGCACAAATCCGAAGGTGGTGAACGGTCAAAGAATCAAACAATATATCTCAGGTAATCCTATAAATGTTGAAACTAATGTTATTGAAACCGTAACCCCGGAGGAATACGTAAGGGACAATTTCCAGAACATTTGAGACTTCGAAAAGGAATAGGTATGTGGTACGGTAAGTAAACCGACTCCAAAACAGTTCTAATGGCAATTTTTCTCCATTTTGGAATATTTAGAAAAATAGAAAAATAAAAAGCAGTCCGGGAAGGACACGAGGCCTCCACGAGGGTGGAGGGCGCTCCCCCTGCCTCGTGGGCACCTCGTGCGCTCTCCGGACTCCCTTTTCTTGCACGATACGTATTTTGGTTGGTAAAAATTCATTATATAATATCCCGAAGGTTTTGACCACCGTAACACACAATTGTCCTATGTTTTTGTTTTGAGCTATTTTCTGCCGCAGATTAAAGCAAGATGTCATCTCAGGATTCTGACAGAGAGAGCTATGTCTCACACCTCACCGCTGACCCCAAGACCTATAGAGATCTATCTCCTTGTGGTCGAACTACGGATGAGGAGGAGGATGCTCATTTGATGAAGATCAAATACTCAAGTTCGGAGGAGAAAGATGTCCCTCTACCTCAACCCTGGGATATGCACGTGAAGTTTAAGAAATCTAGTCTCCCTAAGAGGTCTAAACTGTCTAACAACCGATCTATTCCTCCTCATTTTCGGAAGAAAAGCAAAGGAGATTTATGCGATAAGATCTTGAAGCTGGACTCGGAGGTTGATGATTTAAAGGAGGAAATTGCTCTTCTCAATTACAATATGAAGAAGCTGAAAGCACAATTGTCATTATCACCACCATCTTCCTCGCCTCCAAAGAAAGAGACATTATCATATGGGTATGGGCACTCCCCTTGGCAACTGCCAAGCTTGGGGGAGGTGCCCCGGTATCGTATCCCCATCACACTCATATCCTTACCGTTTTTCTTAGTTCGATCCTTTTGGTAATATCTCGATCTAGTAGAATAAAGTTTTAGTATGATTTAATTTTGAGTTTTGCTTTATGATCCCTCTATGTAATTGAGTCCATGAGCTATATAATAAAGATTAGTGTTGAGTCAAGGGCTTGATTATTTTGCCTGATCTTGAGGGAATAAAAGAAAAGAGAAAGAATAAAAAGAAACAAAGAGATCATATTGATCTTATGGAGAGTAATGACTTCACAGAGAAAGAGTATGATGATTAAAAATTGTTGAGAGTTGACAAATATAGCTTTGGTCATCATTGCAATAAATAGGAAGTAATAAAGAAAGAGAGGTTTCACATATAAATATACTATCTTGGACATCTTTTATGATTGGGAGCACTCATTAAAATATGACATGCTAAAGAGTTGATGTTGGACAAGGAAGACAACATAATGGGTTATGTTTTCTTATATCTGAGATAAAGTATATTGTCATGGATCATCCAACATGTTGGGTTTGCCCTTCTTCCTCATTCTAGCCAAATTCTTTGCACTAAGTAGAGATACTGCTTGTGCTTCCAAATACCCTTAAACCCAGTTTTGCCATAAGAGTCCGCCATATCTACCTATGGATTTAGTAAGATCCTTCAAGTAAGTTGTCATTGGTGCAAGCAATAAAAATTGTTCTCTAACTATGAATGATTGATTGGTGTGGAGGAAATAATCTTTATACGATCTTGTGATGTGGAAGAAATAAAAGCGACGGACTGCGTAATAAAGGTCCATATCACAAGTGGCAATATAAAGTGACGTTCTTTCACATTAAGATTTTGTGCATCCAACCCTGAAAGTGCATGGCAACCTCTGCTTCCCTCTGCGAAGGGCCTATCTTTTATTATTACCTTCTACCTTATGCAAGAGTCATGGTGATCTTCACCTTTCCTTTTTTACATTTCATCCTTTGGCAAGCACAATGTGTTGGAAAGATCCTGATACATATATCTAATTAGATGTAAGTTAGCGTGAACTATTATTATTGACATTACCCTTGAGGTAAAAGGTTGGGAGGCAAAACTATAAGCCCCTATCTTTCTCTATGTCCGATTAAAATTCTGTAACCACAAGTATTGCGTGAGTGTTAGCAATTGTGAAAGACTAAATGATAGTTGAGTATGTGGACTTGCTAAAAGGCTCTGACATAGACTCTTTCTGATGTTATGATAAATTGCAATTGCCTCAATGCTGAGATTATAGTTTGTTAGTTCTCAATGAAGTTTCTGATTCATACTTTGCATTGTGAATAGATTATTACTTGAGCATAAGAAATCATATGACAATATCCATATATGTTGCTGTTATAAGATTAATCATGATGCCCTCATGTCCGTATTTTATTTTATTGACACCTCTACCTCTAAACATGTGCACATATTTATCATTATCGGCTTCCGCTTGAGGACAAGCGAGGTCTAAGCTTGGGGGAGTTGATACGTCCATTTTGCATCATGCTTTTATATTGATATTTATTGCATTATGGACTGTTATTACACATTATGTCACAATACTTATGCATATTCTCTCTTATCTTACAAGGTTTACATGAAGAGGGAGAATGCCGACAGCTGGAATTTTGGGCTGGAAAAGGAGCAAATAATACAGACCTATTCTGCACAACTCCAAAAGTCCTGAAACTCCACGGAATTTATTTTCAGAATATATAAAAAATTCTGAGCGAAGAAGACACCAAAGGGGGGCCACCCACCAGGCACGAGGGTGGGGGGCGCGCCCTACCCCCCTGGGCGCGCCCCCTGCCTCGTGGGCTCCCTGGTGGCCCTCCGATGCCCATCTTCTGCTATATGAAGTCTTTCGTCCGAAGAAAAATGATAAGCAAGCTTCCGGGACGAGACTCCGCCGCCACGAGGCGGAACCAATCTAGGGCTCCGGCGGAGCTGTTCTGCCGGGGAAACTTCCCTCCGGGAGGGGGAAATCATCGCCATCATCATCACCAACGCTCCTCTCATCGGGAGGGTGCAAATCTCCATCAACATCTTCACCAGCACCATCTCCTCGCAAACCCCAGTTCATCTCTTGTATCCAATTCTTGTCTCTAAGTCTGGGATTGGTACCTGTAGGTTGCTAGTAGTGTTGATTACTCCTTGCAGTTGATGCTAGTTGGTTTATTTGGTGGAAGATCATATGTTCAGATCCTATATGCATATTAATACCCCTCTGATTATGAACATGAATATGCTTTGTGAGTAGTTACGTTTGTTCCTGAGGACACGGGAGAAGTCTTGCTATAAGTAGTCATGTGAATTTGGTATTCGTTTGATATTTCGATGAGATGTATGTTGTCTCTCCTCTAGTGGTGTTATGTGAATGTCGACTACATGACACTTCACCATTATTTGGGCCTAGAGGAAGGCATTGGGAAGTAATAAGTAGATGATGGGTTGCTAGAGTGACAGAAGGTTAAACCCTAGTTTATGCGTTGCTTCGTAAGGGGCTGATTTGGATCCATATGTTTCATGCTATGGTTAGGTTTACCTTAATACTTATTTTGTAGTTGCGGATGCTTGCAATAGGAGTAAATCATAAGTGGGATGCTTGTCCAAGTAAGGACAGCACCCAAGCACTGGTCCACCCACATATCAAATTATCAAAGTACCGAACGTGAATCATATGAACGTGATGAAAACTAGCTTGGCGATAATTCCCATGTGTCCTCGGGAGAGCTTTTCTCTATATAAGAGTTCGTCTAGGCTTGTCCTTTGCTACAAAAAGGATTGGGACACCTTGCTGCACTTTATTTACTTTTGTTACTTGTTGCTCGTTACAAATTATCTTATCACAAAACTATTTGTTACCTATTATTTCAGTGCTTGTAGAGAATACCTTGCAGAAAACCGCTTATCATTTCCTTCTGCTCCTCGTTGGGTTCGACACTCTTACTTATCGAAAGGACTACGATAGATCCCCTATACTTGTGGGTCATAACCGCACTGCTTTCCACGGCCGCTGTCGCTGTCGCCACCGCTACCTGCTGCTCACCGTAGGCCGCGGCTGCACCCTGTGCGCCCCCTGCGCTCAACTGCACACCTGCGTGCCAGCCCGCTCTTGCCCATGGCCGCTCCCGTGCAAGCTCATGGTCGTGGCTGGCTGTAGCCGCCGTGTGCCTGTGCATGCTTGCACAACCACGGTGAAGAGAGATGTCACAAAGCTACAGTGCAAAACAGAGAAGGGATGTCATGGTTACTGTAGCGACATGTACTGTAGAAAGCTACTGTTCATAGAAAATAAATCTGAAATTGATTTTATTGCACCATAATTTTGATTGTATGTAATTTTTGTAAATGTATATAGTAGATTGTAATTTGCAAATTAATTCAAGTCATTTTACTTAATCATATGGATGTGAAGAAGGGATCTCAGGGTACTGTAGCTTCCCTGACATCCCTTCGTGATGTTAGAGGATCTCGTTCCACGGTGAAGCCGGCTGGGCTTTGTCCAGTGCCTAGCAAGCCGGCCACGTTCTAATTACTAATTAGATTAGTTAGATTAAAATTGGACTAACCCACTAACATTGATAAGTGGGGCCCATTCTCTAGTAATCCTAATTAGAGTAATTAAACCCCTGTTAAAATAAGTCAATCAATGACTGGTGGACCCAGTCACAACTTTGACCAGCCAACCTGCTAACTGGGCTAGTCCCAGTCAATGACATATGGGCCCTACTAGACCGGCTGACCAGTCAACATTTGACTGTTGACTGCTGAGTCAGCAGTCAACGGGCCCCACCCGTCAGCCTGTAGCACACGCTGTTGGGTACACTTTTGGGTGCACTTAGCATTTAGTCAATTTAGTTTTTCGAATTATTATTAAATCCAGAAAATCATTTAATCTTTGAAAACCCATAGAAAATAAACTGTAACTCGGAAAATAATAACTTATATATGAAAATCGATCAGAAAAATATGATGAATCCAAATACGCCATCCATATACCTGCCACATGCCCCCAACATAGCAAACATGGAACTTTCCCCTTAGGATCGTCTGTCCAATAAATGCCCGGAGCCCAGAAAATATTTCCGGATATTTTGCCGCTCCGTCTTTAACACTGGCCACTGCGTTAGGTCACCCCTAGCATAGCTTACTGTCATGTCGTGCTTTATGTTGCATTTTTGTGCTTGTTATTTATTGTTTCTACCCACCTTCTACGATAGACCCCGAGATCGTTGCCGATGCCCGTGTGATCAACTACGTCAACGACGACCCATCCTTCTCTGCCGAGCTTCCAGTCAAGCAAACCCCCTTTGATCAACCAAACATCGCCCACGCTCTTCTCCCTTATTATTGCGTTAGGTTTGCTACTGTTGTTGATTCGATAACTCCTATTCTATTGCATAGCCTGTCATTGTTGCTACAATTGTTGATAACTTTACCTGCTATCCTAATGCTTAGTATAGAATGCTAGTACTTCATCAGTGGCCCTACATTCTCGTCCGTCTGCCATGCTATACTACTGGGCCGTGATCACTTTGGGAGGTGATCACGGATATATATACTATATACTACTATACTGCTACATCACTTGTGATACTATTCGGATGTGGGGCTGAAGGGACAGGTGGTTCCACCCAGGTAGTGGTGGGCCTGGGTTCCCGACGGCCCCCGAGTGTTACTTTGTGGTGGAGCGACAGGGCGGGTTGTGACCACCTAGGAGACAGGTGGGCCTGGTCCTGGTCAGCGTCAGCGGATACTTCAGATAACACGCTTAATGAGATCTGGATATTTGATCTGAGTCTAGCTACGAGCCTATACGCACTAACCAACTACACGGGAACAGTTATGGGCACTCGACATTGTGGTATCAGCCGAAGCCTTCTTGACGTCAGTGACTGAGCGGCGCGCGCCAGGTTGGACCGCGTAACGTAACTTCCTTTGTAATGGAGGTTGCTAGGTGTGCTCACCGGCCGCCCTCGCAACGTGTAGGTGTGCAATGGGCGATGGGCCCAGACCCCTGCGTGCTTAGGATTTAGACCGGCGTGCTGACCTCTCTGTTGATCCTAGGTAGGGTTGCGACATGTTGATCTTCTAAGGCCGGGCATGACCCAGGAAAGTGTGTCCGACCAGAGGGATCGAGCATGTTGGGTTATGTGGTGCACCCCTGCAGGGAAGTTTATCTATTCGAATAGCCGTGTCCCTCGGTAAAAGGATGAACCGGAGTCGTATTATGACCTTATGACAAATAGAACCGAATACTTAATAAAACACACCCTTTCAAGTGCCAGATACAACCCGGTGATCGCTCTCACACAGGGCGACGAGGAGAGGATCACCAGGTAGGATTATGCTATACGTTGTTACTTGGTGAACTTAATAGCTACTCACTTCTACATGCTTCAAGATGAAGGTTGCCAGAAGCGTAGTCTTCGTAGGACTAGCTATCCCCCCTCTTATTCTGGCATTCTGCAGTTCAGTCCACTGATACTACCCATTTCATTGATATCGTTGCATATGTAGTGTACATCCTTTCTTCGGGTACTTTGGATGAGTACTCATGGTTGCTTTGCTCCCCCTTTTCCTTTCTTCTCGGATGCCGCAACCAGAGGCTGGAGCCCCAGAGCCAGACGCCACCTTCGACGACTCCTACTACACCGAGGGTGCCTACTACTACGTGCAAGCTGCCGACGACCAGGAGTAGTTTAGGAGGATCCCAGGCAGGAGGCATGCGCCTCTTTCGATCTATTTTCCAGTTTGTGCTAGCCATCTTATGGCACCTTGTTTAACTTATGTCTGTACTCAGACATTGTTGCTTCTGCTAACTGTTTATGATCGAGCTTGTGTATTCGAGCCCTCGAGGCCCCTGGCTTGCAATATAAAGCTTGTATTATTTTATTTGTGTCTAGAGTTGAGTTGTGATATCTTCCCGTGAGTCCTTGATCTTGATCGTACACATTTAAGTGCATGATTAGTGTATGGTAAAATCGGGGGCAAAACAAAAACATTACAAATAATAGTAGGAAAACATGATGTAAAATGGACGTACCAAGTGGGATTTACTCCTCCTATGATGGAGAGATATTCTTAGGTCCCTCTCGCTGTGACAACGTCAATCATAGTTTGGCCAGACACAAGTGACTTCATCGCAGGGATGGTGGAACACAATAACAAGAAAGAAGAACAAAACCATCAATAAGGACTTTGGTATAATGAGCATAGTGATGACTTAGGAGGATACCGATGCATCCCGGGTTTTGTGAAGTACCGCGAATCAAAGGGAACATCACATGATAACCAAAGGTTCACTCGAATATCATTTGTGTGCTCATAAGGATCAATATGGATGTCAACGGCCCCGCTATCGGTCATTGAACGAACAATCTTGTTCATGCCTATGAGTTACCGAACCTACGGGGTCACAAGCTTAAGGCAATCATGACCTGTTGAGTTTTAGTAGGACGAAAGTGATGATAATATATTTATGGAATTGTTTTATTAATATTCAGAATAGTTCTGAGAGGATCCGGAAGCGTTTCGGGGTCATCGGAAGGGTTTCGGTGAATATTGGGTAATACCGCCGGTAAGTTATATATAGGTGGGAAATGTTTCCGGATAAGTTAAAAAATATATATATATCAAATGGTTTAGAAGTATTTGGGACATTTTATTTTTATTCCAAAAATCAATGAGCCTAAAAAGGCCAAGAGGTGGAGGGAATCATGGGCCACGAAGCACGAAGGTGAAGGAAATATGCCCTAGAGGCAATAATAACGTTGTTATTTATATTTCCTTATATCATGATAAATGTTTATTATTCATTCTAGAATTGTATTAACCGGAAACTTGATACATGTGGGAATACATAGACAAAACAAAGTGTCCCTAGTATGCCTCTACTAGACTAGCTCGTTAATCAAAGATGGTTAAGTTTCCTAACCATAGACATGTGTTGTCATTTGATGAATGGGATCACATCATTAGGAGAATGATGTGATGGACAAGACCCATCCGTTAGCTTAGCATAATTATCATTAAGTTTTATTGCTATTGCTTTCTTCATGACTTATACATGTTCCTATGACTATGAGATTATGCAACTCCCGAATACCGGAGGAACACCTTGTGTGCTATCAAACGTCCCAACGTAACTGTGCGATTATAAAGATGCTCTACAGGTGTCTCCGAAGGTGTTTGTTGTGTTGGCATAGATCGAGATTAGGATTTGTCACTCCGAGTATCGGAGAGGTATCTCTGGGCCCTCTCGGTAATGCACATCACTATAAGCCTTGCAAGCAATATGACTAATGAGTTAGTTGCGGGATGATGTATTACGGAACGAATAAAGAGACTTGCCAGTAACGAGATTGAACTAGGTATGATGATACCGATGATCGAATCTCGGGCAAGTAACATACCGATGACAAAGTGAATGACTATGTTGTTATGCAGTTTGACCGATAAAGATCTTCGTAGAATATGTCGGAGCCAATATGAGCATCTAGGTTCCGCTATTGGTTATTGACCGGAGATGTGTCTCGGTCATGTCTACATAGTTCTCTAACCCGTAGGGTCCGTACGCTTAAAGTTCGATAACGATTTGTATTATGAGTTATGTGATTTTATGACCGAAGTTTGTTTAGAGTCAGGATGAGATCACGGACATGACGAAGTGTCTCTAAATGGTCGAGAGGTAAAGATTCATATATTGGAAAGCTATATTCGGACATCGGAATGGTTCCGAGTGATTCGGGTATTTTTTGGAGTATCGGAGAGTTACGGGAATTCGCCAGGGGAAGTTAATGGGCCTTATTGGGATTTAGTGGAGAGAGGGAAGAAGGACAACTAGGTGGCGCGCGCCTCCCCCCTGCCCAAACCGAATTGGACAAGGGTGGGGGCGCGGCCCCCCTTTTCCTTCTCCCTCTCCCTCCTTTCCTTCTTTCCTACTCCAAAAGGGAAAGGGAATCCTACTAGGACTTGGGAGTCCTAGTAGGACTCCCTACACTTGGCGCGCCCCTAGGAGGGCCGGCCTCTCTCCCTCCCTCCTTTATATACGTGGGCAGGGGGCACCCCAAAGGCACTCCAAGATTTGTCTTAGCCGTCTGCTGTGCCCCTGATGTCTACTACACAACCTTCTTCTTGTAGACGTTGTTGGGCCTCCAAGTGCAGAGGTTTGTAGGACAGTAGCAAATTTCCCTCAAGTGGATAACCTAAGGTTTATCAATCCGTAGGAGGCGTAGGATGAAGATGGTCTCTCTCAAGCAACCCTGCAACCAAATAACAAAGAGTCTCTTGTGTCCCCAACACACCCAATACAATGGTAAATTGTATAGGTGCACTAGTTCGGCGAAGAGATGGTGATACAAGTGGTATATGGATGGTAGATAAAGGTTTTTGTAATCTTAAAATATAAAAACAGCAAGGTAACTAATGATAAAAGTGAGCACAAACGGTATTGCAATGCTAGGAAACAAGGCCTAGGGTTCATACTTGCACTATTGCAAGTTCTCTCAACAATAATAACATAATTGGATCACATAACTATCCCTCAACATGCAACAAAGAGTCACTCCAAAGTCACTAATAGCGGAGAACAAACGAAGACATTATGGTAGAGTATGAAACCACCTCAAAGTTATTCTTTCTGATCGATCTATTCAAGAGTCTGTAGTAAAATAACATGAAGTTATTCTTTCCGTTCAATCTATCGTAGAGTTCGTACTAGACTAACACCTTAAGACACAAATCAACCAAAACCCTAATGTCACCTAGATACTCCAATGTCACCTCAAGTATCCGTGGGTATGATTATACGATATGCATCACACAATCTCAATTCATCTATTCAACCAACACAAAGAACTTCAAAGAGTGCCCCAAAGTTTCTACCGGAGAGTCAAGACGAAAACGTGTGCCAACCCCTATGCATAGATTCCCAAGGTCACGGAACCCGCAAGTTGATCACCAAAACATACATCAAGTGGATCAATAGAATACCCCATTGTCACCACGGGTATCCCACGCAAGACATACATCAAGTGTTCTCAAATCCTTAAAGACTCAATCTGATAAGATAACTTCAAAGGGAAAACTCAATCCATTACAAGAGAGTAGAGGGGGAGAAACATCATAAGATCCAACTATAATAGAAAAGCTCGCGATACATCAAGATCGTATCACCTCAAGAACACGAGAGAGAGAGAGAGAGAGAGAGAGAGAGAGAGAGAGAGAGATCAAACACATAGCTACTGGTACATACCCTCAGCCCCGAGGGTGAACTACTCCCTCCTCGTCATGGAGAGCGCCGGGATGATGAAGATGGCCACCAGAGATGGATTGCCCCTCCGGCAGGGTGCCGAAACGGGTCTCGATTGGTTTTTGGTGTCTACGGAGGCTTCTGGCGACGGGACTCCCGATCTATTGTGCTCCTAGAAGTTTTTAGGGTGTATGTGTATATATGGGAGGAAGAAGTACATCGATGGACCTCCGGGCTGTCCACGAGGCAGGGGGCGCTCCCAGGGGGGTGGGCGCGCCCCCCACCCTCGTGAGCAGCCCGAGACTCTCCTGGTCCATCTCCGATACTCCGTGGGCTACTTCTGGTCCAAAAATAAGTTTCGTGAAGTTTAAGGTCAATTGGACTCCGTTTGATTTTCCTTTTCTGCGATACTCTAAAAGAAGGAAAAAACAGAAACTGGCACTGGGCTCTGGGCTATGGTATAATAGGTTAGTCCCAAAAATAATATAAAAGTTCATAATAAAGCCCATAAACATCCAAAATAGATAATATATATAATAGCATGGAACAATAAAAAATTATAGATATGTTGGAGACGTATCACCCCCCCTCCACAGTTACACACCTCAGTCATATCGTCGTAGTGCTTAGGCGAAGTCCTGCATCGGTAACTTCATCATCACCGTCACCACGCCATCGTGCTGATGGAACTCTGCCTCGTCCTCAACTGGATCAAGAGCTCGAGGGACGTCATCATGCTGAACGTGTGCTGAACACGGAGGTGTCGTACATTCGGTACTTGGATTGGTTGGATCGTGAGGACATTCAACTACATCAACCGCGTTACTAAACGCTTCCGCTTTCGGTCTACGAGAGTCCATGGACACACTCTCCCGTTTTGTTGCTATGCATCTCCTAGATAGATCTTGCATGATTGTAGGAATACTTTTGAAATACTGTGTTCCGCAACAGTGGCATCCGAGCCAGGTCTATGCGTAGATGTTATATGCATGAGTAGAACACAAAGAGTTATGGGCGATAATAGTCATACTGCTTACCATCAACGTCTTACTTTGATTCGACGGTATTGTTGGATGAAGCGGCCCGGACTGACATTACATGACCGCGTTCATGAGACTGGTTCTACTGACGTGCTTCGCACACATGTGGCTAGCGGGTGTCAGTTTCTCCAACTTTAGTTGAATCGAGTTTGACTATGGCCGGTCCTTGTTGAAGGTTAAAATAGCACACTTGTCAAAAAATCGTTGTGGTTTTGATGCGTAGGTAAGAACGGTTCTTGCTAGAAGCCCGTAGCAGCCACGTAAAACTTGCAACAACAAAGTAGAGGACGTCTAACTTGTTTTTGCGGGGCATGTTGTGATGTGATATGGTCAAGACATGATGACATATAATTTGTTGTCTGAGATGATCATGTTTTGTAACTGTTATCGGCAACTAGTAGGAGCCTTATGGTTGTCGCTTTATTGTATGAAATGCAATCACCATGTAATTGCTTTACTTTATCACTAAGCGGTAGCGATAGTCATAGAAGCAATAGTTGGCGAGACAACAACAATGCTATGATGGAGATCAAGGTGTCAAGCCGGTGACGATGGACATCCTGACGGTGCTTTGGAGATTGAGATCAAAGGCACAAGATGATGATGGCCATATCATGTCACATATTTTGATTGCATGTGATGTTTATCCTTTATGCATCTTATTTTGCTTAGTACGACAGTAGCATTATAAGATGATCCCTCACTAAATTTCAAGGTATAAGTGTTCTCCCTGAGTATGCACCATTGCTACAGTTCGTCGTGCTGAGACACCACGTGATGATCGAGTGTTATAAGCTCTACGTTCACATACAACGGGTGCAACCCAGTTTTGCACATGCAGAATACTCGGGTTAAACTTGATGAGCCTACCATATGCAGATACGGCCTCGGAACACTGAGATAGAAAGATCGAACGTGAATCATATAGTAGATATGATCAACATAGAGATGTTCACCATTGAAAACTACTCCATCTCACGTCATGATCGGACATGGTTTAGTTGATATGGATCACGTGATCATTTAGATGACTAGAGGGATGTTTATCTAAGTGGGAGTTCTTAAGCAATATGATTAATTGAACTTTAATTTATCGTGAACTTAGTCCCACTACTGCAGGATGCTGCTAACGTAACACAACGATCAGAGACCCTTTGACGAAACTGTGTGCAAAAAAGGTGATGTAAAAAAACCGTCAAAAAAGGTGCAAAATGATTGCGATGGCGGAGCCATCAAACACGGTTCAGATTTTAGTTGCGTGTGCGATTTAGGGCACACGGTTAACCCGTTTGAAATGTTTGCGATGAGGCAGAACAACATAAACGGGCAGCCATATCAATGTGTGTGCCATATACGGCACACTGTTCGCTCCGACGAACCGTTTGCTATCAGGGAGTGCAACATAAACGGTTAGAAAGATCAAGGTGTGTGTGATATAGGGCATACGGTTCACTCGGATGAACTGTTTTCGATTAGCGAACGCAACATAAATGGTTCAACTTAACAAGATGTGTGTGATACGTGGCAAACAGCCGACTTGAATGAATTGTTTGCGATGAGAAATTACAACACAGACAGTTAAGACAGTTAGTTATGTGTGATTCTATGTGTACAAAAAACTTTGAAAAATGCAAACTAGTTGCTTGCGGTGGCTAGGAGTATCGCACACGATGTGTCTGCGAGTACTCATGTGCGATGATTAGTAAGTTACACATACGTTTCCTTATGTTAACACTTGTGTGAAAAACAACACGTGGCACAGGATACGGCATTCGGGTTGTGTGTGTGCTCCACTTAGTCTTCCCGCGCTCCAGCGAATGCTTCCCGCACTCCAGCGAATGCTTCCGTGCTATGATACGTCTCCAACGTATCTATAATTTTTGATTGTTCCATGCTATTATATTATCTGTTTTGGATGTTTAATGGTCTTTAATATGCTCTTTTATATTATTTTTGGGACTAACCTATTAACCGGAGGCCTAGTGCCAGTTTCTTTTTTTTGCCTATTTTAGAGTTCTGCCGAAAAGTAATACCAAACGGAGTCCAAACGGAATGAAACCTTCGCGATGATCTTTCTTGGACCAAAAGCAAACTAGAAGACTTGGAGTTGAAGTCTGGAACGCCACGAGGCATCCACAAGGTAGGAGGGCGCGCCCCCCACCCTCGTGGGCCCCTCATAGCTCCACCGGCGTACTTCTTTCGCCTATATATACTCTTATACCCTAGGAACATCAGGGAGAGCCATGAAACCACTTTTCCACCGTCGCAACCTTCTGTACCCGTGATATCCCATCTTGGGGCCTTTTCTGGTGATCTGCCGGAGGGGGATTCGATCATGGAGGGCTTCTACATCAACACCATTGCCTCTCCGATGAAGCCTGAGTAGTTTACCACAGACCTTCGGGTCCATAGTTATTAGCTATATGGATTCTTCTCTCTCTTTTATTGTCAATACAAAGTTCTCCTTGATATTCTTGAAGATCTATTTGATGTAATACTCTTTTGCGATGTGTTTGCCGAGATCTGGTGAATTGTGGATTTATGAACAAGTTTATCTATGAATATTATCTGGTTCTTCTCTGAATTCTTATATGCATGATTTGATATTTTTGCAAGTCTCTTCGAATTATCGGTTTAGTTTGGCCTACTAGATTGATCTTTCTTGCAATGGGAGAAGTGCTTAGCTTTGGGTTCAATCTTGCGGTGTCCTTTCCCAGTGACAGTAGGGGCAGCAAAGCACGTATTGTATGGTTGCCATCGAGGATAAAAAGATGGGGTTTATATCATATTGCTTGAGTTTATCCCTCTACATCATGTCATCTTGCTTAATGTGTTACTCTTTCTTATGAACTTAATACTCTAGATGCATGCTGGATAGCGGTCGATGTGTGGAGTAATACTAGTAGATGCAGAATCGTTTCGGTCTACTTGACACGGACATGATGCCTATATTCATGATCATTGTCTTATATATCTTCATAACTATGCGCTTTTCTATCAATTGCTCGGCAGTAATTTGTTCACCCACCATAATACATACTATCTTGAGAGAAGCCTCTAGTGAAACCTATGGCCCCCGGGTCTCTTTCCTATTATATTGCATCTCTTTTATTTACATCGCATCTTGTTTACTATTTTGCAATCTTTACTTTCCAATCTATACAACAAAAATACCAAAAATATTTACTTCACTATCTCTATTAGATCTCACTTTTCCGAGTGACCGTGAAGGGATTGACAACCCCTTTATCGCGATGGTTGCAAGGTTCTTGATTGTTTGTGTAGGTACTAGGTGACTTGTGTGGTGTCTCCTACTGGATTGATACCTTGGTTCTCAAAACTGAGGGAAATACTTACGCTACTTTGCTGCATCACCCTTTCCTCTTCAAGAGGTAGCACGCTCCACATGGGTGAATTGTAAAATCCACGCCTATTTCCTCACTGGTTTCCCACCACTAGCTAACGGCCTGCTACATATAACCCAGGCGGTACCGCACCACCGCGACAGTCTGCGAAGATCTAGTCCTCACCCATCTACCATTAGTTATTCCAAGCATGCCAGGCAACAACCTCCCAAAAAACTCTATTGGTAACTGGGAAGACTTGGAGGATGCCTTCAGAGACAACTTCCAAGGTACCTATGTTCGGCCTCCAGACGTCGATGACCTTAGTCACATAGTCCAGCAACCCAGAGAATCGGCCCGGAAGCTCTGGACCAGGTTCTTAATTAACAAGAACCAAATTGTGGATTGTCAGGACGCCGAAGCCCTCGCGGCCTTTAAACATAGCGTCCGAGATGAGTGGCTCACCCGACACCTCGGCCAAGAAAAGCCGAAGTCCATGGTAGCCCTTACCGCACTTATGACCCGCTTTTGCGCGGGAGAAGATAGCTAGCTAGCTCGTAGAAGCAATAGCACCAGTGACCCTGGCACCTCCGAAGCCAGGCACGGCAATGGCAAGCCACGACGCAACAAGCACAAGAGTCGAAGCAATAAAGAAGGTACCGAAGACACGGCGGTCAACGCCAGATTTAGTGGCTCTAAATACAGTCAACGGAAGAAGCCATTCAAAGGAAATAGAGATGGTCCATCTAGTTTGGATAGAATACTCGACCGGTCTTGCTAGATTGATGGCACCCCCGATAAGTCTGCCAATCATACCAACAGAAACTGTTGGGTCGTTAAACAGGCCGGCAAGCTCAACGCCAAACACAAGGAGAAAGGGCGGCCCAGCGAGGACGACGATGAAGAGCCTCTCCCACCGAACACAGGGGGACAGAAGAAATTCCCCCCGGGGTCAAAACGGTGAACATGATCTATGTTACTCATGTCCCTAAGCGGGAGCGCAAGCGCGCGTTAAGGGACGTCTACGCCATCGAGCCAGTCGCCCCAAAATTTAACCCGTGGTCAGCCTGTCCGATCACCTTTGATCGCAGAGACCATCCGACCAGTATCCGTCATGGAGGTTCGGCTGCATTGGTCCTCGATCCAATTATTGACGGATTCCACCTCACGCAAGTCCTCATGGATGGCAGAAGCAGTCTCAATCTGCTTTATCAAGATACCGTATGTAAAATTGGCATTGATCCATCAAGAATCAAGCCCACTAAAACCACCTTTAAAGGGGTAATACCCGGCGTAGAGGCCTGTTGCATAGGATCCATAACACTGGAAGTCGTCTTCGGCTCACCAGATAACTTCCGGAGTGAAGACCTGATCTTTGACATCGTCCCGTTCCGCAGTGGCTATTATGCACTACTCGGACGAACCGCTTTCGCCCGTTTCAATGCAGTCCCTCACTATGCTTACCTAAATCTCAAGATACTTGGACCACGTGGCGTTATAATAGTCAATGGAAACATGGAGTGCTCCCTCCGTACAGAGGAGCATACCGCGGCCCTCACGGCCGAGGTGCAGGGGGGCCTCGCTAAGCTGAATACTACACTGGTAGTCAAGCCCCCGGACACTGTTAAACGAGTCCGGTCTACCCTGCAGAATGACAGTCCGGCTCATCCAGAGCTAGATTAGAAATTCGGCCTCCGTCAATCCCCCAGCTTGACAGCGGCATATGTACCGCGCGTACATAACTACGCGTTAAAAATACCATGGGCGAGGACGGAGGCATGCTAAACATAAGGTCCACGGTACGGCTCGACCCTATCCCGACCTCCATATTGTTCCACCTTTTTTCTTCTTGTTTTTATTTTTCAGGTTCTTTACAACCCATATCATTTTCTGGTGGCAACAAGGGCCCCCTTCCAGGACCCTTATGCACACTCGATTGTTGATCCTCTCAAAGGATCATAGATTAAGGCGAAAGCGGCACAGACGTGCGACAGAGTGTCCAAAGGATCTTCATGATCATCTCTTCAATTTCAGGACCTGTATACAGCTTTCCCTTACCCTCGGCATGTAAAATAGTCGTGATGCTTATCGCATCTTCTGTAAAAATACGTTTCGGCGTACCAATCAGACTATAATGGAAACAGTTTCGCCCAACCCTGTTCGGTATTGGCTTCTTTTTTTAATCTGTTTTTCCACTTCACGTCCAAATTGGAATATACACCTTGGTACGACTTAAATCGCCAGGGGATCTATTCAAGCCATATGTATATCTTCAACAAATAGAAAGTCTGAACACTCTCAGAGTACACTTCGGCGTCCCGAATACTGCATTATATGCATTGGCTCCAAATCACGTCTTTGGTCAATAGTTTGGTTGCCCAGCTCCTATGCTTGCTACCTTACGTTCCGTTCTCGGCTAAGGTAGTAAAGGGAGAACTAATGCGATTGTGTTTCCAGCTGGCCCGGTCAAGCACCTCAGTAGAGAAAGCCGAAAACTAACTTTCGTGATGCAGCGAGAGCTAGTCAGCAATTCGGCGACTTATTAAATCTCTAGCGATTTCTTCCTTATGACACTAAGGGTTGGCTTCTCTCGGTCACACGTCTAAGGCATCTAAGTTCGATAGCCGCACACGCACGAGGGGCTATCTTACAACCCCACTGTCAAACTCCTATGGCTAAGTGAGAGTGGTAAAGCCACATAGTCCGATTGCCTTGTTCGCCGCACTGACACCTCCTTTACGGACCAAGACGTTGGGTTAACGTGTGGTCATGTGCTATTTCGAACACCCCCATAGTACCTACCGGGGGGGCTAAAGCGGACGACTGGCAAACTCTTAGGGATATAAACGGCCGCATAGGAGGAACAACGCTTTTAATGACAAACAACATAAATATATTACAAAGCTTTGGTTTGTACAACCATCTGAGCAAATCGGACACATCTACTCAAACAAGATGTTCTTTGAGCACTGGCCCTCTATCAAGCGGGTACCTTCTAGGACTTCTTCAAAATAGCGCTCCGGCGTACGGTGGACCTTGTCTCCGGGTGGACCTTCAATGGCCATGCTGGCGGCCTTCATCTTGGCCCAGTGCATCTTGAAAAGGGCAAAAGCTAGCCGCACACCTTCTATACATGACGACCACTTGACCACGTCAATACAGGGCAGTGCGTCAACAAGTCACTGCACTAGGCAAAAATAGCTGCTCGGAACAGGTTTGGTTGGCCACAGCCGGACTATGATGTCCCTCATGGCCGATCCGGACATCCTATGCAGCTCGGACCACCCCGACATCTGGTCATCTAGCATCGTTGGGTGCTCTCGCGCCTCGAACTGTGACCAGAATAGCCCCTCCGTCGTGTGTCCCTCCTGAGCCCGGAAGAACTGCATGGCATCGGTGGTACTCTTTGAAAGATCCACAAAGACATCTGGAGCATTCCATAGCCACGTGATTAAAACATACTTCCAATTACCGAATATACTCTGTAAAAAGAAAAGGCTTACCAGCCACTCTTTGCTCGACTTACTGGATCTCCTCGCGATCCACTCGGGATTCGGCTCGCGCTTCCTCGGCTTCTTTAAGGGCCTGGGCAAGATCGGTCTCCTGGGCTTTGCTCCTCTCCTCTAGGGACTCACACTTGTTGGCGGCGTCCTTGAGCGCCCGCTCCAATGCGGTCACCCGCTCCTCATATTGGCAGCGGACAGCCTGCTCGGACTTCAAATCCTCGGCTGCTTTATCAGCGGCTACCTTGTTCACCCTTGCCTCCTCCTTGGCCTGGGTAAGTTCGCCCTGAAGGGCTTCAACCGCAGTCGTGCTGCCTGCAATCATACACAATACAGGAATGAACAAAGTGTTCTAAAAACATACCTTGCGCCTCATCCAATCTCTTATTGATGCGGACTAGATCCTCATTGGCCAGCCCCATCTTACGTTTAAGTTTGGATACTTTGGCGGCCTGAGCGGTCGCCGTTAACAGTGAATCCTACATTTCAACGTATACAAGTATATTATCTCATGCGAAGATTATTGATCCTCTGTCCCCCTTTTTTTAGCAAAAGGGACGATCAGAGTCTCAGGGGCTAATAACTATACACATGCATCTTTTCATATGAAAAGCGGTCAGGAATATTACATTGCATACCTCGAAGCCTGTTAGCAGGCTAGTGAAGGCCTTGTTCAGTCTACTCTCGGCGGACTGAACCTTTTCAACCACCACACCCATTAGGGTGCGGTGCTCCCACATTGTAGTGCCTCCATCAGGGTGTCCGGCACCTCCAAACTAGTGGAGGTTGCCGTAGGAGTTGACACCCCCTCGCTTGAAGGGGGTCACTTATTCGGTTCTGGAACCGTTTGGGTTTCTAGAATGGGGTTCGGCCGGGGGCCGAAATGATCAAGGCCCTCGTCCTCGGTCTTCATGGGGATTGTGCCCCCCATGTTCTCGGTAGCCAGGGCATTACCCTCTGGCACCGTTTTGGCAGTCTCCCGTACTACTCCGTGGCCCGGAGAGGCTCTGTGGGACAACACTTCGGTGTCGTCCGTGGCGGTTGGTGGGGAGGCTCGCGGAGGCGAGTCGCTCTCCATCATCCCCGAATCTAAAGAATTCCCCTCTGATGATTGTTGGGGGAAATCGCGGGCCGGACTGCACCATACAATGTGTTAGGACCGTAATCATAAAGACCAAACTTATGTAAGGCATCCTTGGATACTTATGATTCGGCGAGGGGCTTCAGCCTGGGGCTCCACTCGGGGATGGTTTCGGCGTCCGAATCTGAGCTATCTGGGAGGGATAATTTTCCCCTTTTTGACGCCCCCGCCTCGGGGTCTTCGGAGGCCGCCCTCTTCTTCTTCCTCCCCTTCAGGGAAGGATTGCTTTTTGCCTCCTCCTCCTCTTCATCTTCATCTTCCTCGGAGGAGTGAGTATTGGTCTCTCCGGACACCGCGTCCGAAGTGCCATTGCGGCGGGGGCCATCTTTGGCTCCCTTGTTCTTCTTCTAGACCTTTTTCCTCCGGCGCTTCATAGGGCGCCGGGACCAACATCTTCATTAGAAGAGGATCTGTTGGGTTTTCGGGCAAAGGAGCTAGACATCTGATCTGTTCCGCCTTCTTCGTCCAGCTCTGTTTTACAGGATGAAATTCTCAGTACACCCCCTCTTTCGGTTAATGAACTACGTTATGTTCGGAAAGGTAGCACTTACTAGGGAGGCTGGATGATTGCAGTCGAGGCCGATGTCCTCGGACGTCTCTGGCCATGACTTTTGGCTCTTGAAAAGAAGCTTCCAAATTGCTTCATGAGTCGTGCTAAAGAATCGCTTCAGGATCTGTGGCCCTTCCAGATTGAACTCCACATGCGGAGAGGCCGACGTTGGCAGGGAAGGGACCGGCGGATAAGCATCACCTGTATCACATCCGTGAGGCTGGTATTCTTCTTTATGATATTTTTGATGCGCTTCTTCAGCATCAGCACATTGTCGGATGATCCCCAATCCAGACGCTTGTTGGTCCATGATGCAAGCCGCAGCAGGGGTTCGGATCTAAACGCAGTGGTGGCTGCCCACTTGGTGTCGTGGGGCTCGGTGATATAAAATCACTCCTGCTGCCATATCTTGACGGTGTCCACAAAGGCCCCTTTGGGCCAGATAACTTTGGGAAGCTTGCTCGCCATGGCACCGCCACAATCTACATGTTGACCGTCGACCACCTTCGGCTTCACATCGAAAATCTTGAGCCATGGGCCAAAGTGTGGAGGGATGCGAAGGAATGCCTCACACACAACGATAAACACCGAGATGTGGAGGAAGGATTTCGGGGCCAGATCATGAAAATCTAGCCCGTAATAGAACATGAGACCTCGAACAAAGGGGTGTAGGGAAAACCCTAGTCTGCGGAGAAACTGAGGAAGGAATACAACCCTCTCACCAGGCTCTGGAGTGGGGATAACCTGCTCTTTGGCAGGGAGTCTGTGTTTGATCTCCGTTGTCAAATACCTCGCCTCCCGAAGCTCCTTGATGTCCTTCTTTGTCACGGAGGAGGCCATCCACTTGCCTTGCGAGCCGGATCCGGACATGGCTGAAGTGGTTGGAGGCGAGGGGAAAGTTTGGAACTTGAGTGTTGGAGCTCAGGGACGGAAGGGCCAAGGAAGGAAGAAGGTGTGGGGTAAAGAGATGGGTCCTCATCTTCTTATAAAGGCAGTGAATATCGAGCGTCCCCCCACAAGCCTTCAAACTCTCCTATTCCCAAGGGGTCATGCAAATGGCACAATTGGATTACCCAAGCCCGTATTGATGAGAATCCCACAATAAGGGGACACGATCTCTGCTTTGACAAGACGTGTCAATGAGGACCGCACCACAAAAGACGAAGTGGGAGGTTGAAAAATGGTTCGAAATAATAATAAGGCCAGAACATAACGTCCCGCCGGAAAAACTGTTAGTAGACAAGACTTGTTTCGTTTAAGTATTTTGCCCTTGTGGTTCAGGGTTGTGACTATTGTACAAAGCCGGATATAGTTGTTTTGGTCAACTACTTTGAAGTGTTCGGAGGAGGAACCCGCCTTGCAATGCCGAAGACAATCTGCGCGCCGGACACATCATCATTGAAGCCTGGTTCAGGGGCTACTGAGGGAGTCCTGGATTAGGGGGTCCCCGGGTGTCCTAGCTATGTGATGTGGGCCGGACTGGTGGGCCATGAAGATACAAGATAGAAGGCTTTCCCCAGTGTCTGTATGGGACTCTCCTTTGCATGGATGGCAAGCTTGGCGTGCGTATATGAAGATTCCTTTTTCTGTAAACCGACTTTGTTCAACCCTAGGCCCATCCAGTGTCTATATAAACCAGAGTGTTTAGTCTGTAGAGGCAATCACAATCATATAGGCTAGACATCTAGGGTTTAGCCATTACGATCTCGAGGTAGATCAACTCTTGTAACCCCTATACTCATCAAAGTCAATCAAGCAGGGAGTAGGGTATTACCTCCATTAAGAGGGCCCGAACCTGGGTAAACATCGTGTCCCCTACCTCCTGTTACCTTCGATCCTCAGACGCATAGTTCGGGACACCCTACCCGAGATCGGCCGGATTTGACACCGACAATGCCTACCTGTGTGTGACGCCCCGAGGCTGATGTGCCAGGTGTCTCCCAGTTATTCGTTGTTGTTGCCTTGTCATTCGTTTGCGTGTTGCATCTTGCCATGTCATCATGTGCATTGCATCATCACGTTTTCAAAACTTGCATTCGTCCGGGTTCCCCTAGTTCCGTCCATTGTCTGTTCTGAGCCCAGACACACTTACACGCGCCCGCGGCACCTCCGATATATTATTTTATAAGTGGCTGGAAATGTACTCAGAATGGGTTGAAAGCTGGCGTGCGGTCTTATTTTAGTGTAGGTAGACCGCCTATCAAATTTCATCGCGTTCGGAGTCTGTTTGATGCCCCAACGTATAACTATAGCGGCACCGCTGCCGGTCTAACATCGGACGTTTTCGGTCTCCGAAAACTGCTGCCGGGCCATCTCTCTCTCTCTCTTCTCTCCTCTCAGCCTCGCCACAGCCCACCTAGTCCATCCACCTACCCCTCTTCGCGTCCGGAGTTGTCCGATGCGATCGCACGGTCCGAAAACCCATCTTTGCAAAGTACACTGACCCCTCACGTGCGGGTCCGAAACTTCCTCGGACCCGACCCGGGCAGTCGTCACCGTTGTGTTTGGATCATCCCCAAACATCTACAAAACATCACCGTTTTCTTTTTTGGACTCCCTAGCTATTTTTATTCGCGATCGTCCGATTGCGATAGGAGGGACGAGTTAACCCCTACCCAATTCCTACGTGCTATTTATAGCAGATGAAACCCTACCTAAACTAGTCCAACCCTAAAACCTAGGGAGCCTGTCCAGTCGCACCGCCGCCGCATCTTCCTTGGGATCCCCGTCGCCCCAATCCAGTGCCTCCTCTGTTTTTCCTTGATCCAATCCCCTCCGCCTCCTCCTTCTGGCCTCGGTCTTGCCCGAGCACCCTGCTGCCTCGTTGCTATTCCCACCGTCGACCCTGAGCCACTTCCCTCACCGGCGACCGAAGCCACCACCAGGCCGACCCCGTGCTCTCTCCCTTATTCCTCCTCCCTCCATTTTTCCCTCACGTGGCTTCCTCTGCCTCTCATCCATCCTCTCTCTTCTCTGTACAGGTGCTCCCCACGCCATGGAAGCCACCGCAGGCCTCCACCTCGACCACCGCCGCGATGGACCAAAGCCGCCGTCGAGCACCATGGCTTCCACTTCAAGCTTCTGCGCCGCCCGGAGCTCCTCGAGACTGGCCAGATCCGTGCGCTACCTCGACTCCAGCCCGTCGGAGTCGCTTCGCCGCGGCCTCCCCTGCCTCCATGGACGCGTCCAGCACCGCAACAGCAGCACTGCCTTGTTCCTTCTCCCCTGCAAGCCTGGGCGCCTCAAGCTAGGGCTTTCCTTCCGCCCTTGCAACCTCGGCCTCGCCTTCGCGCCTCAACCGGCCTCGTCGTCGCCGGGAACCCCAGGCTAGCCGCCGCCGCGCTAAGTCACCTGCTCCACGCCGGGCTCGGCTTCCTCGTCATCTTCAGCAAAACCAGAACGCCGAGGCCCTCCTCTTCTTCTGATCCGGTGCCGTCCTAGGAAGCTTGCCGTCAGATCCGGCGATCGCCTCCCGTTCCCGTCGCTCCGTCGTGCGCCAAGTCCCTTGCCGCCGTCGTGCCCTGCTTTTGCTCCTCCAGCTCGTCTCTGTTCGCGAGGAAAACGAGCGAGATGACCGCTCGCGTTGACCGTGTCTTCCTCTTCGCTAGGCCCAGCGCGCACGTGTGAGGCTAGCGCCTCCCCAGGGCCCAGCGCGCCCCTATCCTCTTCGTTGTGGGCCTCAGCCCAGGGTGAGCTCCCCACAGCCTCCTCTCTGTTCGGACCAGATCCAGTCTCAGCCCAGTAGTGTTTTTTCAGTCTATGCGATTTAAGCTTTTTCCCAGGTTTTGTTGTTTTACAGAAAACCCCTTGTAGATCATGCATATAATAACTTAATAACCGTGCATCACATTAAAATGATTTATATACGAAAGTTGCTTAGAATCTTGTCTAGTTTCACAATATCCAACTTTCATCCATGTTTAAAATGTTGTTTGCATATATTTTGTCATATTGCCATGTTAAAATGATTTAATTCATAACTATTTAACCGTAGCTCCAAATTTAATAATCTTTATATGTAAATGGGGTAGAAAAATGCATAGTTTAACATGGTGGCATCTCTTTGCATGTTTAACAACTCTAAAATATGGTTTAGGGTAGAACAGTACCAAATCTAGTATATGCTCATGAGGTTTTCTCCGGACTTGTTGCTTGTTGTTCCGGCCTCATTTAAACTTGCCTAGATAGGTAGTTTTCATATGCCTCACCCCTTGCCATGGATAATAACATTTAATTTTATTGAGTACATAAATGGGAGAGAACTAAATAATTGATGTGGTGTTCCGTCAGTATGCAACTCGTTGCATATTGAGCTCCACTTAACTTGTAGTTTTGCTTGTGCACTTTGCCATGCCATGCGTCATTAAACCGAACATGCATCATACTTGGTTGTGCATCATGCCATGTTTATGTGATGGTTGTTTACTATGTTGGTTGCTCCTTTCCAGTGTTGCTTCTTCGTGTTAGCTCCGGTAACGTCGTGTTTGTGAGGATTCGTTCGACTTCGTCCGTTTGTTTTCTTCATGGACACGTTCTTCTTCCTTGCGGGATCTCAGGCAAGATGACCACACCCTTGAAATCACTTCTATCTTTGCTTGCTAGTTGCTCGCTCTTTTGCTATGCCGTGATACCTACCACTTGCTATATCATGCCTCCCATATTGCCATGTCAAGCCTCTAACCCACCTTTCCTAGCAAATCGTTGTTTGGCTATGTTACCGCTTTGCTCAGCCCCTCTTATAGCGTTGCTAGTTGCAGGTGAAGATGGATTTTGTTCAATGTTGGAACATGTATATTGTTGGGATATCACTATTATATATTGTTTACTTTAATGCACCTATATACTTGGTAAAGGGTGGAAGGCTCGGCCTTATGCCTGGTGTTTTGTTCCACTCTTGCCGCCCTAGTTTCTGTTATACCGGTGTTATGTTCCTTGATTTTACGTTCCTCACGCGGTTGGGTGTTATGGGAACCCCTTGACAGTTCGCCTTGAATAAAACTCCTCCAGCAAGGCCCAACCTTGGTTTTACATTTGCACTAACAACCTATATTTTTCCCTTGGGAGTAATTAACCCGAGGGTCATCTTATTTTAACCCCCCCGGGCCAGTGCTTGTCTAAGTGTTGGTCCGAACTAGAGTCCTTTGCAGCGCCACCTCGGGGAAACTTGAGGGCTGGTTTTAGTTGTACAGAGCGCTCATCCGGTGTTGCCCTGAGAACGAGATATGTGCAGCTCCTATCAGGATGTCGGCGCATCGGGCAGTCTTGCTGGTCTTGTTTTACCATTGTCGAAATGTCTTGTAACCGGGATTCCGAGTCTGATCGGGTCTTCCTGGGGGAAGGAATATCCTTCGTTGATCGTGAGAGCTTGTGATGGGCTAAGTTGGGACACCCCTGCAGGGTTTTGAACTTTTGAAAGCCGTGCTCGTGGTTATGGGCAGATGGGAATTTGTTAATATCCGTTTGTAGAAAACTTGACACCTAACTTAATGAAAATGCATCAACCGCGTGTGTAGCCGTGATGGTCTCTTTTCGGCGGAGTCCGGGAAGAGAACACGGTATCGTGTTATGCTTGATCGTAAGTAGTTTTAGGATCACTTCTTGATCATGATAGCTTATCGACCGTGCTTTGCTTCTCTTCTCGCTCTCATTTGCGTAAGTTAGCCACCATTATGCTAGTGCTTGCTGCAGCTCCACCTCACTACCTTTCCTACCCATAAGCTTAAATAGTCTTGATCTCGCGGGTGTGAGATTGTTGAGTCCTCGTGACTCACATATTACTTCCAAAACCAGTTGTAGGTGTCGTTGATACCAGTGCAGATGACGCAGCTGAGCTCAAGTGGGAGATCGATGAAGATCATGTTCGTTGTGTTGTTTTCGTTTTCCAGTTGATCAGTAGTGGAGCCCAGTCGGGGCGATTGGGATCTAGTATTAGGGGTTGTCCTTCTTTATTTGGTTCCGTAGTCAGACCTTGATTGTATTCTGGATGATGTAATGCTATATTTATGTATTGTTTGAAGTGGCGATTGTAAGCCAACTCTTTATCCCTTTCTTATTTCGGTACATGGGATGTGTAAAGATTACCCCTCTCGCGACATACCTACTATGCGGTTATGCCTCTAAGTCGTGCTCCGACACGTGGGAGATATAGCCGCATCATGGGTGTTACAAGTTGGTAATCAGAGCCATCCCCGACTTAGGAGCCCCCTGCTTGATCGAATCGCTCGCGTTGTTGAGTCTAGAAAAATGTTTTGAGTATTTTAGGATTATATATATCGGAGAGTAGGATTCTTTTTACTCCTCAGTCCCTTCGTCGCTCTGGTAAGGCATCCTGACGTAGAGTTTTGACCCTTCTCTTCTCAAATTTCACGAAATTTTTTTAGGATCACGCGGGTATCTTGGAATCATTCTGATGGTTTTGTTACGAGAACATTGTTCTTGGTGCCTCCTGACATTTAGGGGTTGTGGTAGTGTCCCGGGGAGTTGAGCTCCGAGGTGTTGTCGTCACAATTTTATCGTTACAGTTCTAGAATACGTGATTTCGCCGACATCGAAAATCTCCTTTATGCAGTTGTTGGTGAGATAACCTCGATGCCACCCAGTACTGGGGCGGGAGTTCGGGAGTATTGCCATAATTTGTATAACATATTCTTTTCGAAGGTTGAGGTAAATGATTTCCGAAGGTTTCTTGGTTATGTGTTGAAGGATGGATACAGCTGGATGTAGGATTTTTTAGTTTTGGGTGAGATATTATGCTTCCCCTGTATCCCCAACACCTGATTGCATAACCCGAAAGTTTCGGGATTTTATAAGTGGGAATTCAAGTAGCTCCTAGAATATCTTTCCAACAGACACATGATACGATATGGGTTCTATCATATGTTTGTTTCCGGCTTATTCTTCAAGCCAATCTTTGTTTTGTTTTCGTTTGTGGTATTCGAGTTGCTTCAAAGTCAAGTGTTGATTCCATACCTTTTATAAATGGTGTTCTCATACTTCTATGTGAATACTAATCCTTCTTGATCATCGAGATTATCATGTTAATTCTTTTTCAACCGGCGTGTTTCTCTTCAAGTGGATCCGATCATTTTCGACATCCGCAAGATCTATTCTAAGTTCGCTCAACGTTGTTTGTTTCATCCGTCCAAAGTTGTCCTTGTTTTTCCCGCCCTCCCACCATTTTTCTCCAAGGACTCAGATGTCTTAATCAAGTATCATATTATTCATGTGAAGTCTCTTCATTCTTTTCAATCAATGTTCTTATCCGGTGATTCTCAGGAAGATACTAACGAAGCTTCAAGTTCATCATTCTTCGTTCTATTTTCTTCTCCGGTGGATCCAATTCAAACTTCTGGTGTTGATCATATCCCTTTTCCTCGTTTCAAACGCTTTCTCATGCAGGTGCACCTCTTAATCATCCACTTCTCGCTATTCAATTCTTCTAGAGTGCTGAAGATATCTCAGAAGATTCAAGTTTTCCATTTTCAATGCGTTCAAGCTCTTTCGAGATTGTTATCTTATTCAAGCCATTTAAGTCAACCGGCGCAATCTATCTTTTAAATCGTTTCAACGGTGTTTCTTTTGAGTGGGCCCTAACCCACAGGTCTTTTTCCAGGATCTTACCTGACTCTTCTAATTTCTTCCGGAGTTATTTCTCAAATTCATTTCAAGCTTGACGTAAGAATGGATTATCATCAGTCATATGTATTTCTCCAAGATCTGTCAAATTCTTTCATTGTTGACTCAACCTTTCTATTCGTCATCCTGGAGTATCTCAACAATTCATGGTGGTGTTTCTCATCGTCATTCTCAACATTTGAAGACCGAAGAAGAGTTTTCCTCCAAATCTTATCAGTTCTATCAAAGATTTGTAGTTCAAGCTCCATGTCATCCTCTGATAATTATTTCCGATTGTGAGAATTCTTTTCACCTATCCGGAGCAATTCAAGATTCTTTTCAATTTGATTCTCCGAAGGCCACCATTTCGGGTTATTCATCCTTAGTTTTCAGCTATTGTTCTCCTAATCTTACCGGTGCATCGTTCAAGTGTTCTTTAAGAAGTTCATGATATCTTTGTTCTCTTATATCTAATTCCATCAAGTATCTTCATTCGTTTTTCCATTTCTTCCCAGTGAATTGTGCCTTTGCTACATTCTTTTCAATTCTTACGGTGGTTATTCAAGATTCTTCTTCCTTCGTTTTCACATCAATTCATTTGTTGTTTCCAAATCCTACCGGTGGTTCGTTGAAGACCTTCTCAAGTTTGTGCTATATCCATCTTAATCCTTTCTACGAGAATAAGTGGTATGCCAAATCCATTGCTTGTCATCAATTTAAATTGGTGAAGGATAAGCATAATGTAATTCTTATTATTGTTTCATTCAAGTGATTAATTCTTTATTCCTGAGGCTCATCAAATTCTCGGTTTCACTTGATTCATCTTTTATTTTCCCGGAGTTCCAAGATCTCTCAATTTTCTCATCATGAAGATCCATCTAATCATTGCAAGGCTTCACCTTGTGTTTTCAACTTCTCTTTCTTTCTATCATCCTTTATTACCGGAGTTCTTCATGGAGTTTCTACGTGGTGATTCATCAAGGATTCTTGGCATTCTTCTATTAATCTTCAAGATTTCTATTGAAGTTAAGATCCACCAAGCTTTACTCTAAAAATAAACATGGTGTTCAACACATGACTAATTTGAGGAGCTCTAGTATTCTTCATCTTGCATTTCAAAGTTCAATCCCTTCTCCCTTATCTTTTGAAGTGTGTTATGTCATTCTTGATAATTTCCCTTCGTGTTTCAAATCCACTAATCTCTTCGTTGGAGTTATCTTCTGTCAAATTTCACCTAAAGCTTTCCCTAAAGATTGTTGCTATTTATGGTGCTTACATATGACCCAAGTTCTTCATTTATTCTCTCGGTGAAATAAGCTTCTCGTCTCCTTGTTGATATCAATCCAATCTTTTTGTTTCTGTAGTGCCAGGATTTCACCTCATAGTTTTGAGATGTCCTGAATAAGTCCACTACAAGCTTGTTCTTTTCGTTGCTGGTTTTCCAACAACTCCGTTATAACCTTCTTGGAAGGGTGTTCTCCAAGCTCATTTGTGGTAGAAGCAGTCATTTTTCTTCTCAATTATTTCCTTGCCCACGATTCAACTTCTATTCTTTCGTTCCAGAGGCATTGTGATGTCGCTTTCTTCACCCATCATCCCATTTTTGTCAAAGATCATGTTCTTTCCTTTTGCTTATCCATTCAACTAGAGTGTCGTGCCCTTCATTCAAGTCCTTCCATCTTATCAAGTCGTGCCTCCCTTCTCAACCAGAGTGCTGTCTGAAATCTTTCTTATCCATTGTGCCATTCTTTCAATGTTCTGGAGGCAGTCTGTTGTTGATCTCATCAAGTATCCTCTCATCTTGTCAAATTCATGTTCAATTCCTTCCATTTACGGTCGGAGTGCTGCCCAAATTATATCATTCTTATTCCTTCCCTATCTTGTTTTATCCGGAGTAGTTTAAATATCTTGTCACTTAACCTCTTGGTTCTCGTCGTATCCCATGTTCCTCTTATCAAGCGGAGTGTTCGCAATCTCGTTCATCTCCATTTTATTCTTCTTTAAATTGTTTAACCTCGCAAGGTTCTTTGGTTTCACTCAATTGTCAGAGAAGCAACTTTGTTTTACCTTTTCTCTTCCTCCTCCGTTTCCCTCCGGGGCCATCCTAGATCTCGGGACGAGATCCTCTCATAGTGGTGGAGTGTTGTGACGCCCCGAGGCCGATGCGCCAGGTGTCTCCCAGTTATTCGTTGTTGTTGCCTTGTCATTCGTTTGCGTGTTTCATCTTGCCATGTCATCATGTGCATTGCATCATCATGTTTTGAAAACTTGCATTCGTCCAGGTTCCCCCAGTTCCGTCCGTTGTCCGTTCTGAGTCCAGACACACTTGCACGCGCCCGCGGCACCTCCGATATATTATTTTATAAGTGGTCGGAAATGTTCTCAGAATGGGTTGAAAGCTGGCATGCGGTCTTATTTTAGTGTAGGTAGACCACTTGTAAAATTTCATCGCGTTAGGAGTCCGTTTGATGCCCCAACATATAACTATAGCGACACCGCTGCCGGTCTAACGTCGGACGTTTCCGGTCTCCAAAAACTGTTGTCGGGCCCTCTCTCTCTCTCTCCCTCTCTCTCTCTCTCTCTCTCTCTTCTCTCCTCTCAGCCCATAACCCACCTAGTCCATCCACCTACCCCTCTTCACGTCCAAAGCCATCCGATGCGATCGCACGGTCCGAAACCCCTCTTTGCACAGTGCACCGACCCCTCACGAGCGCGTCCGAAACTTTCCCGGACCCGACCCGGGCAGTCGTCACCGTTGTGTTTGGATAATCCCCAAACATCTACAAAATATCACCATTTTCTTTTTTGGACTCCCTGGCTATTTTTATTCGCGATTGTCCGATTGCGATTGGAGGGACGATTTAACCCCTACCCAATTCCTACCTGCTATTTATAGCACATGAAACTCTACCTAAACTAGTCCAACCCTAAAACCTAGGGAGCCTGTCCGGTCGCACCGCCGCCGCATCTTCCTTGGGATCCCCATCGCCCCAATGCAGTGCCTCCTCTATTTTTCCTTGATCCAATCCCCTCCGCCTCCTCCTTCTGGCCTCGGTCTTGCCCGAGCACACCGCTGCCTCATTGCTGCTCCCACCGTCGACCCTGAGCCACTTCCCTCGCCTGCGACCGAAGCCACCACCAGGCCGACCCCGTGCTCTCTCCCTTATTCCTCCTCCCTCCATTTTTCCCTCTCGTGGCTTCCTCCGCCTCTCGTCCATCCTCTCTCTTCTCTGTACAGGTGCTCCCCACGCCATGAAAGCTACCACAGGCCTCCACCTCGACCACCGCCAGCATGGACCAGCGTCGCCGTCGAGCGCCATGGCTTCCACTTCAAGCTTCTGCACCACCCGGAGCTCCTTGAGACCGGCCGGATCCATGCGCTACCTCGACTCCAGCCTGTCGGAGTCACTTCGCCGCGGTCTCCCCGCCTCCATGGACGCGTCCAGCACCGCAACAGTAGCACTGCCTTGTTCCTTCTCCCCTGCAGCCATGGGCGCCTCAAGCTAGGGCTTGCCTTGCCGCCCTTGCAACCTCGGCCTCGCCTTCGCGCCTCAACCGGCCTCATCGTGGTCGGGAACCCCAGGCTAGCTGCCGCCGCGCTAAGTCACCTGCTCCACGTCGGGCTCGGCTTCCTCGTCATCTTCAGCAAAACCAGAGCGCCGAGGCCCTCCTCTTCTTCTGATCCGGCGCCGTCCCAGGAAGCTTGCCGTCAGATCCCGCGATCGCCTCCCGTTCTCGTCGCTCCGCCGTGCGCCAAGTCCCCTGCCGCCATCGTGCCCTGCTTCTGCTCCTCCCGCTCGTCTCTGTGCACGAGGAAAACGACCGAGACGACCGCTCGCGTTGACCACGTCTTCCTCTTCGCTAGGCCCAGCGCGCACGAGTGAGGCTAGCGCCTCCCCAGGGCCCAGCGTGCCCCTATCCTCTTCGTTGTGGGCCTCAGCCCAGGGTGAGCTCCCCACAGTCTCCTCTCTGTTCAGCCCTAATCCAGTCTCAGCCCAGTAGTCTTTTTTTCAGCCCAGGGTGAACCCCTTGACAGTTCGCCTTGAATAAAACTCCTCGAGCAAGGCCCAACCTTGGTTTTGCATTTGCACTAACAACCTATATTTTTCCATTGGGAGTAATTAACACGAGGGTCATCTTATTTTAAACCCCCGGGCCAGTGCTTGTCTAAGTGTTGGTCTGAACTAGAGTCCTTTGCAGCGCCACCTCGGGGAAACTTGAGGGCTGGTTTTAGTTGTACGGAGCGCTCATCTGGTGTTGCACTGAGAACGAGATATGTGCAGCTCCTATCAGGTCTCTTTTCGGCGGAGTCCGGGAAGAGAACACGGTCTCGTGTTATGCTTGATCGTAAGTAGTTTCAGGATCACTTCTTGATCATGATAGCTTATCGATCGTGCTTTGCTTCTCTTCTCGCTCTCATTTGCGTAAGTTAGCCACCATATATGCTAGTGCTTGCTGCAGCTCCACCTCACTACCTTTCCTACCCATAAGCTTAAATAGTCTTGATCTCGCGGGTGTGAGATTGCTGAGTCCTCGTGACTCACAGATTACTTCCAAAACTAGTTGCAGGTGCCGTTGATACCAATGCAGATGATGCAGCTGAGCTCAAGTGGGAGCTCGATGAAGATTGTGTTTGTTGTGTTGTTTTTGTTTTCCAGTTGATCAGTAGTGGAGCCTAGTCGGGGCGATCGGGATCTAGCATTAGGGGTTGTCTTTCTTTATTTGGTTCCGTAGTCGGACCTTGATTGTATTCTGGATGATGTAATGCTATATTTATGTATTGTTTGAAGTGGTGATTGTAAGCCAACTATTTATCCTTTCTTATTTCAGTACATGGGATGTGTAAAGATTACCCCTCTTGTGACATGCCTACTATGCGGTTATGCCTCTAAGTCATGCTCCGACACGTGGGAGATATAGCCACATCGTGGGTGTTACACTGTGTTACATCTTCAGCGAGGAGAATGAGCCGGAGCAGGTCGGGGAGCAAGAGCTTCATCGTCCGGTGCAGGCACCATGGCCCATCGGTAGCGATATCGGCGCCATAGTCCTTGGGAGCAGAATCGACTTATTGCAGAGGAGGTGTGATGAGCAGTTTGCCATCCACCATGCAAAAGATCCAGAGCTGCTTGGCGGCATGATCGACGACCCACCCGAAGAGCCGCCGTCACCTGTGCTCATCGAGAGCCTGATGCCCTGCAAGGAATGGGTACAGGACCTCTGCGATTCAGTCAAGACAAAGGCAGCCTGCGGCTTCATCATTGCCCGCGGCAGCCATGTCAACCTCGATCCCAATGATGTGGTGGCCAGGCTCGAGCGCATCCTTGGTGAAGTTGACGTCCCCGATGAAGTAGAACATCACCAACGTGATATCTTGAGGATGCAGGTGACCGACGGAATTTGTTACCAGGCCAGAGACATGGAAATGGAGCGGTTCCGCGGAGTTGTCATGTGAAAGTGCTAGTGATCGACTAGAGGGGGGTGAATAGGCGATTTTTAAGGAAGTCTTCAAAACATGGAAGTTTCGAAGACAAATGATAGAAGTAAACCTATTACCACGCAGCAGAAGGTAGACTACACTAGGCAACCTTAGTCAAGTAACCAAAGAAGTGAAAGCACAATGACCAATAGCACCTAGGCAGTAAGGATCAGGTAGGAAGATATTGTGAAGCCAATCAGAACAAGCAGTCACTCAGTGAAGACAAAAGATAATGCAATCATGTAATGACTTCATGAGGACCAACAGTAAGTAAAGGGAAGGGAAGGATGAAACCAGTGATTCGTTGAAGACAATGATTTGTTGGACCAGTTCCAGTTGCTGTGACAACTGTACGTCTGGTTAGGGCGGCTAGGTATTTAAACCTGAGGACACACAGTCCCGGACACCCAGTCCTGAACACGCAGCTCAGAACCCTTAGTCCTCACCCTATTCCCCTTGAGCTAAGGTCATGCAGACCTCGCCCAATCACTCTAGTAAGTCTTCAAGGTAGACTCCCAAACCTTCACGGACTTCGTTCACCGGCGATCCACAATGACTCTTGGATGCTCAGAACACGACGCCTAACCGGCTGGAGGATTCACAGTCCTCAAGTGTAATAAGTCTTCAGATCACACAGACAGGACGACTTAAGTGATGCCTAACACTCTTTGGCTCTGGGTGGTTAGGACTTTATCCTCGCAAGGAATTCTCTCTCAAAGGCTTCGAGGTGGGTTGCTCTCAAACGACAACAGCCATACTTTAACTCTGAGGAGCCAACCGTTTATGGTTGTAGGGGGTGGGCTATTTATAGCCACTAGGCAACCCGACCTGATTTGTCCGAAATGACCCTGGGTCACTAAGGAACTGGCACGTGTTCCAACGGTCAGATTTCAAACACACACGACAACTTTACTTGGGCTACAAGCAAAGCTGACTTGTCCAACTCTGGACAAGATTCGCTCTCATAGTCTTCACTAGAAGACATAGGATTTTGGTTAAGCATCACTTCAGTCATTCTGACTGGTTTTCTTGGACCCCACTTAACAGTACGGTGGTTCCTATGACTCAACAAAGAAGAAAAAGAACTACGAAAGATCTAAGTCTTCGCGCTCCATAGTCTTCATGCGATGTCTTCTCTTGTCATAGTCTTCAAGGTGAATGTCTTCACATACCACCTTTGACTTCAATGTCTTCATTCATTTTTAGGGGTCATCTCTGGTAGGAAAACCGAATCAATGAGGGACTTCTACCTGTGTTATCCTGCAATTCTCACAAACACATTAGTCCCTCAACTAGGTTTGTCGTCAATACTCCAAAACCAACTAGGGGTGGCGCTAGATGCACTTACAATCTCCCCCTTTTTGGTGATTGATGACAAACAAGTTGAAGTTTTCAACGGGGAATATAATATGTGCAATTCTAAAGGATAAGGAATTGTCTTCATAAGTTGCAAGGGCTCCCTCTGAAGATGTGCATATAAGTAATTTGCTTTTGGAATGCAAATGCACATGGCAGGTTGTACTTGTGGAGATCCTCTTCAACTTATGATGACAATTCATCATGCATGAAAGGTATGTGAAGATAATGACATGCATAATGAAAAATGGACGTCTGCAAAATGATCTAAGTGCGGAATTTATCGTCGCACATGCGGAATTTATCATCGCATCACAAAATAGCAAATAAGTAGCAGACGACCATCGAGTTTAAGTGTTACAACTCAAAGAACCAAATGTATCAAAACGAGAGTTGTAAACACTAGGCAAAACATAAAGTAACCGCCCATATGGACCTGCTTGAAGACTATCAAACTCATATGCTTCTCCTCCTTTTGTCAGTGAGGACCAAAAAGGTTTGAAGACGTAAAGCATCTACTCGTTCCCATGAAGAGTAGGTGAAGCAGCAAGGTTGTCGGTTGTGTTTGGCGGCGCAGAAGAACTTGGAGCAGTGTCGATGCGTGCAGAAGTAGGGGGCGGTGAAGTGGCATCATCTTCGTCCTCGATCACTCTGGCATTCACAGTTGCCACAGAGGAAGAGAACTCAGAGTCTTCAAGAGAGGGAGTTCGTCGCAGCACAGCCCTTCGGGGAGGTGTGGAGTCAAACTTGAAACGTTCAGAGAAGCCATCCTCTTGAAGATCATCCTCAGAACACATAAGCGTCAGCCCTTTCCATGTACGCCGACAGGTTTCATGGGCAACAAAGGCATTCTTGGTGGCAAGATTGCGAATGCGGTTGACATCCACCGAGAGGCTTTGCATTTGGCGCTTCAGCCAGTCATGATGCCTATCCTGTTTCTGATGAAGAGCAACCAGAAGCTCTTGGTCATTGAGAACATAAGATCGCTTCTTGGGTCGTTGGGCAATAGTACTTTCAGTGGCTTCAGTGAGGGCACGATGAGGTGCACGTGTAGTACCAGCCAGAGGATAAACACGAGTGACTGATTCAACTCCTTCAATGTTCTGAGTGAAACTTTGATGCTCCGCATTCTAAAGACTAAGAGGTTCCTTGGCAGGCTCTGGATAAATGGCTTCAACGGACATATCCACATCAGGCAGAAAGATCCGATGATTGCGAGCAGATGGCTGATATGAGATAGCTGAGGGGAGTTTAATCAGCCGCATTATCCATGGAGCATAGAACTTCAAGCCAAAAAGATCAGATCCTGATGCAGCAAGTTGGCGGATGAAGAAGTCTTGTGCATTGAAGCATTTTCCATGAAGAATATAGAAGACCAAAGTCTTCATTGCACCTTCCAGCTTTGCATGTGGAGAATGTCCTTTGATGGGCCAGAGAGTTCGCCTTATAATGTGATAGATAGTCCTTGGCAGATACTCAAGGTCTTCAATAAAGAACTCCTTAGGATATGCAGCATCTTGTGGCAAAGGCTTCATCATACTGAGCATCTGACTCATGTTCGGTTCAGGCTTTTGAAAGATGCTCTCCATAGCTTCACTGTGAAGTTGACATCCAGGTTCATAGAGATCTCCAGGAGTGGGCAGATCAGTGAGCTCAATGATATCAAAGGCTTTGGCTTCATGATGAACATTTCCTGTCATCCACTCAAGGACCCAAGTCTTCGAATCTCTGTTGTAACCACGTATGTGAAGTGTGGCATAAAATTGGAGCAGCAACTCTTCGTTCCAGTGCTCTTGGTCGGTGACGAAAGGCAACAATCCAACCTCTTTGAAGCAATCCAGAGCTTCTTCCAAGCAGGGCAGACCAGCTATTGCTTCGGTGTCAAGACGCATATATGGGAAGATGCGACCTTGATTGTACAGAATGCAGGAGTAATAGCTTCGCTGCGGATAGTTCCAGAACCGATCAGAAGATATTCGTTCCCTTGAGTAGGGGTTCTTGGAGCTATTGAAGAAGGTGTTGTCTGCTTTGAAGCCGTTGACATTGAAGGATCCAGGTGCTAATGCAGGACCTGGAAACCTGGGCAACCTTGGCATTGGCTTCTATACCTGAGGCCTATGCTCAATATGATAGTCAAATTGAGGACCAGCAGCAGGCGCAGGAACAGGAGCAGTAGCATCATTGGGTTCGCTGACTTCTGGTTCATGGGTTGGTGTAGGCTCCACATTTGCTTCAGCCATGACAATGTCAGTGGCTTCATTCTTGTTGGTGGTGGCAGCCTCAAGATTTTCTACCTCCACTTGATGAGCTGGAGGGTCGGGCACAGACACGTTCTCCTCGAGAACAGCTTCTTCAGTAGTTGGGGGAGTAGGGACACGTTCTTCTTCTTGGGTGTCATCGGCTGATGCAGCCGGAATGTCTTCAGCAGTTTTAGCCTCAGACTCGGAGACTTGAGACCTTAGTTCTTTGCGAAGCCTGCGTAACACTGGCGACGCCTTTGGATATGGAGTTGGCTGGGCCTCAAAGTCATCTTCTTCTTCTTGCCGGGGTGGTGTGACTTGTTGTTGTGGGTGATCAGCCCATGATGCATCCTGAGCAATTGGCGTCAGAGGACAACCAATGCTGATGAGTTCGCTGTGCGTAAGCACAGGCGATGATACCTGTTGGTGCTCGATCTGAGGAAGAACTACATCATCTTCAACATTGTCATGGTGACCAATGTCTTCAGCAGTGGTGGGATCAACTGCTGGAATGTCTTCAGCTGTATGAGCCTCTATGGAAGCAGGCTCATGGACAATCAGTTGGCGCTCTTGGTGTGTAGATGCAGGGCGAACCATTGAGATAGGTTCAACAACCAGGGGCTCTGTGGGAGCAGCCCGATCCTTCTTGGTCTTGCGCTTCTTCTTGGAGGGAGCAGCAACAGAGGCTTCAGGATGTTTCCTCTTTCTGGCTTCAGCCTCAGCAGTCCTCCTCTTCTTCAGTTCTGAAGCGGTAGACCTGGCTTTTGGCTTCGAGCCAGTCATGCTGGTTGGGAAGACAATGGGATGTGCTTCCTGCCTTGGTGCGTCGGGTTCGGCCATAGTGGGCTTCTTCTTCTTCTTTGCAGCCATCCTGGGGTCGATGCCAGGACGCCCAAGGGCCTTGCACTTCTCAGCCTCATTGTAGGCTTGCACACACTTGTCAGCCAGGCTCTTCATGCGCTCACGAGAACCCTGAGCTTCTTCATGCTTCTTGAGAAAGGCTTCTTTGAGCTCGTGCAACATGATCTTGAAGTTCTTGACCTCTTGCACGCTGAGCTTGGCCATATGCTTCTTCAACTGAGCTTTCTCAAAATCAATCTTTTGCTTCAGTTCGACGATGCGCTGAGCTAGAGCTAGCTCTGAAGCAATGGCGCCATGGAAGGCGACACTGAGGCCAATGGGAAGTTGCAGGTCTTCAAAGCTGAGGTTGGGCGTGTCAAACTACTCATCGATGAAGTCGTGGATGATTGCCACGTCAAAGAGAGGCAAATTGTTGAAGATTTCTGCTTCTTCTTTGCTCTTGATCAGTTGCTCAAGAGCGTCATCTGCAAGATCTTCATCGCTGGATAGATCAATAGCGTCGTTGCGCAGAATAGCAGCAGCAGTCAGTTCTTGGCTGGTGTGTTGCAAAGGCATCTTTCGAGGACTTGGAGATGCGTGACAAATCTTCAGACTGCACACTGTCTTCAGGAGGTGCAGTAGCCAGTGGCTTCGCCCGTGAGATTTTTGGTGCTGAGGCAGGCTTTGAAGCTTTAGGCTGCTTCAGTTTCTTTGGCTTCGGCGCTGCAGACGCTTCATCAGATTTAGCGTCATCTGCAGGCTCATCCACAGCTGTTCCTTGAACCACGATATGAGTGATGAGACCTTCCAGGTTGTAGAAGGGCCCAACAAGATTGGGTTCAGCTTCGCGGGTGCCATCGGCACAGGGAGCAGAGGGACCAGGGTTGAAGTCTAGTCCCAATGACTTCTTGTTCTGCTTCACCGAATTCTGGGAAAACTGGAAGTTGCGCTTGAACAGATTGTCGTCACGACACCATAGCAGTGACGATGGGTCAGCATCCGCAGGCTGTGGTCCACGGACCATGCATGGATAGAAGCCTTGTTCAATGGCTTCATCTCTGGACCTAGGTTGAAGATTTCTGTACAGGATGTCTCCCCATGGTCGCTTGATGGCATTCTTCTCAGCATATTCCTTTGTTACAAACCTGTACTTGAACCACTGTTCTGCCCAATATCATCGAATCCATTGGATTCGTGTCTTGCGCTGATTGTAATCCTCTTCTGGATCTGTCTTGTACAGTTCTGAGAGGTCATCAGGCAGATCTCTTGATGTTTCACCTCGACGCTTTCTGCCACCCTTCCTTGCTGATTTCTCTGCAGCCATGAACTTTAAACTGAATGACTTCAATACGTTCAAAGGCTTCAAGGGCTTTCGCTTGCTGGACAAACAGGGACTGGCTTCGGGAGAATTTATATGATGCTGTAAGAATTCTGCAAATGAATGCAGACTATGAGAACCAAGGGATTCTCCCACGGACATGTACCTGTGACAGCATTAAGGTGCGAGGGAAGGGGAAGAGGTCATATGCATTCTCAGAAGATTTTGAAGATAAATCAGTTTAGAAGACATTGACCTCATCGTGCGAAGATATTCACTCATAGATAAGGAGTTGGTTCCAGATTTGTACGAATCCACGGATGAGTACAAGTGAGGAATCTAACTACTTTGTGAAGCATAAGTGAACATACTAGGCATATTATGAGATGCAGTATGAGATAGATCCAACTTGTGTGAACAGAAACTGCTTGTGGTAGAAAGTGACGAATCTATAGGATCAAAGGGGATGTAAAAGGGAAGTTTTATTTACCACACAAGGAACTGCTAGATGGAGTGGAAGAGGAGGCCGAGCAGTTCAATTGTCCGTGCCCTAACTTGGCGATGGAGGACACCTACGGCGACGGCGGAGAGGACGATGTCCGCGGCCGGCGTGAAGACGGCGTCGGAGAGGTCGCGGCAGCTAAGCGCTTCGTCGCCGGTGTCGTCGAGGGCTAGCGGTGGCGCTAGGGTTTGTGCGAGAGTGGAAGAAAGGATAATGACTGTGGTGAGGCGTGTATTTATAGGGACAGGGACAGCACATCGTTATTACACAGGTGCCCCTGGCGATTCACATCTGAAGGACACGTGGCCATCATGCAACATATTGAAGGATGTTCCATCTTCCCACGCACGCCTGGATTGTCGGGTGGTCGTTCCCACTTCTCCGGGTTTCAGGTGAAGGAATTAGCATTGAAAGCGGACTTAATGTTTGTCTCTATATCTTCTGCTGACAAGGATGCAGAGAAGACATTTGACAATTTCAAGAGAATGCATATGATTTGGAGAGATAGAGTTTGAGATAGAAAGCATAGAGAGGTTAGGGTCCGATCACATTCACTTAGTTCAAAAGATTCAACAAGAAGACATAGCTATAAGTGAATGTTGTAGAGGACAGAACACTAGTATATATATATATATATAATCGGCATAGTGAAGATAATCATGATGACATGTTGAGATTGAAGCCAAACCAAATGTGAAGACATATCAAATGTAACGCCATGGGTAAAACACTTCAAACAGAAGAATTTGGTGGTGGCGTTACCCACCGTATAGGAAGTATTAGACCCAGACACGGCGCACAATTACTGTGGCACTCTGAAGTCAAATTCCACATTAATGTATTCACACTTAGAATGTATGTCTTCATTGATTGAAGATATACTTCACTTCGTGTGTTGCACATCTAAGTCATCAATATGCATAAGTGTTAGGATGTGTGTCTGATCACAGGACATTTGAGATTCCAAGATATTTAGCTCACACCGTAACTTGCAAAATCTCTTCTCATCCAAGGGCTTGCTGGCAATTGATGCTGTCAATTATTCTCTCAATCTGCACTTCATTGGCAACAAGGATGTACAGGGCGAAGACTTTGCTCTTGCTGATCATTGTCATTGTTGGAGGGATTGTCTTCAGGTTGAGCATTGTCTTCAGGTTGATCTGGTGCGGAGATGATGAGTTCCTCTTCAGGATGAGCTTCAGAAGGTATGATTTCTCCAGTTCCCATTTGCTTGATTGATTCACTGGATGGAACTTCATCTAGCACATTTGGCAGGTGCTCTCTTTGTGAACCGTTAGTCTCATCGAACCGCACATCCACTGTTTCAACCACTTTATAATGAAAGAGGTTGAAGACTCTGTAGGAGTGCAAATCCTTTCCATATCCAAGCATAAAACCCTCATGTGCTTTTGGGGCAAACTTTGAAGTGTGATGTGGGTCCTTGATCCAGCACCTTGCACCAAATACTCTGAAGTAACTGACATTTGGCTTCTTGCCAGTGAGGAGCTCATACGATGTCTTGTTCAGAAGCTTGTGAAGATAAACACGATTGATTGTGTGGCATGCAGTATCAATGGCTTCAGGCCAGAATTTTCTTGGAGTCTTGTATTCATCAAGCATCGTCCGAGCCATCTCAATAAGTGTTTTGTTCTTGCGTTCGACGACGCCATTCTGCTGTGGCGTGTACGGAGCTAAGAATTCGTGTGTGATGCCCAAAGTATCAAGATATGTATCTAGGCCAGTGTTCTTGAATTCAGTGCCATTGTCACTTCTGATGTGCTTTATCTCGGCGCCATAGTTGTTCATTGCTCGATTGGCGAAGCGTCTGAAGACATCCTGCACTTCAGTCTTGTAAAGGATTATATGCACCCAAGTATATCTTGAATAATCATCAACAATGACAAAGCCATAGAGACAAGCAGTAGTAGTAAGAGTTGAGTAATGAGTGGGACCGAAAAGATCCATGTGTAGTAGTTCGAAGGGTCGAGTCATTGTCATGGTTGTCTTTGAGGGATGCTCGGCCCTCGTCATCTTTCCTGCTTCAAAGGCACCGCATAAGTGATCTTTCTTGAACTTGACGCCCTCGATGCCTATGACATGCTTCTTCTTTGCAAGGGTGTGCAGGTTCCTCATGCCAGCATGCCCTAGCCTCTGATGCCAGAGCCAGCATTCTGAAGCTTTTGCTAGAAGACATACGGCTAGCTGTGGTCCTGCTGAGAAATCTACCACGTACAAATCATCTTTCCGATACCCTTCAAACACTAGAGACGTGTCAGATTCCATTAGAACAAGGCAACGATATTTTCCAAACATCACAATCATGTTTAAATCGCAAAGCATTGAGATAGACATTAAGTTGAAACCAAGGGATTCAACAAGCATGACTTTATCCATGTGTTGATCCTTTGAGATTGCAACTCTACCTAGACCCAATACCTTACTTTTACCAGTGTCAGCAAATGTGATGTGACTTTTGTCGGATGGACGTAAGGTTGAGTCCATAAGAAGACTTCGCTTGCCAGTCATATGATTGGTACACCCACTATCAATAATCCATTCTGAGGCAGCTGGTGTCGTACCCTACAGTGCGGTTAGGGGGATAGGCTTCACGAAGAGAGTTGTGAAGCAAAAACATTTGACAAACCAGTGGGTTACGAAAGCTTAAATCGAGATTTGGACTGATAGGGCGAGTAGCAAGCGATTCAGGAACAAAGTACATAATAAGACCATTTGGGCATTTGATCTTGCGCCCTACAAGATGTTTAAGGTCCCCAGCAATAGCGTCAGACGATTTTGGTTTTCTGTGGAGACCTTTCCCTGCAAAAGAGAGTTAAGCTTTCTTAGCCACCCACATCTTCAAGGGTGGCTTTGAAGCAATGAGTCTAAGTGCAGCATCTGAGAACTTTGGCTTTGGAGCCCTAGCAAAAAGTCTAGCAGGTGGACAATAGTACTCATAAGAATGAGCAGAATAGTTCTTGGTCTTATGAACATGGCGGTTTGATGAACCGCGCTCATATTCATAGGCCTGAGTATGGCTTCCCTCCAAAACATTTGCGTTAGTGCGACTCCGGTGAGCCCTCTGTCTGTATGAAGCCTTTGGACCGTATGAAGCCTGTAGTCTGGGGTTTGTCTTCTTCACCTGTGGTATCATGATGACATTCACAGGAAGATTCTCCAAACACCTTTTCGGCACCCAGATCTTCTTCATAGGCGGTCCATTCCTGCAGTTAGTACCAATATACCTGGCAAACACTTCACCATTCTGATTCTTAAACAGTTTATAGTTTACATCAAAGGATTCATCAATAATAATGGGGTTAGCACAAGTGAAGCCAGATAGAGTGGATGGATCTGCTGAAGGTTCCTTTGCAGCAACCCAACACCCTCTTTGGGGTACTGCTCAGGTTTCCAGTAAGAGCCATCAGCATTCATTTTTCTTACGAACCCAACACCCTCTTTCCTAGGGTTTCGGTTCAGGATCTGCCTTTTGAGGACATCACATAGTGTCTGATGCCCTTTGAGACTTTTGTACATCCCTGTTTCAAGCAGTTTCTTCAACCTAGCATTCTCATCAGCAATAGTAGTGGTATCCTCTGCAGAGGGGTTAGTTACCACATCAACAGTTGAAGATATTGCAACAGTAGCAGCAGTAGAACATTCAGCAACAGAAGTAGCGTTATCATGCTCAATGCATTTAAGACATGGTGGTTCAAATCCTTCCTGAGCTGAACTGATCTGTTTGGCGCGAAGTGACTCGTTTTCCTTTTGAAGATCTTCATGAGCCGCTCTCAATTTCTCAAGATCTTGCTTCCTTTGAAGATAATCATAGGAAAGCCTTTCATGAGTTGTTGAGAGCGTTTCATGACGACTTTCAAGTTCCTCATACTTAACATGAAGATTTTTTTATGTCTTCAATTAAGGACTGAGATCGAGTCATTTCAGCGTCTAACAGATCATCGCTTTTGTCTAACAGTTTTTGAATGTGTTCCATAGCTTTCTATTGTTCAGTTGCAATTTTAGCAAGTCTTTTGTAGCTAGGTTTGGAATCACAATCAGGTTTCATCGTCACTAGATGTTTTATAGTGAGTAGTGCGTGTGTTTACCTTGGCACCGCGTGCCATGAAGCAGTAGGAAGGAGCGGAGTAGTCCTTGTCATTTGCATCGGTGTCGGTGATGAAGTCATTGTCTTTAGTGTTGAAGATGGACTTGGCATCGTATGCTGTAGCCAGACTCGCAATGCCAGAATCGGACTCCTCCTCAGACTCCACCTCCACCTCCTCAGAAGCAGACTCCTCCTCAGAATCCATTTCCTTGCCAACAAACGCATGTGCCTTGCCAGATGAGCTCTTCTTGTGTGATGAAGACTTTGAGGAAGACTTGGAAGAAGACTTTGAGTATTTCTTATTCTTCTTGTCATTAGAGTCATACTCCTTGCTCTTCTTCTTCTTCTTGTTCTCATTGTCCCATTGTGGACACTCAGAGATGTAGTGGCCAGGTTTCTTGCACTTGTGACATGTTCTCTTCTTGTAGTCATGAGCAGAAGCTTCATCATCCTTGAGCTTGATCGTGAAGACTTTCTGAGCCCTTTATTCTTGGTGAATTTTTGGAACTTCTTCACAAGCATAGCAAGCTCCTTTCCAATGTCTTCAGGATCATCAGAACTGCTGTCAGATTCTTCTTCAGATGAGGAGACAGCTTTTGCCTTCAAGGCACGAGTTCGCCCATAGCTGGGACCATAGATGTCTCTTTTCTCAGAAAGCTGAAACTCATGTGTGTTGAGCCTCTCAAGTATGTCAGACGGATCAAGTGTCTTGAAATCAGGGCGTTCTTGAATCATCAGGGCTAGGGTGTCAAACAAACTGTCAAGTGATCTCAGGAGTGTCTTGACGACTTCATGCTTGGTGATCTCAGTGGCATCAAGGGCTTGAAGCTCATTTGTGATGTCAGTGAGTCGATCAAACGTGAGCTGGACATTCTCATTGTCATTTCTCTTGAAGCAGTTGAAGAGGTTGCGAAGTACACTGATTCTCTGATCTCTCTGGGTGGAGACGCCTTCGTTGACATTGGAGAGCCAGTCCCAGACTAGCTTGGAAGTCTCCAAAGCACTCACACGGCCATCCTGTCCTTTGGTCAGATGACCACAGATGATATTCTTGGCAGTAGAGTCCAGTTGAACGAACTTCTTGACATCAGCAACATTGACAACTTCTCCAGCCTTGGGAACGCCGTTCTTGACGACATACCATAGGCCGACATCAATGGATTCAAGATGCATGCGCATCTTATTCTTCCAGTAGGGATATTCAGTTCCATCGAAGACGGGGCACGCAGCGGAGACTTTAATTATCCCTGCAGTCGACATAGCTAAAACTCAAGGTGGTTAAACCGAATCACACAGAACAAGGGAGTACCTTGCTCTGATACCAATTTAAAGTGCTAGTGATCGACTAGAGGGGGGGTGAATAGGCGATTTTTAAGAAAGCCTTCAAAACATGGAAGTTTCGAAGACAAACGATAGAAGTAAACCTATTACCATGCAGCGGAAGGTAGACTACACTAGGCAACCTTAGTCAAGTAACCAAAGAAGTGAAAGCACAATGACCAATAGCAGCTAGGCAGTAAGGATCAGGTAGGAAGATATTGTGAAGCCAATCAGAACAAGCAGTCACTCATTGAAGACAAAAGATAATGCAATCATGCAATGACTTCACGAGGACCAACAGTAAGTAAAGGGAAGGGAAGGATGAAACCAGTGATTCGTTGAAGACAATGATTTGTTGGACCAGTTCCAGTTGCTGTGACAACTATACGTCTGGTTAGGGCGGCTAGGTATTTAAACCTGAGGACACACAGTCCCGGACACCCAGTCCTGAACACGCAGCTCAGAACCCTTAGTCCTCACCGTATTCCCCTTGAGCTAAGGTCACGCAGACCTCGCCCAATCACTCTGGTAAGTCTTCAAGGTAGACTCACAAACCTTCACAGACTTCGTTCTCCGGCGATCCACAATGACTCTTGGATGCTTAGAACGCGATGCCTAACCGGCTGGAGGATTCACAATCCTCAAGTGTAATAAGTCTTCAGATCACACAGACAGGATGACTTAAGTGATGCCTAACACTCTTTGGCTCTAGGTAGTTAGGACTTTATCCTCACAAGGAATTCTCTCTCAAAGGCTTCAAGGTGGGTTGCTCTCAAACGACAACAGCCGTACTTTAACTCTAAGCAGCCAACCGTTTATGGTTGTAGGGGGTGGGCTATTTATAGCCACTAGGCAACCCGACCTGATTTGTCTGAAATGACCCTGGGTCACTAAGGAACTGACACGTGTTCCAACGGTCAGATTTCAAACACACACACTTGGGCTACAGCAAAGCTGACTTGTCCAACTCTGGACAAGATTCGCTCTCATAGTCTTCACTAGAAGACATAGGATTTTGGTTAAGCATCACTTCAGTCATTCTGACTGGTTTTCTTGGACCCCACTTAACAGTACGGTGGTTCCTATGACTCAACAAAGAAGAAAAAGAACTATGAAAGATCTAAGTCTTCGCGCTCCGTAGTCTTCATGCGATGTCTTCTCTTGTCATAGTCTTCAAGGTGAATGTCTTCACATACCACCTTTGACTTCAATGTCTTCATTCATTTTTAGGGGTCATCTCTGGTAGGAAAACCGAATCAATGAGGGACTTCTACCTGTGTTATCCTACAATTCTCACAAACACATTAGTACCTCAACTAGGTTTGTCGTCAATACTCCAAAACCAACTAGGGGTGGCACTAGATGCACTTACATCATGCACGCGCTTGCACGCTGTCAAGCTCTTCTAAAAGAGGCCCAGCAGCCCCAAGAGCCTCCCAGCGCTAGCAGCTCCATAGGTGGAGGCGGGTCGGGACACTTGGAGTGAACGGCCGCAAGGGTGCTATGCTGATCATTGAGTCCGAGAAGATCATCGTTGGAAGGCCGCCAACTCAGCCTTTTAGCTTATATTTTATTATAATTGTATGCATATGTAGGTCGTGAGTGTTCTAGGCCTTGCCGCATTTGGCATTTGAAATTATCCTGAATATGTAAGACAATTATTAAGAATTATTAACCATTGCCATTGTAACTTTGCCTCAACAGCGAGTAGAGCGCGCGCAGGAACGCCAGAGCGGAGCGCGCCACGGCCGCCTCAACGGCGAGCAACCACGTGGTCAACCTTCTGCCATCAATAAATTTTGACTTTTTTTCTCGTCACATTGCTGATTACAACACAATAAGTACTTGCAAATCCGTTCACAACTATCAAACTAATATGTGTTCACACTTAGAACTGGGCTATAAAAACCACCCACTCGAAAATTACTTCACAATTCCTCTCCTCATCACCCACAAAACTAGTTTTTTTGTCAATTCGTTCCACCATGAACGGTAGGAGGAGTTTAGGGTGGACATATAACAAGGCAGCAAAGACCTAGGCTGCAGAAGCACTAGAGAGGTCCCTCCGCGAAGCCGCAGCCACAGCAGAGATGTCCCGGCGCACCGCGGAGCCCTCGAACGAGCTCTCACGGGCATGCAAGGGCTCTCACAAGCGCATTCGCGACATCGGCCATCGTGACAAGCCGGTGTTCCTGAAGTCCTTCATCGGCGACGACGACATTCTCGATGGCGTCACTACGCAGCAGGAGCTAGTCGACGGCTTGATGAAGCTGCTCAAGATCAGCGATGCCTCGGTTGACTAGGCGACCGGCCTCTTCCAGCAACTCATGGGTGACAATGCGAAGCTCCTCAAGTTCGTCGCCGAGAAGGAGGAGGAGGCCGCCGGCTGGAAGATGCTGCATGAGCAGAGCAGTGCCTCGGAGATGACGCTGAAAGTGGTCGTCGAGGAACTAATGGGTGGCTTGAGGAAGCTCCGGATCGAGCGCGAGAAGGAGGTGGAGGAATCCGTGGCTGCTTTCAAGCAAAGTCGTGAGGAATTGAAGAAGGAGCTGGAGGATTTCGCCGCCCGGTGATCCATCAACGAGTAGAGACAGTACGACCCAGATCGTTGTCTATAATTTCCTTCTTCTCTTGTCCCCGTGTCTTTCGGGCTTTGCTGCATGTGGCATCTTAAATTATTCGGAATATGTAAGACAATTATTATCTACGGCATTGTAAATTTCTCGTCGTATTATCTGTTGCCATTTTATTTGTGGTCGTATTATCCATTGCCCTATGTGGCAATTTAAATTAGGGCGGAATACGAGTTGAAAACACGAACAAAGGAAGTGCTGCCATGGGATCACAAGCAAACACCCTCCGTCCAAGTGCTTTAATTAACCCATTACTGGAGAAGTTGTGAGCGAGGCGTGCGGAGGCTGGTGCATGGAGATCAAAGAGCTCGCTTCCCGGTGAGCATGGGCGGCCTTGCTGCTCGCACGTGTCCCGTTGAGCCTGCGAGGTGGACAGGATGCACGCGTCCCGTCGAGCCTCCGCGGCGGACTGCTCGCACGCGTCCTGTCGAGCCTGCACGGTGGACTTCTCGCACTCTCCCCGTCTAATCAAACAGCTGCACGCACGCCATCGAGTATGGTTAAATTTCGACATGGTTAATATAATAAAACCGTTTGCGACATTAACGTGTCAGCTTTTTTTTCCAATTCGTTGGCTACTAATGTGTGCGCCTCTTCTCAAACTGGACGATTTTTTTACCACGACATATATGTGCCATGTCATGAAACCATGCCAAGTTTCATGTTTTTTGGGTGACTTTTTGATTTACTAGGATTTATAAACCGAGATTCTCAATGTTTTAGGGCGACGACAAGTTTGTAATTCATTCCCATTCCTTAAATAAGACCTAAACATGCACCCAATGACACATGTACAATTTCCCACCCATTTTGCTTCACTGGAGCATGTGGTTGTAGTTCAAATTTGAATTATGGACTGCATTAAATGCATAGAAAACTTAGTAATTAGTAATATATATATAATGGCCAAACGAACCCTGAATAGTTTCAAATTTCAGCCCGATACTCCTGTTATTCTATGTTGCCTGTAGAAAACAAAGTTCAAGGCGAGAAGAGGCAGCGATTATCGTTTTGTCCACAAGAGGGGCATGTTTCCCTACCGGAACCACGAGGGTTGCGACGGGCTCCGGTTTGTAAAAGGGTTGTAATATAGCTTCACCCAAATTGGACAATTATATGTACCATGTAGTGACACCATGCCAAGTTTCATGATTTCCTGGTGAGTTTTGGATTTACAGAGATTTAAAAACCGAGATTCGTAATGTTTGTGGCCAAGCCAGGACGGTGAGATGGTTGAATTCGTTCCCATTCGTTCCATGGGACCTAAACATGCACCCCATGGAAACATGTACATTTTTTCTAGCCATTTTGGTGCACTGGAGCATGTATTTGTAGTTCGGATTTGAATTATGGACATTAAAATGCCTAGAAAACTCAATTAATGAATAAAAAAGGTCAAACAAACCCTGAATAATATCAAAGTTCAGCGCAAATCTCCAGTTGTTCTGTGTCACGTGTAGAAGAAAATATGAGGCTAGAAGTGAGGGAGTCCGGGACTAAGGGGTCCTCGGGCGTCCGGCCTGTTAGCCAGGGGCCGTACTGATGGGCTGTGAAGATACAAAGATCGAAGACTGCACCCGTGTCCGGATAGGACTCTCCTTGGCATGGAAGGCAAGCTTGGCGATCAATCATATAGATTTCTTTTATGTGACGGAGTCCACGTAACCCTAGATCTCTCCGGTGTCTATATAAACTGGAGAGCATAGTCCGGATAGGCGGAGACTCATTACCATAGTCATACAGGCTAGGCTTCTAGGGTTTAGCCATTACGTTCTTGTGGTAGATCAACTCTTGTAATACTCATATTCATCAAGATCAATCAAGTAGGAAGTAGGGTATTACCACCATAGAGAGGGCCCAAACCTGGGTAAACATCGTGTCCCCCCTCTCCTGTTACCATCGATCCTAGACGCACAGTTCGGGACCCCCTACTAGAGATCCGCCGGTTTGACAGCGAAATTGGTGCTTTCATAGAGAGTTCCACTGTGCCGTCGATGAAAGGTTCGATGGACCCTTCAATCATCGATAGTGACGCTGTCCAAGGAGAAACCTTCCTCCCCGGACAGATTTTCGTATTCGGCAGCTTCATACTACGGGCCAACTCGCTTGGCCATCTGGAGTAGATCGATAGCTACGCCACTGGCCACCAGGTAAGATTTGGAAGCTTAAATTACGTCATAGATATCCATGGAGACTTGATCTTCAACGGATTTGTGACCACGATGATCGCTTCCCCTCTCTCCGATGAACATTACTTAAATTTGTCATCGGACCACGTCCCGGAGATGGTTCCTGTTGCTGCGACGGCCTTAGATCTGGAGCAGATCATGCCATCCGAGACCACAGAGTCTGCAGCGTTGGAGCCGCACACAAACTCGACACCTTGCAACACTTGCGTCGGTGGAACTCCGGACTCGTCTCCGGCCATAAGTTCCGAACCACGAACGCCTGCAGACACCGAGCTGGATCGGTAATCGATCTTTGAATTCAGCACCGCAGACATCTTCCAGCACTCACCTTTGGGCGATGTGCTAAACTCTTTAAAGAACATGTCCCTGGTGGGGGACTCACAGCCGAACTATGTCCGATTCGAACTAGAGGCTGATTACGGGGAATTTTGCTTCCCACCCGCCACCCACTTCATAGCCACTATCGAGGACTTAACCGACGAGCTTGATTATGGCTCCGAAGACATCGACAGTATGGGCGACGATGCCGATAAGGAGCAAGGCCAAGACCCGCCATTCGTTGGACGTTGGACGGCCACCTCTTCATACAACGTGTACATGGTTGATACACCCAAAGAATCTAGCGGCGATGACAAAGAAGACCCAGACGCGAATAAACCTTCTGAGACACAGTCCAAGCGTCGGCGCCCTAAACGCTGCTCTAAGCCACGCCGCTCAAAATATGGCAACAATGGCACTGGAGAAAATAGCACTCCGGGTGACGCCGAAAACAATGAGGATCCTGCTGGAGCAACATCCGAACAGGAGGAACAAGACAATGAGCAAGATAACCCTGGTAAACAGGCCATGCCCAGTGACCCGGATGACGATAGTTATCGCCCACCCTCCAAGGATGAGGAGAGCCTTGGCAATGAGGACTTCATCATGCCTGAGGCACCCCTCGAGCAAGAGCACTTCAAGCGCCAGCTAATAGACACTACAAGAAGCCTGAAGAAGAAGAAGCAACAACTCCAAGCTGATCAAGACCTGCTCATTGACAGATGGACTGATGTCCTCGCAGCCGAAGAATGCGGCCTCAAGCGCCCAACCAAGACCTACCCGAAACAGAGACTGCTACCTCAGTTCGATGAGGAGGCGCCGGAGCCATACCTCCCTCGCGCAATGTGGAGCGACCACCACGCGGTCAGGACAAAGCGGCAACTCAGGCCGAACAATAGCCCGCCCCACCATGCAAAAACAGAGACAAAACAGCTCAGGATTATACATACGACCTTCGGCAAGACCTGGACAAGAGAGCAGGACACACCAAATCAATCTACGGACCACGAGGATGTTCTTCGACTCACGACGACGGCTACCTATTCGGACGTGACAAACCCAGTCACACTCGGGCCGATAACCGCAAGCGGACTCCATCGAAGGTGCGCCACGACGCGGCCCGATATAGAGGCACCGCACAGCCTCTTTGCTTCACAGATGAAGTAATGGATCATGAATTCCCCAAGGGGTTCAAACCCATCAATATTGAACCATACGACGGAACGACCGATCCCGCAGTATGGATCGAGGACTTTATTCTCCATATCCGCATGGTCGTGGAGATGACCTCAACGCCATCAAATACCTCCCACTAAAGCTCAAAGGACCAGCTCGACACTGGTTAAATAGCCTGCCTGAAAATTCCATCGGCAGCTGGGAGGACTTGGAAGAAGCCTTCCTGGACAACTTCCAAGGTACATATGTCAGGCCGCCTGATGTCGATGACTTAAGCCACATAGTTCAACAACCTAGAGAATCAGCCAGAAAATTCTGGACCAGATTCCTAACCAAAAAGAACCAGATCGTTGACTGTCCGGATGTCGAAGCCCTAGCGGCCTTCAAACATAGCATCTGTGACGAATGGCTAGCACGCCACCTCGGCCAAGAAAAGCTGAAGTCTATGGCAGCCCTCACGGCACTCATGACCCGCTTTTGCATGGGTGAGGACCGCTGGCTGGCTCATAGCAAAAACACAGCCAGCGAGGCAGGCTCCTCCGAAGCCAAGAATAGCACCGGCAAGCTCCGGCACAATAGGCACAAATGCCAAAGCTATGGCGATAACACCGATGACACCATAGTTAACGCCGGGTTCAGCGGCTCCAAGTCCTGCCAACGGAAAAAGCCCTACAAAAGGAACAGCGAGGGACCATCCAGCCTGGACCGCATACTCGATCGTCTGTGCCAGATACATGGCACCCCAGATAAACAAGCCAATCACACCAACATAGATTGTTGGGTTTTCAAACAGGCTCGCAAGTTAAATGCCGAAAACAAAGAAAAGGGATCACAAAGTGAGGACGAGGACGAAGAGCCCTGGTAGCCGAACACTAGTGGGCAGAAGAAATTTCCCCCTCAGCTCAAAACGGTGAACATGATATATGCTACACACATCCCCAAAAGGGAGCGCAAGCGAGCACTCAGGAACGTCTACGCGGTAGAGCCAGTCGCCCCAAAATTCAATCCATGGTTGTCATTCCCGATCACCTTCGATCATTGAGATCACCCAACTAGTATCCGCCATGGAGGTTCGGCCGCATTAGTCCTCGAGCCTATTATCAACGGGTTTCACCTAACACGAGTCCTGATGGACGGTGGTAGCAGCCTCAACCTGCTCTATCAGGACACAGTGCGGAAGATGGGCATCAATAACTCATGAATCAAACCCACAAAGACTACCTTTAAAGGAGTCATACCAGGTGTACGGGCTCAATCACACTGGAGGTGGTCTTCGGTTCTCCGGACAACTTCCGAAGCGGAGAGTTAATCTTCGAAATCGTCCCCTTCTGCATCGACGATCATGCACCGCTTGGACGAACTGTGTATGCTATATTCAACGCGGTGCCACACTATGCTTATCTCAAGCTTAAGATGCCCGGTCCATGCGGCATCATAACAGTCAACAGAAACACAGAACGCTCCCTCCGGACAGACGAGCACACCGTTGTCCTAGCAGCAGAGGTACAAAGCGGCCTTCTCAAGCAGCACCATAGTCTGGCTGCCGAGCCCCTGGACGTCATTAAAAAGGTCCGGACTACACTGCAACAGGATAGCGTGGCTCGTCAAGAGCTCGATTAGCAATTCGGCCTCCGTCCCAATCCCGATGAGGTAGTGGCATTCGTACCACACGTACATAATTACGCACTCAAAATTCCATGGCCACCGACAGAGGCACAAGCTAGTCCAAGATCTACAGTTTGGCTAGACCAATCCCTGACACACATATAACTTTACTAACTCCTTTCCCTGTTTTCAAGTTTCTCATATACGGGCCTCCTTCGACGGCCTGATTAATGGTCCTGTCAAGGGATAAACACACCAGACCGACACGGAGCACAAGCGTACATGGGAAGCCCTAGAGGATACTCAATGATTACTCTATCCATTTTCAGGACCTACACGCAGCTCACCTCTTGTTGTGGCATGTCAAATAGCCGGTCGCTTATAGCACTATTTTGTATCAATGTGCTTTGACGCATTAATCCAACTATAAATGGAAACAGTTCATGGTGCAAGTTCAAGGGCCCCCGACACTATCTCTTTCCTCCTTATGTTTTCCTCTAATTATTTATTTTCTAAGCACCCGTACACTCTGGTACGTTTCATATTTTCTAGGGGCTCATCATCGACCCATAACACGACAACAAAGTCCGAACACTCCTTATGAATAAGTCCGGCACCCCGAATTTAGCATTATATGCATTGGCTCTGAATCATGTCTTTGGTCAATAGTTGGGTTGCCCGGCTCTTGTGCTTGCTACCCTATGTTCCTCTACATCAGCTAGGGTAGTAAAGGGAGAACTACTGTGATTGTGCCCTGGTTCACCCAGATGAGCACCTCAGTAGAGAAAGCCGAAAACTGACTGTCATGATGTGGTGAGTGCCGGTTAGCTGTTCGAGAGGTTGAAAATCGCTGGAGATTTTTTCCGCGTTTACGCGGAGGATCGGTACTTCCCGATCAGATGCTGACAGCACTCTGGTTCGAACCAGGGGCTGCACCCATGCTTTATTATAAAACTCCTATGGCTAAGTGAGGGCGTTTAAGCCGCATAGTCTGATTGCCTTGTTCGTTGCGCTAAACAACTCCTTCAAGGACCATGTAATTGGATCAGGATTGTTTAGATTCCATCCCGAACACCTCCGTACTACCTACTTGAGGGTAGAAGCCGACGACTGGCCAACCCTTAGATCACATACAATATGGCCGCACAGGAGGAAACAATCAAAGCATAAAAAACATCATATCACAAACAAGCTTTGTTTTCATAATACAAAGGCAAAAGCAATATGAATACATTTATTCAAATATGATGTCCTGCGAACATTGTGCTGCCGCAAGGCGAGACCCCTCCAGGACATCCGCAAAATATCGTTTGGGTGTGCGGTGCTCCTTGCCCTCTGGCGGCCCCCTGGTCACCTCGACGGCGTCCATCTTCGCCCACCACATCTTGCAATGGGCGAAGGCCATGCGCGCACCTTCAATACAGGCCAAGCACTTGACGACGTCCAGCCGAGGACAGGCGTTCACCATCTGCCTCACGAGTCCGAAGTAGCTGCCAGGCATAGCTTCGGCTGTCCATAGCTGGATTATCAAATCCTTCATGGCTAGTTCGGCCACCCTATGCAGCTCCACCAGCTGTTTCACCTGATCGGTGAAGGACACGGGATGCTCTGGTGCCGCATATTGCGACCAGAATAGCTTCTCTGTAGAACCCCCTCCTTCGGCTTGGCAGAACTCCGCAGCGTCGGATACACTACGTGGTAGATCCGCAAAGGCCCCTGGGGAACTTCGAATCTGGGTTAGTAAAAGGTACTGCTTCTTCGCATACTTGCGTTGCATCTTAAATGCCTTACCCGCCGCGATCTTCTTGGCCTCGTGGATCCCCTGGAGGGCGGCCTGGGCCTCATTCCGTGCGGCCTCCCCGCTCTGACGAGCCTTGGCGAGTTTGGCCCCTTGAACCGACGCATCATGCTCCAAGGCCTTGCACTCCACCGCATCTTGGAGCTCCTGCTGGACTTCTTCAACCCGGGCCTTGAGCTTCTTGCGGGCGGAGTGCTGCTGGACAACCTTCTCCTCAGCTTTGGCCACAGCCTTCTTCAGGGCCTAGACCTCGGTCACGCTTGCTACATATATTACGACACAATAGTCAATATAAGCAAATTCATTTTTTTGAAATATACAGCAAGTCCCCACTCACCTTACTTCTCCTGGAGCTGAACCTTCACTTCACCGAGCTTGTTCTCGGTCCGCTCCAGCTTATGCTTCAGTTCAGAGACTTCGGCAGCATGCGAGGTTGCAGCCAACAGTGACGCATGCTTATCCATACATATTTAGTTAGTCTCCTATAAGAAAGGATTGATCCTCTTTCCAGTTCTTCTTGCCGAACACTGGACAGTGCCTCAGGGGCTACTGTCTACAGGGGATTTTTTCACTTTCTACGACACTTACCTCGAAACCTGTCAACAGGTTGCTACAGTCTTTATTCAGTCCACTATTGGCGGACTGAACCTTCTCGATCACCGCACCCATAACGACATGGTGCTCATCCACAACAGAGGCGCCTCGTAGCGCCTCCATCAGGTTATCTGGCGCCCCTGGATAGACAGGGGCCACCGATGGAATCGGCGCACCCCCCTCCTTCAAAGGGGGCTGCTCGCTCGACTCCAGAGCCATATAGGTCTCCAGAATTGTATTCGGCTGAGGGCCGAACTGAATACGGCCCTCTTCACCAGTCTCCATGGGGATCTGCTCCACCATGTGTCCGGCAGTGGAGGTCTTGCCTTGTGGTGCCTCCCGGACAGCACCCTGGGCTCCCCCTGGCTCGAAGTGGTCCTCCGAGACAACACTTCGGTGTCGTCCCCGGCCCCGGGGGAATAAGCGGGCGGCGGCGACATGCTGGTCATTTCCGCCGGATCCAATGAACCTCCAGATGAGGATCGCTGGATGTGGTCGCAGGCCGGACTGCAATAGTATAGTTAGTCGTATCAAGATAATGAAGAGAAAGGGCTGGATATGCGCATGTACGAATCATGATGCTTACGATGCGGCCTGGGGCTTAGTGAGGGGGCGTCGTTCCGGACTGCTGTCAACGTCCCATGCAGTGTTGACCGCAGGGATGCCTTTCCCCTTCTTGGGTGTTTCCGCCTCCGGATGCCCGGAAGCCGCCCTCTTCTTCTTTCTTTCTCTCCTCAAGGGGAGGGTTGTTCTCCTCCTCCTCTTCCTCGTCGTCATCCTCCGCAGGAATGGAGGAATGGGTCTCTTCGTCTTCGGACGTCACGCCCGAAGTACCCTGGCGGCAGGGGCCTCTTTTGGCCCCCTTGGCCTTCTTCTTGGTCTTCTTCTCCAGCGTCTTATATGGTGCCGGCACCAGCATCTTCGCCAGGCGCGGGATGACCTGTTCTTCAGGCAGCAGGGCCGGACACTGGATCCGCTTCGCCCTCTCCATCCAATCCTTAAAAAGAGAATGCTAAAAGCTCAGACACTATCCTCGAAACAAACAAGTAGGAGATACGTTAAAAAAACATACCTCGTTGGTGAGGTGTTTAATATCATGCCCGCGGTCGGAATCTGTGGCCGGCGTTTTCTCGTTGCCCTTAAAGAGCAACTTCCAGGCACCTTCGTGAGTAGTCTCGAAGAGCCTCACCAGGGTTTGGTGCTTCTTCGGATTAAACTCCCACAAGGGGCAGCTTCAGCGCTGGCACGGGAGAATCCGGCGAACCAGCATCACCTGGATCACGTCAACAAGCTTGACGTTCTTGGTCACCATACTTTGAACGCGCGTCTGCAGCACTATCAGCTCGTCGGGTGAGCGCCAGTCTGGACTCTTCTCGACCCAGGAGGTGAGTCGCATGGGAGCACCGGAGCGGAATTCGGCGGCCGCGGCCCAGGTGGTGCCACGGGGTTCTGTGATGTAGAACCACTGTTTCTGCCACTCCTTTACTGTGTCCACAAAAGTGCCTTTGGGCCAGGAGACGTTGGACAGTTTACTCACCATGGCTCCTCCGCACTCCGCGTGCTGGCCATCCACCACCTTCGGCTTCACGTTGAAGACCTTGAGCCGCAGCCTGAAGTGGGTTTGGATGCGGAGGAAGGCCTCACACACGATGATAAATGCCGAGATGTTGAGGAAGGAATTCAGGGACAGATCATGGAAATCTATCCCGTAATAATACATCAACTCGCGGACGAAAGGGTGGAGTGGAAACCCTAGCCCGTGGAAGAAATGGGGGATGAATACTACCCTCTCGTTGGGCTCTGGTGTGGGGATGACTTGTCCCTCGGCCGGTAGACGGTGGCGGATTTCCTTCGCCAAGTATCCGGTCGCCCGAAGCTCAGTAATGTCCTCATCCTTGACGGAGGAGACCATCCACTTGATCTAACCTCCGGATCCGGACATGGTTGAGTGCTAGCTCAAGCGGAAAGGAGATGAGAACTTGGGCACTAGAGCTCGAGATTGCAAGGGCAGAGACAGATAGAAGGCATGGGGGAGGAAGAAGAAATCTTTATCCCCTTATTAAGGCAGTAAATATTAAACGCCCCCACTCGCCTCAGAACTCGCCTATTCCCAAGGGATGTGTAAATGGCACGGTTGGGTTACCCATGCCCGTATTGATGAGAATCCCGAAATAAGGGGACACGATCTCTGCTTTGACAAGACGTGCTAATGGCAACCGCGTCTCGAAACATGGAACGTCGAACACAAAACGGTCCGAAATTATGACCGGGCTAGCATGATGTCATATTGAAGGCTGTCAGCGGATTGGACTCGTGCAAGTATTATATTCTCTCTGCGGTTGTGTGTGGTACGTGTTACAGGTCCGGATACAATCATCGCGTCCGAAGACTATCTTGGAGTTCAGAAAATGGGGAACCCGCCTTGCAATGGCGAAGACAATCTGTGCACTGGACTCCTCGTCATTGAAGACAGGTTCAGGGGCTACTGAGGGAGTCCGGGACTAAGGGGTCCTCGGGCGTCCGGCCTGTTAGCCATGGGCCGGACTGATGAGCTATGAAGATACGAAGATCGAAGACTGCACCTGTGACCGGATAGGACTCTCCTTGGCATGGAAGGCAAGCTTGGCGATCAATCATATAGATTTCTTTTTATGTGACCTACTCCATGTAACCCTAGATCTCTCCGGTGTCTATATAGACCGGAGAGCGTAGTCCGGATAGGCGGATACTCATTACCAAAGTCATACAGGCTAGGCTTCCAGGGTTTAGCCATTACGATCTCGCAGTAGATTAACTCTTGTAGTACTCATATTCATCAAGATCAATGAAGCAGGAAGTAGGGTATTACCTCCATAGAGAGGGCCCGAACCTGGGTAAACATCGTGTCCCCCGTCTCCTATTACCATCAATCCTAGATGCACAGTTCGGGACCCCCTACCCGAGATCCGCCGGTTTTGACACCGACAAGAAGAGGGAGTGATTAGCATTTGGCCCACAAGGGGACACGTTTCCCTATAGAAACCACGAGGGTTCTTGCGATAGGCTCCGGTTTGTAAGAGGTTTTGTTACATCTCCAACGTATCTATAATTTATGAAGTATTCATGTTGTTATTTCATCATTCTTTGGTGTTTTACAATCATTTTATAGCAACTTTACATCATTTTTTGGGACTAACCTATTGACCCAGTGCCTAGTGCCAATTGCTGTTTTTGCTTGTTTTTTACATCGCAGAAAATCAATATCAAACAGAGTCCAAACACCGCAAAACTATTTTTTGGATTTTTTTTATGGACCAGAATGAAGCCAATGGGCCAGAGCTGCACCTGGAGGGTGCCCCGAGGGGGGCACAACCCACCAGGGCATGCCAGGCCCACCTGGCGCGCCCAGGTGGGTTTTGCCCACCTCGGTGGCCTCCCGTTGAGGGAGTGTTAGACTAAGGGGTCCTCGGGCATCCGGCCTGTTATCTATTGGGCCGGATTGACGGGCTGTGAAGACATGAAGGCCGAAGACTATACCCGTGTCCGGATTGGACTCTACTTGGCGTGGAAGGCAAGCTAGGCGACCGACTATGAAGATTCCCTCTTATGTGACCGACCTCATGTAAACCTAGATCTCTTCGGTGTCTATATAAACCGGAGAGCATAGTCCGGATAGGACAGATTCGTTACCATATACTCATAGGCTAGACTTCAAGGGTTTAGCCATTATGATCTCATGGTAGATCAACTCTTGTAACACTCATATTCATCAAGATCAATCAAGCAGGAAGTAGGGTATTACGTCCATAGAGAGGGCCCGAACCTGGGTAAACATTGTGTCCCCCGTCTCCTGTTACCATCGATCCTAGACGCACAGTTCGGGACCCCCTACCCGAGATTCGCCGGTTTTGACACCGACATTGGTGCTTTCATTGAGAGTTCCACTATGTCGTCAATGAAAGGACTCGATGGCCCCTTCGATCGTCAGTAATGACGCCGTCTCGGGAGAAACCTTCCTTCCCAGACAAATCTTTGTGTTCCGCGGATTCGCACTGCAGGCCAACTTGCTTGGCCATCTGGAGCAAGACGATAGCTACGCCCCTGACCATCAGGTCAGATTTGGAAGCTTGAACTATGTCGCGGGTATTCGTGGAGACTTGATCTTCGATGGATTCGAGACTGCGGCGATCGCTCCCCCTCTCTCCGATGAACATGATTCAAATCTGTCATCGGATTACATCCAGGAGATGGATCCTGTTGCTGCGACGGCCTCAAGACCAAAGCAGACCATGCCCTCCGAGGCCATAAGGTCCGCGGCGTTGGAGCCGCACATGGACTCGATACCCTGCAATGCTTGCATCAATGGAACTCCGGACTCATCTCTGGCTGCACGTTTCGGATTAGGTGTGCCCGCGGACACCGAGCTAGATCGGTTACCAATTTTTGAATTTAATGCTGCAGACATCTTTCAGCATTCGCCTTTGAGCGATGTACTAAATTCTTTGAAGAACTTTTCCCTGGAGGAAGGTTCATAGACGAAATATGTTCGGTTCGAGCTGGAGGCGGACGACGAGGAATTTTTCTTCCCACCCGCCACCCGCTTCATAGCCACCGTCGACGACCTAACCGACATGCTAGACTATGGCTCCGAAGACATCACCGGTATGGACGATGATGCCGACGATGAGCAAGGCCAAGACCCGCCATTCACTGGACATTGGACGGCCACCTCTTCCTACAACGTGTACATGGTTGATACACCAAAAGGATCTAGCGACGACAAAGACGAGTCGGATAAGAACAAGCCCTCTGAGCAGCCCAAGCACCGGCGCCCCAAACGCCGTCCTAAGCCTCGCCGCTCAAAGGATGGCAATATAGGCACCGGAGAAAAATAGTACTCTGGGCGATGCCGAAAACAACGAAGACCCTGCGGGAACCACCTCCGAACAGGAGGAAAACGGCAACGAGCAGGATAACCCTGATGATCAGGCCATAGAAGATGACCCGGAGGACGATAGCTATCATCCACCCTCCGAGGAGGAGACAAGCCTCAGTGATAACGATTTCATCGTGCCTGAGAATCCTCTCGAGCAGGAGCGCTTCAAGCTATAGCTCATAGCCACTGCGAGGAGCCTTAAAAAGAAACAGCAGCAGCTTCAAGCCGAACAAGATCTGCTCGTCGACAAATGGACTGATGTCCTTACAGCCGAAGAATACGGCCTCAACCGCCCAGCCAAGAGCTACCCAAAACGCAAACTACTACCTTAGTTCGATGAGGAGGCACCGGATCACATACCTCCCTCGCGCAATGCGGACCGACCACCCCGCGGTCGGGATAAAGCGGCAACCCATGCCGAACAATAGACCGCCCAACCGCCCCACAAAAATAAAGACGGAAGAGTTCGGGGTCACAACTGTGACCTCCGGCATACCCTGGACAGTAGAGCAGGACATACAAGATCGATCTACAGATCGCGAGGACGTTCCTCGAGGCACAACGACGGCTACCTACTTGGACGTGACAAACCTAACCACGCCCGGGCCGAATACCACAGACGGTCTCCGTCAGAGCTATGCCGCGACACAGCCTAGTACAGAGGTGCCGCACACCCTTTATGCTTCACAAATGAAGTACTGGATCACGAATTTCCCGAGGGATTCAAGCCCGTCAATATAGAATCATACGACAGCACAACCGATCCCGCAGTATGGATCGAGGACTTTATCCTCCATATTCACATGGCTCGAGGAGATGATGTCCACGCCATCAAATACCTCCCACTAAAGCTCAAAGGACCAGTTTGACACTGGCTTAACAGCCTGCCTGAAAACTCCATCGGCAGCTGGGAGGACTTGGAAGAGGCTTTCCTCGATAACTTCCAAGGAACTTATATCTGGCCACCAGACGCCAATGACTTAAGTCACATAGTTCAACAGTCCGGAGAATCAGCCAGAAAATTCTGGACTAGGTTCCTAACTAAAAAGAACTAGATCCTTGACTGCCCAGATGCCGAGGCCTTGGCAGCCTTCAAACACAGCATCCGTGACGAATGGCCAGCACGCCACCTCGGCCAAGGAAAGCCGAAGTCCATGGCAGCCCTCACAGCACTCATGACCAGCTTTTGAACGGGAGAGGACAGTTGGCTGGCTCGTAGTAACAACACAGCCAGCGAGACGGGCCCCTCTGAGGCCAATAACAGCACTGGCAGGCCCGAGTGCAACAGAAACAAACGCCGAAGCAATGGCGATAACGCCGATGACACAGTAGTTGACGCCGGGTTCAGTGGCTCCAAGTCCGGCCAGCGAAAGAAGCCCTATAAAAGGAGCAACAGAAAACCATCCATCTTGGACCGCATACTTGATCGTCCTTGCCAAATTCATGGCACCACAGAAAAACCGGCCAACCACACCAATAGAGATTGCTGGGTCTTTAAACAAGCCAGCAAAGTAAATAGCAGAAGCAAAGAAAGGGAATCACAGAGCAAGGACGACGACGAAGAGCCCCGGCAGCCAAACACCGGGGGGCAAAAGAAATTTCCCCCTCAAGTCAACAGGGTGAACATGATATATGTTACACATATCCCCAAAAGGGAGCACAAGCACGCACTCAGGGATGTCTACACGATGGAGCACGTCGCCCCGAAATTCAATCTGTGGTCATCATTCTCGATCACCTTTGACTGCCGAGGCCATCCAACTAGCATCCTACATGGCGGTTCAGCCACACTGGTCCTCGACCCAATCATCGATGGATTTCGCCTGACTCGAGTCCTAATGGACGGCGGTAGCAGCCTCAACCTGCTCTCTCAAGACACAGTACGTAAAATGAGCATTGACCCTTCACGAGTCAAACGCACGAAGACTACCTTTAAAGGAGTCATAGCAGGCGTAGAGGCCCGTTGTACGGGCTTAATAACGTTGGAAGTAGTATTCGGGTCTCCGGATAACTTCCGAAGCGAAGAACTAATCTTCGATATCATCCCATTTCGCGAGGGCTATCACGCACTACTTGGACGAATCGCATTTGCTAGATTTGACGCGGTGCCGCATTACGCTTACCTCAAGCTCAAAATGCCCGGTCCACGTGGCGTCATTGCAGTAAATGGAAATACGGAGCGCTCCCTCCATACAGAGGAGCACACCGCCGCCCTAGCAGCAGAAGTACAGAGTGTCCTTCTCAAGTAGCACTATAATCCGGCTGCCGAGCCCCTGGACACTATTAAGAGGGTCCGGACCATACTGCAGCAGGACAGCTCGGCTCTTCATGGGCCAAACTAGCAATTCGGCCTCTATCCCAGCCCTCACGAGGCAATGGTCTTAGTACCGCGCGCACATAAACTGCACACTCAAAACCCCATGGGTACCGACGCGTCACAACTCGCTCACGATCCACAATATGGTTTGATAGACCCTGGGATTCGCAAGCTTTTTCTTTTTACGGGTTTTCTTCTCTTTTCAAGGTCCATACGGACGATCCGCTTGTAGAACACACCAAGGAGGCAAGGAGCTTTGGCGTACGAGGGAACTCTCAGGTGGTCTCTAAATCAATTACCATAATTATCTTACATACCCGCATGCAGCTCGCCCTTGGTTACGGCATGTTAAATAGCCTTCATTTCTTATCGCATTACTTATACGCCTTGACGTACTGATTACATAAACAACGGTGAATAAATGGTGGCGTCAGCTTATTGCTTAATTCTTCCCGTTTCCTCACCTCAGTATCTATTACTCATTGCAAGCATAAACCATGATACATATTAATATGTCAGGGGCTTAATCACACCCCGCATTACGGCAATAAAAGTTTGAACACTTTTACTGTATTGTTCGGCACCCCGAACTTATAGCATTATATGCATCGGCTCTGAATCATGTCTTTGGTCAATAGTTGGGTTGCCCGGCTCCTGTGCTTACTACCTTACGTTCTGCTATATCGGCTAGGGTAGTAAAGGGAGAACTACTGTGATTGTGTCCCGGTTCTTCCGTACGAGCACCTCAGTAGAGAAAGCTGAAAACTGACTGTCATGATGCGGCGAGAGCCAGTCAGCTGTTCGTGAGGTTCCAAATCGTTGGAGATTCTTTCTGCTTCTTGCGAAGAATCGGTTCTTCCGATTAGGCATGCATAGTGCCCCTAATTCGTCTTTCCGAATACCAGGGGCTTCGCCAACTTTATTCATTGTCAAATTCCTATGGCTAAGTGAGGGCGGGAAAGGCCGCATAGTCTGATTGCCTTGTTCGTTGCGCTAAACACCTCCTTTAAGGACCAGAATGTGGAGTAAAGAGTGTTAGGATTTATCCCTAACACCCATGTACTATCTATGTGGGGGCAAAAGCCGACGACTGGTCATCCCTCAGATTTAATAAACGGCCGCACAGGAGGTAAAATTTAAAATCATAAACATTATATTACATAACATCTTTGTTCCATATTACAGGGCAAGATAATGCACATGTTCTTATGGGAATATAATATCCTTCGAGTATTGCTGCGCCGCAAGGCGGGACCCCTCTAGGACACCATCAAAATAGTGCTCGGGTTGACGATGCTCCTTGCCCTCTGGCGGTCCCTCGGTCATCAGCTTCTTGGCATCCAGCTTCGCCCAATGCGTCTTGACATGGGCAAAGGCCATGGGCGCACCTTCAATGTAGACTGACCGCTTTACGACTTCGAGCCGCGGACAGGCACTCACAAGCCGCTGCACAAGTCCGAAGTAGCTGCCAGGCATTGGATCGGCATGCCACAGCCGGACTATAAAGTCCCTCATGGCTAGCTCTGCCAACCTATGCAGCTCGACCAACTGCTTTAGATGGTCGCTGGAGGGCACCGGATGTTCGTACACTAGATATTGGGATGAGATCAGCTTCTCCGTAGACATCCCTTACTCGGCTTTATAATGCTCGGCCACATTCGACGCACTGAGAGGCAGACCTGTAAATGCCTCTGCAAAACCCAAATTCAGATAAGTACAAGGAACGTTCGTTTTACATACTTGTTTTACATGGTGAAAGGCTTACCCGCCACAATATTCTTGGCCGCCTGAATCTCCTGGAGGGCGTTCTGGGCTTCGGCTCGTGTGTCCTGTGCGCTCCGACGGGCCTTTGCCAGTTCGGACTCTTCACTACAAAAAAAAAGACACATCCGTAACATTTTGGGCCGAACGAAATTTTTTTCTGTCATACATATGACACTTCTATGACGATAATGGTGACCAAACCTGGTATCATCATAGATGTGGTGGGCTCCTACTTCTATGACAAAAAATCATGACAGAAAATGGGCTTTTCATCCTGGGCGGGTCGGAGACGCAGCTGCATGACATTCTTTGGGCCGTCCATGACGGAAAAAACCGTGGTAGAAGCGAGGGCGAGGAAAATTTCGGGGAGTTCCCGGTTATGGTGGGAGGTCGGGGGCCGAGCGATGCGCGTTTCTCTCGGACACGTACGCGCGCGTGTGCAAGGCGTGGGCTCTAACTGACCCCGAGTGATTGCACTGCAGGCTACGCGTTACTGAACCTGAGCGATTGATCGATGGTTGTTAAGTGAACCCGATCGAGCGATTCCTTCGCTACTGCTGCTAACTGAAGCCGATTGATGCTGCCTCTGGGATGAACCATGAGCGTTGCGGGGGGGTTTGGATGAACAGTGAGCGGTAGCGTTGCCTCTGGATGAACAGGACCCCGTGGTGTGGTGGAGGGCTGGATGAACAGTAGACGATGGAGGGGTGCCCGTGGAGGGGTGGTTGAACAGGACCCCGTGGTGTGGAGGGCTGGATGAACAGTAGACGATGGAGGGGTGGTTGAACAGTAGCCGGTGGAGTAGCGCGCGGTGGAGGATGGATGAACAGGAGCCCGTGGAGGCTAGAGGAGGTCGACGGTAGCCCATGGAGGCTGGAGGAGGTTGACGGTGGAGATGAACAGTATCCCGTGGAGTCCCGTTTTGCGGTACGCCACACCCCTCCCGATGAACAGGACCCCTGTTTCGACCGTAGCACTCCAACACAAGTCTGTTTCGTCCGTTTTGCGGTACGCCACACCCCTCCCGATCAACAGGACCCCCGTTTCGACCGTAGGAGGTCTGTTTCTTCCGTTTTGCGGTATGCCACACCCCTCCCGATCAATAGGACCCCCGTTTCGACCGTAGGAGGTCCGTTTCCTCCGTTTTGCGGTACACTAGACCCCTCCCGATCAACAGGACCCCGTTCCGAACATAGGAGGTCCGTTTCCTCTGTTGTGCGGTACGACAGGCCTCGTTTCCATCGCCTGTTCCGTCCAAGCCCTCCTGATGAACACGAACACGCATTCCGTTCCGACCCAGCCGGTTGGCTCCCACGCGTTCTGTTGCCTCCCGATGAACACGACGCATTCTGTTGCCTCCCCATGAACACGACGCATTTCGTTGCCTCCCCATGAACACGACGACGACGTTGTTTCTCCGTTCCGACCCAGCCATGTACACGAGCCCTGGCCGTACGTATGCGCGAGTAGGCGTTCGAGACCCCGCCCGTATGTACACATATGTGGCCGTATTTTCTTTCTTGCACCCTAGCCGTTGTACGTACGTCTAAATGCTACGTGCGCGCCTCTACTACGACACGTACGTGCCTCTACTACGACACGTGCGCGCCTCTACATCCACCAGTATATATGTACGTACACATTCGCGACTAGAATGACAATGCCACGTACACTTCGACCAGGTGGGTCCCGACTGTCAGGCACTTCCTTGCGTGCGAAGATGTAGCTGGTGGGTCCCAGCAGTCAGGGGGGAGAATCGTTTTGTTTTTTTTCGAACGCACTTCCTTGCGTGCGAAGGTGTAGCTGGTGGGTCCCAGCAGTCAGGGGGGAAACGTTTTTTTTCGTGAAATACGGTGGCCCGTCCGGTGGAGCAATAATTATTTTGCGCGTAATAAGGAGGCACTTCCTTGCTGCGGCCGTGGACCCAGCTGTCAGTGTCTCCACGCACAGTACTCTTCCGATGGAAGTCAGTCGTTGACCACATTGACCACGCCACGCCGAGAGCACCACGGTGGTGGACGACGGCGAGGCCTAGGAAGGGGACGACATGGAGGCAGGGAAGACTCAGCAATTGTTTCCCACACGGAGGGGAGTACGACTGTACGAGGGTTTACTGGTTCGTCTACCGTCGCCGGAGAATAACAGCAGGTGTGGGTGAGTAGAGGGGTGGCTAGGCCAGTGATGGGAGTACGGTGGGGCGGTGAGGCCTGCGCGGTAGCACAGCGGCCGCGGAGAGGAGGGAGCAGGCAGTCCCGCCGGCCCTTGTTTAAGCGGCTGGAGCAGGAAGAGCAGAGATTGAAGAAGCACGATGGCCGTTCGATGGACATCCAACAGTCAGTGTTTGTGCGTCAACCTTTTTTAGGAAAGCCTCAAATCTGTGGAAAATAGCATACAACCCATCTGCCATTATTTCTAATAATTTACAGCCCATTTGCTAATTCTTAAGGGTTTTTTGGAGCCCATATTCTTTTTGTTAGCATTACAGCCCATATTGTGGCCACAATTCAAAATTATACGAAATTTTGCATATTTCGGTGCGGTCCGAACTTTTTTTAATCCTGAAATTTCGACTCACATTCAAACTAATTTTAAAAATAAATGTATATCAATATAAAATCCAACAAATTCTCCATGCATAAAAATTAATGTAATTTAAAATCTTGAAATGAAAAAAAAAGATATTTGAAACTAATTGCCAGGTTGATGTGTTTTAAAAATGTACAGCCCATTTCTCATTACTGATGGGCCATTTTCTCGGCCAGACGAATGAAAGCTCTCCTTGTCTTGAAAGATTTGCAGCCCAACAGGCCTGACAAAGCGACTTACTTGGCAAATCACAAAAAAACTGGGCTGTGGCCGTGGACCCAGCTGTCAGCCTCGACACGTACAGTACTCTTCCGATGAAAGTCGTTCCTTGACCACGTTGACCACGCCGCGCGGAGAGCACCACGGTGGTGGACGACGGCGAGGCCTAGGAAGGGGACGACGCGGAGCCAGGGAAGACGCGGCAGTGGAAGCCCGCGTGGAGAGGAGTACGAGGGTTCACTGGTTCGGCTGCGGTGTGAGGCTGCCGTCGCCGCAGGGCCTGGCCAGCGGTGGGAATAGTAGGGGGCGGTGAGGCCTCTGTGGCAGCACAGCCGGCCATGGGAAGCTGGAGCATGCGGCACGACCGGCGCTGCTTTGGGCGGCTGGAGCAAGAAGACTAGAGGTTGAAGAAGCACTACGGCCGTTGGATGGACATCGTACGGTCACTGGAGCTAGAATCGTTCATATTGACTAAGTTGACAAAGCCCTTCGTCCCCGTCAACTTAGTAGGCCCACAAGTCAGCCTCCCACCAAGGTGGGTCCCAGCTAGCCGGGGGAGTATTTATTTTTTTTTGTGCGTAATAAGGAGGCACTTCCGGTGGGTCCGAGCTGACAGCGGGGGGAACGTTTTTTCGCGAAATACGGTGGCCCGTCCGGTGGGTCCCAGCAGTCAGGGGGAAACGATTTTTTTCGCAAAATACTGGTGGCCCGTTCGGTGGGTCCCCGCTATCAGGTGGAGGAATAATTATTTTCCGCATAATAAGGAGGCACTTCCTTGCGGCTGTCGTGGACCCAGTTGTCAGCCTCTCCATGTACAGTACTCTTCCGATGGAAGTCGGCCGTTGACCACATTGACCATGCCGTGCCGAGAGCACCACGGCGGTGGACGACGGCGAGGCCTAGGAAGGGGACGACGCGGAACTGGACAAGACGTGGCAGTGGATGCCCACGCGGAGAGGAGTACGAGCGTTCACTGGTTCGGCTGTGGTGTGAGGCTGCCGTCGCCGCAGAATAACAGCGGGTGTGGGTGAGTGGAGGGATGGCCTGGCCAGTGATGGGAGTAGTATGGGGACGGTGAGGCCTTTGCAGTAGCACAGCCGGCCACGGGAGGCAGGAGCAGGCGGCATGACCGGCGCTGCTTTGGGCGGCTGGAGCAAGAAGACCAGAAGTTGAAGAAGCACTATGGCCATTGGATGGACATCATACGGTCACTGGAGTATTGACTAAGTTGACAAAGCCCTCCGTCCCCGTCAACTTAGTAGGCCCACAAGTCAGCCCAACAATATGGTGGGTACCAACTAGCAGGGGGTATTCATTTTTTTGGGTGTAATAAGGAGGCACTTCCCTGCGTGTGAAGATATAGCTGGTGGGTCCGACCTGTCAGCGTGGGGAACGTTTTTTTCACGAAATACAGAGGCCCTTCCTGTGGGTCCTAGCTATCAGGTGGAGGAATCATTATTTTGCGCGTAATAAGGAGGCATTTCCTTGCGTGCGGCCGTGGACCCAGCTGTCAGCCTGTCCACGTACAGTCCACTTCCGATGGATGTCGTTCATTGACCACGTTAACCAGGCCGCCCCGAGAGCACCAGGGCGGTGGACGATGGCGAGGCCTAGGAAGGGAACGACGCGGAGCCAGGGAATACTCGGCAGTTGTTTGCCATGCGGAGGAGTACGAGGGTTTACTGGTTCGTCTGCCGTCGTCGGAGAATAACAACATGTGTGGGTGAGTAGAGGGATGGCTATGCCAGCGATGGGAGTAAAGTGGGGCCGTGAGGCCTGCACGGTAGCATAGCCGGCCGCGGGAGGAGGGAGCTGGCAGTCCCACCGACGCTTGGTTGAGCGGCTGGAGCATGAAGAGCAGAGATTGAAGAAGCACGACTGCCGTTGGATGGACATCGAACAGTCACTGCTCTCGTGTGTTGACTAAGTTGACAGGGCTTTGCGTGTGCGTCAACCTTTTTTTATGAGAGCATACGCGTCAACCTGTAGTAGGTGCACAAGTCAGCCTCAAATCTATGGAAAACGGCAAAAAGCCCATCTGCCATTATTTCTAATAATGTACAGCCCATTTGCTAATTCTTAAGAATTTTTTTGGAACCCATCTTCTTTTTGTTAGCATTACACCCCATATTGTGGCCACGGTTAAAAAGTATACGAAATTTTGCGTATTTCGGTGCAGTCAACTATTTTTAATCTAGAAATACGATTCACATTCAAACTATTTTGAAAAATAATTTATATAAATATAAAATCCAAATAATTGTCCACGCATAAAAATCAATGGAATTTAAGATCTTGTAACGAAAAAAAATTGAAACTAATTCCCGGTTTGATGTGCTTCAAAAATGTACAGCCCATTTCTGGGGAAACCGAATGAAACTCTCCTCGTCTTGAAAGATTTGTAGCCCAGCAGGGCCGATAAAGCAAGTAGGCCTTGTTTGGGTATTTCTTTAAAAAATAGAATTGGGCTAGCCATTTTCAGCAAGAAAAAACACAACTGGGCTCATGATGTGTGGCTAGACGGGCCACAGCCCCCGAATAGCCCTGTTGTTACCCTGATCCGTCGCTAAAACTAGTATAAATAACAACTGCTTGTTCCTCAAAAAAAACTGCGCGACTTGCTGGGTCCCTGGTGTCAGCCGCTCGTAGTGTAATTCTCTCGTTTATTGACTACGTTGACAATGGCGTGAGCCCCAGATGTCCAACCATTAGGAGGAACCATATTTTTGGGCTTGTACTATAGAGGAACTTGCTTGCGTACTGCCATGATGCTGGTGGGTCCCTACTGTCATCCTCTCCACGTACAGTCATCTCCTTGTTCCTCTCGATTGTTGACGACGTTGACAACGCAAGAGGGCGGCACACCACGCATGGTGAGCGAACCAAGGCCGCAAGGCGGAGGACGACGGCGAGGCCTCAGACGGAACCAATAAGAGCCGTTGAAGATGCGTCGGTCCAGTCGCAGGCGGAGGGGAGTACGAGGGTTGACGGGTTCGGGCGCGGGTGCATGTTGGGGCTGACGTCGCCGGAGAATAATAGGACATGTGGGGGAATAGAGGGAGGGACTGGCCAATGTTGGAGGGTACGTACGGTAGGGCGGCGGAGGCGCAGCCAGCCATGGGAGGCGGGAGCAGGCGAAGCCGACGGGGTGGTTTGGTTTGGGCGGCTGGAGGAAGAAGAAGACAAGAGATAGAAGATACACGATAGATGTTGGATGTCAATCCAACGGCTGGTAGGCAGAATCATTTGTTGACTGGCTAGTAAGTCGACACCACCTTGGATAGGCTATTTCCTCGCGGGTACCAAATGTCATAATCCAAATCTGTCACGGTCATTCAGCCTTTCCTATGAAAATTTACAGCCCATTTGATGTGCTAGTTCAAAATAAGTTTGTGGGTGCTGGTGGGGGCTAATCACTTGGATTCTGTAATGCACAGTGAGCTCAAGCATCCGGCAAGAGTGATGTTATTTCCCTTGGTTGGGATTTGTTACAATATTTCACTCTAAATTAAACGAATGGCAAGCCATTTGCCTTGTTTCAAAGAAAATAGTGACAGTCACAGCCGAGTTGAAAAGGGCAGGAACATCTAACTCCAGCTTACAAACTGTACAAAAGCACGAGGGTTAATTGTTCATCAGGTTTACAAAAAAACCAGATTGAAAAGGGCAACAACATCTAACTCCAGCACTGTTTTTGGCAGTCACAGTCAAATGGACCAGTCAGGTTCATAGAATGAACATCCTGGGTCGTAAAATTTACTGATTATGACCACAATATGTTGTAAATAGAAGCCCAGCACGTTCAGAAGCTCTTTTGCCCACATGAAACTCCTTTTTTTGATCTTCAACATACCCATCCGTCAATTTAGTAAATATATGGGCTTTTGAATTGATTTTACTATTTACTAGTGTGGATGGGCTGTTTTGTCTTGGGCCCAGAGAAATAATTACTACTAGTACAGTGGAGACACTCTACAGCTACCCAGAAAAACAATTACTACTAGTACAGTGGAGACACTCTACGGCTTCTGGCTCCTCCTAGGTCATTGAAACGTCTCCCTCTACTGAATGTTGTTATACTTTTGTTCACCGACATGCGGGCCATGTAGCGCACGGGCCCAAATGTCATCCACCAAATTAGAAGGCAGTATGCAGGCGGAGAGTCACCCTGGTCGTAGCGCGGCAGTAACGAGCCGTCGTATCACAAAACCCCACCTCCCCGCAGTCTAAGTTTGACGGAATAAGCAACCATCATTTCACTCTTCACTGAATCCCCTTCTCCCTCACCGTCTTCAAGAAAGGCAACACTCTCATCTGCCACTGTTCTTCTCTCCGAACAAAGGGAAGGTAAGCGGATCCGTGATGTTGGTATATTTTCATTCAGAGAAAAAAAAGAACTTTTGCAAACTAGTAACTGATCCTCACTCTCTTTTTTGTTTCATTGTCATTGCGATTGTGTTTTCCTTTCAGTGGTCTCCTAGTATTCTTCAGTTTCATGATGGACCAAGGAGAACCAGGCAAAGATCTGCCGATATTGGAGCAGACGCGGGAGGCTGATCCCCACGAG